>NW_028225182.1:15112764-15682764 GCF_052327205.1 Somniosus microcephalus | reverse complement strand
ACAGTTTATGAGAGATTGAGTCTGAGAGAAACATTATGGGAGAGGGAAGCAAAGAGAGACAATGTGTGAGAGAGACAGTCTGGGAGACAGTGTGATACAGTGCCTCTGAGTGAGAGAGTGAGAGAGAGAGTCAGAGAGACAAAGTGTGTGAGAGAGTGAGACTGAGAGAGACGGTGTGTGAGAGAGTGAGACTGAGAGAGAGAGAGTGTGTGAGTGAGTCTGAGAGAGACAGTGTGCAAGAGAGTGAGTCTGAGAGAGGCAGTGTGTGAGAGACTGAGTTTGAGAGAGACAGTGTGTGAGAGAGTGAGTCTGACAGAGATGGTGTGTGAGAGAGCGTCAGAGAGAGACCGTGTGTGACAATGAGTCTGAGAGTGACTGTCTCTCTCAGACACACTCTCACGCATTGTCTCTCTCAGACTCACTCTCACACACTGTCTCTCTCAGACTCACTCTCTCACACACTGTCTCTCTCAGACTCACTCTCTCACACACTGACTCTCTCACACTCACTCTCTGACACACTGTCACTCTCAGATTCACTCTCTCACAGACTGAGTGTGAGAGAGTGAGTCTGAGGAAGACTGTGTGAGGGAGTGAGTCTGAGAGACAGTGAGTGAGAGAGTGAGTCTGAGAGATACAGAGTGTGAGAGAGTGAGTCTGAGAGAGGCGGTGTGCATGAGTGTCTGAGACACAGAGGCTGTGTGTGACAGAGTGAGTCTGAGAGAGACAATGTGTGAGAGAGTGAGTCTGAGAGAGACAGTGTGTGAGAGTGAGTCTGAGAGAGACAATGCGTGAGAGTGTGTCTGAGAGACAGTGTGTGAGAGAGTGTGTCTGTGAGAAACAGTGTATGAGAGACTGAGAATGAGAGAGACATTATGGAAGGGGGAAGCTAAGAGAGATGGTGTGTGAGAGAGATAAAGTTGACCCAAATAACTATCGAGGCATCTGTGTAAACAGTAACCTGGGGAAGGTTTTCTGTAGTATCATAAACAAAAGACTTATAAACTTCCTTGAGGAGCACAATGTCTTGAGTAAAAGCCAAATTGGATTCCTGCCAAACTATAGAACATCAGATCATATCTTCACCCTACAGACCCTAATTGACAAACACGTTCATCAAAACAAAAGCAAAATCTACACATGCTTTATAGATTTCCAGAAGGCTTTCGATTCCATCTGGCACGACGGTCTATTCCTGAAACTTATCGAAAGCGGGGTAGGGGGAAAAACATATGATGTAATTAAATCAATGTATACAAACAACAAATGTGCAGTTAAAATTAGAGACAAACAAACAAAATACTTCCCACAGGGGCGGGGGGTAACGCAGGGCTCGCCAATCTCACCGACACTCTTTAATATTTACATAAATGAATTGGCAAACTACTTGAACAATCTACAGCACCCGGCCTCACCCTATATGAGTCCAAGGTTAAATTCCTCCTCGATGCAGACGACCTGGTTCTGCTGTCACCAACTAAGGAAGTCTACAGCAGAACCTGGATCTGCTAGAGTCGTTCTGTCAGACCTGGGCCCTGACAATAAACCCCCAAAAAGCCAAGGTCCTCGTGTTCCAGCAAAGATCCAGACATCAGGGACCCAAAATAAATCTCACACTAGGAACAACTAAAATCGAACAAACCACTAACTACACATACTTGGGCATAAAAATCAGCTCTGCGGGAAATTTCAAACTGGCTGTGAATAAACTGAAAGCGAAAGCTAGAAGGGCTTTCTATGCCATTAAAAGATCAATCCAAATAGAAATCCCAATTAGCATTTGGCTCAAAATTTTCAAGTCAGTAATTGAACCAATTGCACTCTATGGCAGTGAGGTGTGGGGACCGCTAACACAACAAGAATTTGCAAAATGGGACAAACACCCAATTGAGATCCTACATGCAGAATTCTGTAAAAGTATCCTCCGGACTCAAAGGAAAACCGTAAACAATGCATGCAGGGCAGAACTAGGCCAATATCCATTAATAATTACTATCCAAAAAAGAGCCACCAAATTTTGGAAACACCTAAAAATGAGCAACCCCCACTGCTATCATTACGAAGCCTTGAAATGCCAAGAGAGGACCATAAAGAAGAACACCCTCAGTCAACTAGTCCTGGGACTCAGTGAAGCAACCACTAACACTACTAACAATAACCAGCCCCAGGACAGTGACATCGTAGCGCAGAGAATTTGACCCAACACAATTGTCACTAAGCAAAAGGAAAAATACCTGTCATATTGGGCAGAAACAACAAAAACCCAAAGCAAACTCAATTGCTACTTGGCCCTAAACAGACAATACAACGTGGCTGATTACCTGACCATGGTAAAGGATAGCAAACTGAGAAAAACCTGGACAAGGTACAGACTTAGTGAACATAGCCTGGCGATCGAAAAAGGCAGACACAGGCAGACCCGGCTGCCAAGAGAGGACAGGATATGCTCTCACTGCAGTCAGGTAGTGGTGGAGACAGAGATGCACTTCCTCACAGCTTGTGGAAAATATCAGGGCATCAGGGAGAATTTCTACCAAAAATTTTCACAAATATGCCCTGAATTCAGAAATTTGAATGACGACCAAAAACTCCCATTCCTACTAGGGGAAGAGATAAACTGTGTAACACTAGCGGCACACTATGTTACAGCTTGCCATAAACAGCGGGACAACCAGAAACCTAAGAAAAAAGTATATATAAATTATACGAATGTATATTTATACACTCAGGGATATATCTGTTTATACACTGTATGAAAGATCTGCGTTTATGTGTTCAACCATAAATGTATTTTGATGCTTTGGCAACATAAGATGTACCTTATGATGCCAATAAAGCGATTTGAATTGAATTGAACTGAATTGAGTCTGAGAGAGAGAGTGTGTGAGAGAGTGAGTCTGAGAGACCCTGTGAGAGAGAGTGAGTCTGAGAGAGACAGTATGTGTGAGAGCGAGTCTGAGAGAGAGAGTGTGAGAGAGTGAGTCTGAGAGAGACAGTGTGTGAGAGAGTGAGTCTGAGAGAGACAGTGTGTGTGAGAGTGAGTCTGAGATAGAGAGAGTGTGTGAGAGAGTGAGTCTGAGAGAGAGTGTGTGAGAGAGTGAGTCTGAGAGAGAGTATCTGAGAGATTGAGTCTGAGAGAGACAGTGTGTGAGGGAGTGAGTGCGAGCGAGACAGCATGTGAGACTGTGTCTGAGAGAGACAGTGTATGAGGAAGTGAGTCTGAGAGGGAGTGTGTGAGAGAGAGTCTGAGAGTGTGTGAGAGAGTGAGTCTGAGAGAGACAGTGTGTGACAGAAAGTGAGAGAGAGACAGAGTATGAGGGAGTGAGCCTGAGAGAGAGCGTGCGTGAGAGAGTGAATCTGACAGAGACTGTTTGCATGAGAGATTGAGACTGAGAGACAGTGAGCAAGAGTGTGTGTCTGAGAGAGACAGTCTGTGAAATAGTGAGACTGAGAAAGACAGTGTATGAGGGAGTGAGTCTGAGAGAGACGGTGAATGAGAGATTGAGTCGGAGAGAGACAGTTTGCGAGAGAGTGAGTATGAGAGACACGGTGTGTGAGAGATTGAGTCTGAGAGAGACATTATGGCAGAGGGAAGCTAAGTGAGACAGTGTGTGAGAGAGACAGTCTGAGAGACTGTGTGATAGAGTGAGTCAGAGAGAGAGTGTGTGAGAGAGAGAGTCAGAGAGACAATGTGTGTGAGAGAGTGTGTCTGAGAGAGACAGTGTGTGAGAGAGTGAGACTGAGAGAGACAGTGAGTGAGAGAGTGAGTCTGAGAGACAGTGTGTGAGAGAGTGAATCTGAGAGAGACAGTGTGTGAGAGAGTGAGTCTGAGAGAGACAGTGCGTGAGAGAGTGAGACTGAGAGAGACAGTGTGTGAGAGAGTGAGACTGAGAGAGACAGTGTGTGAGAGAGTGAGACTGAGAGAGACAGTGTGTGAGAGAGTGAATCTGAGAGACAGTGTGTGTGAGTGGGAGTGAGTCTGAGAGAGACAGTGTGTGAGAGAGTGAGACTGAGAGAGACAGTGTGTGAGAGAGTGAGACTGAGAGAGACAGTGTGTGAGAGAGTGAGTCTGAGAGAGACAGTGTGTGAGAGAGTGAATCTGAGAGAGACAGTGTGCGAGAGAGTGAGTCTGAGAGAGACAGTGTGTGTGAGTGGGAGTGAGTCTGAGAGAGACAGTGTGAGAGAGAGTGAGTCTGAGAGAGACAGTGTGTGAGAGAGTTAGTGTAAGAGAGACAGTGTGTGAGAGAGTGAGTCTGAGAGAGACAGTGTGTGAGAGAGTGAATCTGAGAGAGACAGTGTGCGAGAGAGTGAGTCTGAGAGAGACAGTGTGTGTGAGTGGGAGTGAGTCTGAGAGAGACAGTGTGTGAGAGAGTTAGTGTAAGAGAGACAGTGTGTGAGAGTGTGAGTCTGAGAGAGGCAGTGTGTGAGAGTGAGTCAAAGAGAGACAGTGTGTGAGAGAGTGAATCTGAGAGAGACAGTGTGCGAGAGAGTGAGTCTGAGAGAGACAGTGTGTGTGAGTGGGAGTGAGTCTGAGAGAGACAGTGTGTGAGAGAGTTAGTGTAAGAGAGACAGTGTGTGAGAGTGTGAGTCTGAGAGAGGCAGTGTGTGAGAGTGAGTCAAAGAGAGACAGTGTGTGACAGAGTGAGTCTGAGAGAGGCAGTGTGTGACAGAGTGAGTCTGATAGAGAGTGTGTGAGAGAGAGAGTGTGAGAGAGACAGTGCGAGAGAGAGTCTGTGAGAGACAGTGTGTGAGAGGTTGAGTCTGAGAGAGACTGCGTGTGAGAGAGTCTGAGCGACGAGGTATGTGATAGTGAGTCTGATTGAGAAAGTGTTTGAGAGTGTGTCTGTGAGAGACAGTGAGTGAGAAAATGAATCTGAGAGAGACAGGGTGTGAGAGAATGAGTCTGAGAGAGACAGTGTGTGAGAGTGAGTCTGAGAGAGACAGTGTGTGAGAGAGTGAGTCCAAGAGACTGTGTGTGAGAGAGTGAGTCTGAGAGAGAATGTGAGAGACAGTTTATGAGGGAGTGAGTCTTAGAGAGACGGTGTGTGAGAGAGTGATCTGTGGGAGACAGTGTGCAAGAGAGTGAATCTGAGAGAGACAGTGTGCGAGAGTGAGTCTGAAGGACACGGTGCGTGAGAGAGTGAGTCTGAGAGAGACAGTCTCTGGAATAGTGAGCGTGAGAGAGCGAGTGTATGAGGGAGTGAGTCTGAGAGAGTGTGTGTGAGAGAGAGTCTAAGAGAGAGTGTGTGAGAGAGTGAGTCTGAGAGAGACAATGTGCGAGAGAGATAGTCTGAGAGAGACAGCGTGTGAGAGAGTGAGTCGGAGAGAGACTGTGTGCGTGAGAGACTGAGACAGAGGCTGTGTGAGAGAGTGAGTCTGAGAGGGAAAATGTGTAAGAGAGTGAGTCTGAGAGAGACAGTTTCTGAGAGATTGAGTCTGAGAGAGACATTATGGGAGAGGGAAGCTAAGAGAGACAGTGTGTGAGAGAGACAGTCTGAGAGACTGTGTGATAGAGTGAGTCAGAGAGAGAGTGTGTGACAGAGAGAGTCAGAGAGACAATGTGTGTGTGAGAGTGAGTCTGAGAGAGATGGCATGTGAGAGCGTGAGTTTAAGAGAGACAGTGTGTGAGAGTGTGAGTCTGAGAGAGACGGTGTGTGAGAGAGTCTGTCTGCAAGAGACAGTGTGTGAGAGAGTCTGAGTGACACAGCGTGTGAAAGAGAGAATCTGAGAGCGACAGCGTGAGACAGTGAGACTGAGAGAGAGTGTGTCTGTGAGAGACCGTGTGTGAGAGAGTGAGTTTGAGTGAGACGTTGTGTGAGAGAGTGAGTCTGAGAGAGACAGTGAGTGAGAGGTATGTCTGAGAGAGAGTGTGAGAGAGACAGTGCGAGAGAGACTCTGAGGGAGACAGTGTGTGAGAGATTGAGTCTGAGAGAGACAGCGTGTGAGAGAGTCTGAGCGACGGGGTATGTGAGAGAGTGAGTCTGATTGAGACAGTGTTTGAGAGTGAGTCTGTGAGAGACAGTGAGTGAGAGAATGAATCTGAGAGAGACAGTGTGTGAGAGAGTGAATCTGGGCCAGACAGTGATTGAGAGAGTGAGTCTGAGAGAGACAGTCTGTGAGAGAGTGAGTCTGAGAGAGAGTGAGTGAGAGAGTGAGTCTGAGAGAGAAAGTGTGTGATAGACTGAGTCTCAGAGGCTGTGTGATTGTGAGCATGTAAATGAGGGAGTTAGGGGGAAAGATGTTGTCGATACAAGAGTGAGAATGAGAGAGACTACGGGGGGCAAAGGGGAGAAACAATTTTTATTGAGAAGGACAGAGAAATGTTGTAAAGAATCTGTTTGTGTCTGAGAAATAAGGGATAAAGAACATGAGAGTTTGGAAAGGAGAGAGGCAGAGAGACAGAGACAGAGAGGTTAACAGCTGTTTTTTGCACTGGAAGGATTTAAACAGTGGTGATCCCCAGGGGTCAGTGTGGGTGCCATTGCTTTTCTCAATATATGTGGTTATGATTGACCTGAATTTGGGTGTTGGGAGCACAATATCAAACATTGCAGCTGCCACAAAGTTAAGGAGTGCGGTTAACCATGAAGAGGACTGTACGCAACTTCAGGAGGAGAGAGACAGGTGAGCAGATTGGACAGGTAGATGTCAGATGGAAGTTAATGAAGAGAGATGCGAGGTGAGAAGAATGAGAGGAAATAGACAATATGTGGTATACTGTAAATGGAGTGGAGGAGCTGAGAGATTCAGGCATTCAGCCGCACAAATATTTAAATTTAGGAGGCAAGTTGATAAAGCTGTTCTACAAAGTTCCACATGGGATCCGAGGATTTATAACATAGGAACATAGAAGATAGGATCAGGAGTAGGCCATTCAGCCCCTCGAGCCTGCTCCACCATTCAATGCGATCATGGTTGATCATCCAAATTTAGTACCCTGTCAAAGCTTTCTCCCCATAACCCTTGATCCCTTTAGCTTTAAGAAATATATCCAACTCCTTCTTGAATATATTTAATGAATTGGCCTCTACTGCCTTCTGTGGTAGAGAATTCCACAGGTTCACCTTTTTCTGGGTGAAGAAATTCCTCCTCATTTCTGTCCTAATTGGCTTACCCCTTATCCTTAGACTGTGACGCCTGGTTCTGGACTCCCCGACCTTTGGGAACATCCTTCCTGTATCTAGTCTGTCCAGTCCTGTTCGAATTTTATAAGTTTCAATGAGATCCCCTCTCATTCTTCTAAACTCCAGCGAGTATAAGCCCAATCGACCCAATCTCTCCTCATACGTCATTCCTGCCATCCCAGGTATCAGCTTGGTGAATCTTCGCTGATCTCCTTCCTTGGCAAGAACATCCTTCCTCAGATAAGGCGACCAAAACGGCACACAATACTCAAGATGTGGTCTCACCAAGGCCCTGTACAACTGAAGCAAGACTTCCTTGTTCCTGTACTCAAGCCATCTCGCTGCGAAGGTCAACATAGCAATTGCCTTCTTAACCGCCTGCTGCACCTGCATGCTTACCTTCAGCGACTGGTGAACAAGGACACTCAGGTCTCATTGCACTTCCCCTTCTCCCAATCTATTGCCATTCAGATAATAATCTGCCTTCCGGTTTTTAACACGGGCACAGATTATAAATGGAGAGTTAATGCTACACCTGGACAAATCATTGGTTAGTCCACAGTCAGAATACTGTTCCCAGTTTTTGGTGCATTACTTTAGTAAGATTGTCAAGGCCATGGAGAGGTGCACAAGAGATTCACTGAGATGATCCCAAGGACGGGAGTCTTCATGTAACATTTCTTAATAGATAAGTTGAAAAGGAGATCAATTAGAGGGGTTCAAAATTTTGAGGGGGTTTTTGATCAAGTAACTGATAAAAAATTATCCCCACTTGTTAATGAGTCGGTAACCAGAGGATATTAATTTAAGACCAAAATAATTAAGTGACAGGTTGATTTTTCCTTTTATAACAATGTCTTCCTGAACACATTTACAGTCTCATGACTGTTTGTCAAATCTGTAATTTTTTGCCATCAGCAAATGTTCACCTTGTGCTCCTGATTACCAATTCCGAACAATCTCTCTATAGGGAAAAGAAAAGTGGTCCCAGCACTGAGCCCTGGGGTAACCACTTCCAACCCTTCACCAATCTGAGCAACTCCCAATAACACTGAGCCTCTGTTTCCGATCCTCAGCCAACTTTCTCCCCGCACTGTTCCACTTCCTTTTAAACTGCCCACCTGAACAGAGTGGCCATTACCCCGGGGATCCCCAGTTACCTGAATAGAGTGGCCATTACCCCGGGCATTCCCAGTTACCTGAACAGAGTGGCCATTACCGCGGGGATCCCCACTCACCTGAACAGAATGGCCATTACCCCGGGGATCCCCAGTTACCTGAACAGAGTGGCCATTACCCCGAGGTTTCCCAGTTACCTGAACAGTGTGGCCATTACCCCGGGGATCCCCAGTTACCTGAACAGAGTGGCCATTACCCCGGGGTTTCCCAGTTACCTGAACAGAGTGGCCATTACCCCGGGCTTTCCCAGTTACCAGAACAGAATGGCCATTACCCCGGGGATCCCCAGTTACCTGAACATAGTGTCCATTACCCCAGGGATCCCCAGTTACCTGAACAGAGTGGCCATTACCCCGGGGACCCCCAGTTACCTGAACACCGTTGCTCGCCATGTCCCTGATTTCACTTTCCGTCCTTCACAGTCTCATCGAATTGTCTCAGTGCCTCCCGGCCATGTGATCATCCAAAGCAGTTTCCAGTGGGAATGAAGTTTTCTCCGGAACATTTCTTCACCCCAGAGCTGCCCTCCCTCTAATCTCAGCGCCCGCTCTCTCTGGCCGCAGACTGGAGCCGCCCCCTCACCCCTGACCCTCGGCCCCGGGGCAAACCGCCAATCAGCGGCCCTCTGCCGTCAACGAGCATTGTGGCGTCACCCGCCGCCCGGCCGCCATCTTGCTGTGACCCAGGTCACTGCACATGCGCGCTGTTTACCGCTATAAAACCGGGCGATTAAAATGAAAAGTGTCGTCAGTTTCCAGCATAATCACCGGTCGCTCTTAACCGAGAGACTGAAAGTTTGTCCCGCGCCGCAGAGCGAAAGCGGCGGCTCATCGGGTAGGTGAGGTGCGCATGTGCGAGCTCTGCTCCCAGAATGCCGCGCGGCCTGTGTCACAGAGGTAGGGGCCTTTCACAGGCGCTGTGCATTGTGGGAGCTGACGTCCAGCATTGCGCCCCGTTACAAATCCATTCGAGAGCGTTAGACTGAAGGTCCAAAGGCCCCTGGTTCAATCCCGGGTCTCGCCAATTTTGTTTCATTTGTTTCTCCTATCACTTTCAGGAGAGAGAATCAGGAGAGATTTTCCGACTTGAACCCGCGCCTCGCAGACCAATAGGTGTTAATTTCGTCCCCTCATCTATGATTTGGATGCCTAGTCCAAATATGATATATCCACGTTTGCTGATGATGCAAAGCTGGGTGGGAATGTAACTTGTGAGGAGGATGCAATTGGGCTTCAAGGGGATAGAGAGGCTAACTGAGTGGGCAAGAGCATGGCAAATGAAATATAATGTAGAGAAATGTGAAGTTATCCACTTTGGTAGGAAAAACAGAAAAGCAGAGTATTTTTGAATTGGTGTTCAGAGGGTCCTGGTTGTCCTTGTACACGAATCATTGAAATTTAACATGCAGGTACAGAAAGCAATTAGGAAAGCAAATGTTATGTTGCCCTTTATTTCAAGAGGATTTGCGTATAAGAGTAAATATCACTTACTGCAATTATATAAGGCCCCGGTGAGACCACACCTGGAGTACTGTGTACAGCTTTGGTCTCCTTCCCTCAGGAAGGATATACTTGCCATGGAGGGACTGCAACGAAAGTTCACCAGACTGGTTCCTGGGCTGGTTTGATTGTCCTATGAGGAGAGATTGAGTAGACTAGGCCTATATTCTCTAGAATTTATATGACTGAGAGTTGATCTCATTGAAACATACACAATTCTTACAGGGCTTGACAGGTTGGATGCAGGGAGGATGTTTTCCCTGACTAGGTGAGTCTAGAACCACGGGTAACATTCTCAGAATAAGGGGTTGGACATTTAGGACTGAGATGAGGAGAAATGTCTTCACTCAGAGGGTGGTGAATCTTTGGAATTCTCTACCCTAGAGGGCTGTGGAAGCTCAGTCGTTGACTATATTCAAGATAGAGTTATGAACATTAAAGTAATCAATTATGTTCTTATGATATGGGGATATTGCAGGAAAGTGGAGATGGGGTAGAAGAGCAGCCATGATCTTATTGAATGCAGGTTTGAAGGGCCAAATGGACTACTCCTGCTCCTATATCTTATATTCTTATATGTAAACCACATCTGACCCTCTGGATCGGCTCCAGCCGCTGGTTGCGGGTTCGAGTCCGGTTGTGGTAACAGCGGCTCAGGGTCGCGCCGGCTGGATTTATATTGGGACAGTGTTTGAGGGAGGGGCTGTTCAGCAGTGGTGTGATAATAATTTTCAGAATGAAGTTTTCTAGATTAAGATCTCTTTTTCTGTTACTTTTGGTTTACACTGTGGCCAGTTGTATATATGAACCGTTAACAATGTTTAAGAGATGTGCTTTGTTCAATGTTTGTGCAGTAACTCTGTCACCCAGTGTGAGCCTGAAAGACAATTCCCCAGTCTGGGCTCAACCTTATCCAAGAAGCACTTTGTGGCCGGTTACCTCAGTTGGTGAGAGGGTGGTGGTGATAATGTGAAAGTCGATGGTTTGATCCCTGTACGGGCCATCAGAATGTTTTCATCATTTTACGGTTTTTCATAACATTTGAAATACAAACTTTATAAGGGAACAAATCCATACCGAATCTCACGGGGGAATTATTTAGATGAACATCCATTGCACCTTTGACACTGGGCTGGAGAGTCACATTGATAATACTATCATAGATTGATACGGCACAGAAGGAGGCCATTCGGCCCATCAAGTCTGCACTGGCACATTGAAAGAGCTCTCCAATTAGTCCCACTCCCCTGCTCTTTCCCCACAGCCCTGGAAATGTCTCCTTTTCAATATTCCCCTTTTAAAAGTTACTGTTGAATCTGCTTCCACCGCCCATTCAGGCAGCGCATTCTCAATCACAACTCGCAGCATAAAAAATTCTCCTCATCTCCTCTCTGGTTCTTTTGCCGGTGATCTTCAATTGGTGTCCTCTGGTTACCGACCATCCTGCCACTGAAAATAGTTTCTCCTTAT
This sequence comes from Somniosus microcephalus, assembly GCF_052327205.1. Taxonomy (NCBI): domain Eukaryota; kingdom Metazoa; phylum Chordata; class Chondrichthyes; order Squaliformes; family Somniosidae; genus Somniosus; species Somniosus microcephalus. Next base: position 15,671,492 of record NW_028225182.1, on the reverse strand, counting down.
TTACTCTAACAACACCCCTTGTAATTTTGAAAACCTTTATCAAATTTCCTCTTAGCCTTCTGAGGAAACCAATCCCAGCCTCTCCAGTCTCTCCACATAGCTGAAGTCCCTCATCCCTGGGACCACTCTGTGAGGCGCCAAACCGAGGCTGTCACTCTGTGTTTCTCTGTCTCTCTCTCTCTGTCTCTATCTGTCTTTCTCTTTGTCTCTTTCTCTCTCTCTATGTCCGTATCTTCTGACTCTTTCTCACTCTGCTCACAGCTGGACTATTGCTCTGACAGACTTTGCATTTGTTAGTTCCTCGTTAGTATAGTTGCGAGTATCCTTGCCTGCCACGTGGTGGACTGGGGTTCAATTCACCGACGGGGAGAACGCTTTTAAACATGCCCAATTTTAAACCTTTGGGTAACTCCTTCAAATGCTACTTTTTGAAGAGAAAAAAAATAAATAAATGAATGAACTAAATGAGACAGCAGAGGCACGACGGGCCGAATGCCCTCCCACTGTGCTGCAAGCCTCCATAATTCCATGAAACTCAGATGGATATCTGAGCTATACACACACAAAGAGTGCACCCACACATGTCTGTGTCTGTATGTATTTGAGCATTTGTCTCAAGCACTGCATAACTACTTCCTCTACCAGGTCCTCGATAGTATAGCAGTGAGTATTGAATTCCTTGATGGCTTGTCTCTGTCTGCGTGCCTCTGACTCTCTCTCTCTCTCTGTCTCTGTGGTCTCTTAGTCCCTCACTCTGTGGCCTACTGAGCAGTAAGGAATAGGGCACACAGATTTAAGATTTTGGGCAAGACATACAGGAGGATGCGAGGAAAATCCATTTTATGCAGCAAGTGGTGAGGACCTGGAACTTGCTGCCGATGGAAGTGTTGGAAGTGGAGACACTCAATCTTGTCAAGTGGATAGTGGATAGGCACTTGAGAGAAATAAACTTGCTGGACTACGGGGATAGAGCGGGGGAGTGGGACTGACTGGATTGCTCCACAGAGAGCTGGCACGGACTCGATGGGCCGAATGCCCAACTTCTGTGCCGTGTGACTCTGTGATTCTATGACTCTATGATCTGCATTTGTAGACTGCGGTTCTCTTCTGTGATGTTCTTACTACAGATCACGGAGCAGAGTTTCTGTAGTGTAGTGGTTATCATGTTCACCTAACACGTGAAAGGTCCCCTGTTAGATACCGGGTGGAAACATTATATAAAACATTCCACATTAAAATTGACTTAATATGAAAAAGTTGAATAACTTGTGTGGTTGAATATGAATAAAATAATATATCTCATACAACACGAGTATTTTCTCTGCGCAACATTGGACCGTTAGCAGCGCCAGAATTGTATTCAACCACAATCTGTAGCCTCCTGGCCTGGCAGATCCCTCACACTACAATTACCATCAAACCAGGGGGGCAAACTTGGTGCAATGAGATGTGTAGAAGAGCAGGCCAGGGGCGGCACCAGGTGAACTTAAAATGAGACCATTCCAAACTGGTGAAGCTGGATATGGAATCAAGGCGGGCCAATGCAGCTGAGATACAGATTATCCAGGATCTAATTGAATGAAGGAACAGGTTGAGGGGCTGAATGGCCTCCTCAATGTTCCTATTAGCCTCTCACTATTAAGTAAATGTTATGAAATGTCTTTCTCGGATCCCAGTGGGTGATCTCATACTCACTGACATTGTACCCAGTGCTACAGTTTATCCCATGATCTTGGAGCCAAAATAAACTTTTTGAAACCTGGAAAAGCTGAAGCACCATCTCTGGGTGGGCTCAAACCACCAACCTTTCGGTTAACAGCCGAACGCGCTAACCAATTGTACCAGAGAGACCTGATTCAAGATTAATTACAACATATACTAAAGCCGGAGATTACTGAGATAATACCTCAGGTCTCAGAGGGCGAGATAACGACTGCCCAGTCTCTGTTTACTTGTCCAAATTAAAGAAATGTAACATTCATTGTCGGAAAATGGAAATAGTCGCTGAAAGAAAATTCGCTGAACAAATTGATTTCAAAATCTGCTTTGGGCCATTAGATCGGTGCATCAACCAATGGTGATGGTGATATATTAACATGGTGTCTGGGTTTGTCACAACTGTTGGAATCTTCCCACGAGTTCTTTTGCTGTTGTATTTATTCATCAATGTGGAGATCAGATATGCACGTGGTCGCTTCACAGGGTGCCCTGCGAACCAGATACACCTGAGCATAGGCCAATGATGGGTCTCTACGCTTTCTGCTCTATATCGGGGTCAGTAGCAACAGAATGAGAACAAAGAACCTACCACAGGCCTGGAATGGAGCTTTGGCCCATCCATCTGTGTGTGGCTCATTACCATACTGGTATGTTGGCCTTCGTAGCAAGAGGGTTCGAGTACAGGAACAACGATGTCTTGCTACAGTTGTACAGGGCCTTGGTGAGACCGCACCTTGAGTATTGTGTGCAGTTTTGGTCGCCTTACCTGAGGAAGGATGTTCTTGCCTTGGAAGGAGTGCAGCGAAGATTCATCAGGCTTATACCTGGGATGGCAGTAATGACGTATGAGGAGAGATTGTGTCAATTGGGCTTATACTCACTGGAGTTTAGAAGATTGAGAGGGGATCTCGTCGAAACCTATAAAATTCTGTCAGGGCTGGACAGACTGGATGCAGGAAGGATGTTTATGATGGCCGGGGAGTCCAGAACCATGGGTCATAATCTAAGGATAAGGGGTAAGCCATTTAGGACTGAAATGAGGAATTTCTTCACCCAGAGAGTGGTGAACCTGTGGAATTATCTGCCACAGAGGGCGGTGGAGGCCGGTTCATTAAATATATTCAAAAAAGAGTTGGATATATTTCTTAAGGCTAAAGGGTTCAAGGGATATGGGGAGAAGTCAGGGACAGGGTACTGAATTTGGATGATCAGCCATGATCTCATTGAATGGCAGAGCAGGCTCGAAGGGCCGAATGGCCTACTCCTGCTCCTATCTTCTATGTTTCTATGTTTCTAAATTCTGGTTGGTGTAAATTGGTGCATTCTGAATTGAATAAGATTACTCCACTCCACAAGAAGATCCGATAGTGGCAGGTCCCTCTACAATATTTGATTGACTACAGTACTGGGAGCCCTACAGAATGCGGGATTTAAGATAAACCCTAGAAAGGTACAGGTAGGGAAGGACGAAGAAATCCACCTAGGATAGATAATAACACAAGGGAAGAGACAAATGCGCTAAGTCATATGGGAGGGGCACTAGGACCAAGGTGAGCAGTACGCAATCTCTGGCTGCGTTCTTTGATTTATCACAGTCCCATACTTACAAGCAGTTAGAGATGGCAGCAGGAAGGGACCGCGCCAGAGAGGGGAGGGGGTCAAGCAGGTATAAGGGCTATTTAATTATTGCCGGAACTTTATCCCAGAATATGCAGAAATGGCCCAGCCTATACAGGATTTGATCAAAGGGGGAAAACCATCCCAGCAGCTGCTAGACTGGGGCGCCGACCAAGAAACAGCTTTTGTAAAGTGAAACAAGCCCTCGTAAGTTCTCCTGCCCTAGGATTACCAGACCAGAATAGGCCATTCCACATCTATAACTACCACAGTAAGGGTCATTACAATGGCAACAGACAGGTTAAAAGGGAAAGTCGGCTAGAAGGAAGCCTATCGGCTCAGGTAGCAGACTTGGTGGCTCTCACCGAAGCCCTGAGGTTAGCCAAAGGAAAAAGTGTAAACATATACAGATAGTCGGTATGCCTTTGGGGTTGTGCCTGATTACATGGTAGCCTGGAGTAGGCGAGGATATATGATATCAGGAGGAGGACCCATAAGACACGAGAATATAATCAAGGAATTAGTAGGAGCCTCTCTCCTACACAAAGAGTGCACAATAATAAATTAAAGCACACAAGAAGATTACTGACCGACACCAACAGGGCAATGAATGTGCAGACGAGGCAGCTAAGCGGACAGCTGAGAAAGCGAATCTGAACAATGAAGCCCAAGTGTTCGTGTTTAGTTAAAGTGTGAAAACACAACTGTCTTTTTCGATTGGGAATTTTTTTTTTAAGTTACGTGAAGTGATGCAATATTGTTTTGCTCCACCTTCAAAAGCCTGCAAAGGAGTTAACCCTTTCCACTGACAGCTGTTTAAGTTCATCAAGCAATAACTTCAGTATTACTGAATAAAATTTAAAGATAGTGGACATTATTATATTTAAGTTTCTTAATGTTAAGTTAATATTTCCCCACAGTGATAGAAGGAAAATTATGATTTGTTAAATGGAAGTTATCTTGTAAACTAATTGCAGCACCATCTCAAACCACCGGAAGGCTGCTTGGGAGTCTGTTTAGTTACCCAAAGATAAATCTATACAGATAGTTAGAGACATGAGCCAGAACCCCGCAGCTATGATGGGAATGGAAGGAGAGGATCACTGTTGCACCAATGAAGAGGAATTAGAGTGTGTAGACAAGATCAGGGAATTACCTTTGACAGAGGCAGACCTAGAGCTATACGTGGACGGGTCCCATAAATATTTTAACGGAACACCACGAAAAGGTTGGGCTGTGGTGAAGGGAGACGGCACCGTCCAGAGGGAATGAAGATTACCAGGGGATAGTTCAGCACAAGCAGTATAACATAGGGAAAGCCATCAAGGTAAAGTGGGGACATCAGCCGAGACCAAGAGGTCGATGGGAGATGTTGCAGATAGGCTTCACTGGACCTTTACCGAATTTCTGGCTATTCCCGCCCAGGCTCAAACCAGGGAACTTTCCCGTGTAAAGCGAACGTGATAATCACTACACTACAGTAGCCGCTATGTACATATCATCAACCGAGGGAAACTGACTCTGTGCTGATTGGTTCACCTTAAGCAGCATCAATCAATGGGCCAGAAATTCGGGTCGGGTGGGGCTTCCCGCGGGTGTAAGCCCCTGACCTGCACTTACGTTGCGTGCCAGCCGTTGAGCTGTGGGCCCCCGTGGAATTCCGATCCTGGGCCTGCTCCAGTTGCCGGCGCGCTGTGCTTGTGTATCCCAGGGGCGCAGTTAGTTCGATGCGGTCCCTGGGTCACGTGGGCTATGGGGAGCCAATCGGAGCTGGGAATGCTCCATTCATAAGTTTGACAGGAAGAGCTGTCAAAACTTATAAATACTACTGGCCCCAAAACATTACTAAATCTTCAAATAAATTTTTAAAAATACACAATTTTTAAATAAACTATAAATTACATGAAATAACTATTTTAAACAATAATTTAAATTTTTGAAAAATTAATTACAGTTTCTAACGGGGCTAAATATTACCTTACCTTTCTTTAAAGTATTTAAAAATAATAAACCTGTGGAAAATGTTTTTAAATTTTAATTAATTCACCACTTACGCTTGCTTTTTACATGTCTAACTTCTGGAGACTTAACCTCCTGGGAAAATTTGCAAAAAAAAACGAAGTTTGATGCGCACACGCAGCCTCTCCCGTGCACGAAGTCGACCTCTGAACCCCTTCTTTCAGGGGAACGGAACTGCCGGTTTCCTGCGCATACGCAGTACATGCATGAAACCGGCACTTCCATTGGGCTTACTGGTGAGTACCCCGTGCGTACTCACCCGTGGAGACCCGAATTTCTGGGCCAATGTTCACACCCACGCTCGAACCAGGGACCTTTCGCGTGTAAAGTGAATGTGATAACCGCTACACTATGGAATCGCTGTATGCATACCTTCAACACAGGGAAATGACCAGTGAACTCCCTCTGTGCTGATTGGTTCACCTTAAACAGCATCACTCAATATATTGGATGAGCTCACAAATATCAGGCGCAGTGCAGTCTGGTCAACGTCAGCCCCTCCTTTCTTATTCAACAGAGGAAGGAGAGACATGAACGGGAGTCAGACGCCACAAACTTTAATTAAAAGCACAAGTACGAGTAACACATACTTCCAAATCGTTTCACTGAAAAAGGCTTTCATTGATGTAAAAGTAGACTGCACTGAATCTGAAAATGAGCACCGTGCGATATTTTGTTCACTACTGAATCTATTCTCTCTACCCAGCGAAGCAGAGGTTTCCATCATGTAGCGGTTATCACGTTCACCTCGCACGCAAAAAGTGCCTGGTTCGGGTCCCATTGGAAACATTCGATTCACCTGAATTTTATTCTGTGCAGTGACTAGTCCGATTAATGTTAATAAAAGTTGCCCCAGTACCTGCTTTCATAAGCAATGAACATTTTAAACCAGACTCCTAAAATACAAAAAATTCGGGTCGGGGGCTTCCCATGGGTGCAAGCCTCTGACCTGAACTTACCTACCTCGCCGGCCTTTGAACTGTGGGCCCGCGTGGGATTCCGATCCTGGGCCCCCACCAACTGCCAGCGCGCAGTGCTTGCGTATCCCAGGGGCGCAGTTAGTTTAATGCGTCCCCTGGGATCACGTGGGCCATGGAGAGCCAATAGTAGCAGGGAATGCTTCATTCATATGTTTGACAGGAAGAGCTGTTAAACCAATAAATACTATAAGCCTCAAAACATCAATAAATCTTCAAATAATGTTTTTTTAAATCACATTTTTAAAATAAAGTATAAATTACATGAAATAACGATTTTAAACAAGAATTTAACTTTTTGAAAAAATAATTACATTCTCTAACGGGGCTAAAAATAAACTTACCTTTCTCTAAAATATTTAAAAATAATAAACTTGTGTGTAACCCCTTCACGGTTCTCTAGATATATGTGAGATGTGGTCTCTGTTGTAGACAGTATTCTATAGTCCAGTAAGGAGATCACTACTACAATGGCTTAATTCTAATTATCTTACTATATATTTTTAACATCAGACAGTATAAGAAGATTACAGGCCAATGAACTAAATTAGACATTTGCATGCATTAGAATGAATCTAGACATAATAAACATACATTCTCCATTTACATGGATTCAAAGGAGAATCTGTCCCTGTGTCCAAATTCGAATGCACTCTTTCGTTGGCGTGCTTAAGTTGGAGCTCATGGTATGTATAATGTCTGCAAGACTTACGACTCCTAACCCCTTTGTTGAATTCTCTTCACGATCACTTAATCCCACTTTGAGTTCTGGATGCAGAGCTCACAGCAGCAGCTGGAGTTGGTGACTCTCTCTTTCTCTCTCTCTCTCTCTGCAGCTTTTCCAAGTAGCTCCCCGTCAGCACGAGGCAAGCAGCTCTCCCCAGACCTCTGCCTTGCAGATCTGGGTTCAGAGGACGATCCCCCGGTACTGGTGACGTGCAGCCAGCCAGGTCAGGATGCAGTGCTACTAATACGAAGGGCGGTGGCCGATTTTGGAAGCCCTCTTTTCAGAGCTCCTGCCCTCTTCTCTTCCAGTCGCTCCCTTTTTTCCCGCTCGACAAACGCGACTCCACCTCTTCCTCCTGGGGTTTCTGCCTGGAGACTGCCCAGCCTCACTGTCTGCAACAGTTGATACTGGTGCAGAATTATGGAAAGTATGCTCTTAGTCACATTGTGTCCTTAAAAGTTCTTGCCGTACCTTCACATGGGCAACTTTAACCCAGGGATTTATAACAATGATAATACAGTGTCTAAGTTAAAGATTGATAACCATACTTAGCGTACATAACATTTCCAGTGGGTATTACACTACCCCCCTACCAAATATAGGCATGTCCCCATGACTAATGAACTTTACACATAAGTGGTTGCATGCTTCCCAACCATGTATAAAGGGAGGTAACATATCGAACCGTAGGGGCTATCATTACACTTGGCACTCCTAGTGTACTGTATGTCAATCTTTCAGGAACCTTCTTAACTCGCTGTGAGCTCCTTATTTCGGATACCAGGTCTTCAGTTCCTTCAACTACGTTGGAGGCGTTGGTTCCTTTGTTATCATGCCTTTCAGTCTCTTTTATCTCCTTCTCGGAAGCATCTGGTTCTTCCCAGGCCATGTCCAAGTCTGAGCTAAATTGTTCCGACAATTCAGCCAGATTCTGTCTTATGCGTCTTTCTGGGAGGTCGTACCATAGATCCCATTCTTCATCTTCCGACTCATCAGGTTCCTCATGATCCACACACTGTGTCATGGGTTTTCTGTCTTCTGGAACAAAGTTTTCCTGGTTTCTCGTTTATTTCCTTCTTCTTCTCTGCAGGGTATTCCTACTAGGTGTCGGCTCATTATCCGCTGGTGGATCCAGACGCACTTGCTGTCCCAATGGCAGGATATGATTCCGGTGCATTATTTTTATGGGTCCATTCCCACCTGCAGGTTTTAGCCGAAACACAGGTAGTTGTGACATTTGACTTTCAACAATGTAAGGTGTAGAAGCCCAGCAGTCTGCTAACTTATGTTTCCCTTGAAGTCCTAGGTTCCGTATGAGAACTCGGTCACCAGGCATGAGTTGGGAAAAACGGATCTCCTGGTCATACCTCTGCTTATTTCCTTTATTCTGTTTGGCAGAAACAGATTCAGCAAGTTCATAAGCAGCTTGCAATTCCTTTCTCATGTCAGATATATACTTGAGGTAAGTTCTCTGTGATGTGCCATCACTGGATACTCCGAAACACAAATCCACCGGCATCCTCACTTCACGTCTAAACATGAGGTAGTATGGTGAAAAACCAGTAGCGTCATTTCGGGTACAATTATAAGAATGAACAAGATGTCCAATGTGCCGACTCCACTTGTTCTTTCGCTTTGAATCCAGCGTTCCAAGCATGTCTAACAAAGTATGGTTAAACCGCTCAGGTTGAGGATCTCCCTGAGGATGGTATGGAGTTGTTCTTGACTTCTCAATCCCGAGCATGGACAACAACTCATGTATAAGTCTACTTTCAAAGTCTCTACCTTGATAACTGTGTATTCGCTTTGGCAGTCCATAGTGGATGAAGTATTTCTCCCACAACACTTTGGCAACGGTGGATGCTTTCTGATCCTTTGTGGGAAAAGCTTGGGCATAGCGAGTATAATGATCTGTAATGACCAAGACATTTGTGGAATTGCTGGAATCAGGTTCGATGGACAGAAAATCCATACAGACAAGGTCTAGAGGTCCATCACTTTGCATGTGAAACAGAGGAGCAACTCTTTTAGGTAAAGTCTTTCTCTGGACACAGCGTGCACAGGACTTGCAGAACTCCTCAGCCGCAGACTTCATATGCGGCCAATAGAATCTGTCCTTGACCAACCCATAGGTCTTATCTACTCCCAGATGACCTGCGTCATCATGCAAAGACTTCATCACTATTTCCCTGTACTTTTCAGGCAGGACCAACTGTGAATGACATGGTTTAGTGGGTGGGTGAGTGATTCTACACAACACTCCCTCTTTAATTTCCAAGTGGTCCCATTCTCTTAGGAGCAGACGACAGTCAGGATGTTTTGATTTGTCGATCTGTGTAATATCACCCAGACGGAGAGCTGAAAACACCTCATGAATACAGGGATCCTCCTGTTGTGCTTTGGATATCCCAGATGAACACAACATGGGTAAGTTTTGTACATCCAAACTGGAAAGGTTGCAAAATGCCTGGGGAACAGCATGCATTGACGCCAAGTGGTCAATCTCTCGGGCATGAAATGAATTCTTTGGTCCAGATACCACGGACATCCGACACATTACTTTCACATCTGCTGAAGCAACATCTTTCCACTCTGGTTTCTAGTAGAGTGGGCGACGAGACAGAGCATCTGCGTCAATGTTCTGGTTCCCAGGTCTGTACCTGAGACTAAAGTCGTAAGCAGATAGTGCAGCAAGCCAGCGGTGGCCGGTGGCATCAAGTTTTGCCGAAGTCAACACATAGGTTAATGGATTATTGTCTGTCCTCACTTCAAACTTCGCTCCATACAGATAATCCAGCAGCTTATCCACCACCCCCCACTTCAACGCCAATAATTCTAGCTTATGAGCTGGGTAGTTACGCTCTGATGGCGTAAGACTGCGACTGATGAACGCTACGGGTCTCAGCCCTGCTCCTTGGTCCTGATACAACACACCACCCAACCCTTCTTGACTGGCATCCACGTGTAGCACATATGGCAGCTGTGGGTTTGCAAAAGCCAACACGGGGGCTTGAGTAAGACTTTGCTTTAAGGTGTGGAAGGCCTCTTCGCATTTCTCATCCCATCTAACACCAAAAGGCTCAGAGGGTTTGAAGTAGTCCTTGTTCTCTTTACCTTTAGCCTTTTTATTCCTCTCGGCTGGTGGGAGGTAACCAGCCAGCAGCTGATTCAGAGGATGGGCCACTTTGGAGTAATCCTGCACAAAGCGCCTGTAATATCCGCAGAACCCAAGAAATGACCGCAAGGCAGTCACTGTGTTCGGTTTGGGCCATGTGGTAACAGCTTCGATCTTGGATGGATCTGTGGCTACTCCATCCTGTGATACAATATGCCCCACATAGGACACGGATGTTTGGCAAAACTGACACTTGTCCAATGATAGCTTGAGACCTTCATCCTCCAGGCGACCAAGCACTTTCAGCAACCGAGCTTCGTGTTCTTCAAGGGTTGCCCCAAACACAATGATATCATCCAAGTGCACCAATACTTCGAGAAAGTTCATGTCCCCAACTGTTTGTTCCATTATTCTTTGAAAATTTGTTGGAGCACCTGAAACTCCCTGTGGCATCCTTTCAAATTGGTAGAACCCAACTGGACACATAAAGGCTGTCTTTTCTTTGTCCGATTCACTCATTGGTATTTGGTAGTATCCACTTCTGAGATCCAACATACTGAACCACTTGCTTCCATTAAGACAAGCCAGTGCATCCTCAATTCTTGGAACGGTGTATTGGTCGGGAATAGTACATCTGTTAAGCATCCTAAAGTCCACACATATCCGAATCTTTCCGTTCTTTTTCCTCACCACCACTATAGGAGATGCATAACGACTCCTGGACTCGGTAATGATCTCAGCTTCTTTTAACTGCGACAGGTGCTGTCTCACTGCTTCGATGTCAGCTCGTGCCAGCCATCGAGACCTCTCCCAAAAGGGTTTATCCTCGGTAATTCTGATAGAATGGCGAGTACTCTTACTACAACCAACATCAAACTCATGAGTAGAGAAAACTCCTCTCCGCTCCATCATCTTCCTGACTAATCGGTCCTTCCATTCTTTAGGAACGAATGAATCTCCAAAGTTGGAGGAAGAGGGTGTCAGATCTCCGGTTGAGTTAACTTTGGACTCTTCCTTCACATGTGACCACAGTACATTTACAGGAAACAGATGCGCAATCGGCATTCCTTTCCTCAATGTGATTCCTTTGCCTGACATATTCCTCACGGTCACTGTAACTCTCCTTGACATCACAGCTGTCGAGGTCTGCAACTCTGGCCTCACCAGAAGCTTATTTGGGAACCGTGACTCTTCTGCAGGATCATCAGGTGACTCTATTAGAACGGCTTCAGTACCTGGCATTCCAGGGAATTTTGGTACCCCAGGGATTCTAGCCACTCCTCCAGGACGCAGGTTGATAGGTTTTTCTCGAACGTACCACACAGTTCCTCTTTTGCTATCATCTACGTCGGAAGAAAGTTCAGGCAGTTTCTCAAAAGCCTTTTTGAAAACAGGGTGAATGTGTCTGGTGCTCAAGAAGTTTTCACCTCCCTGCTCTTTGCAGCTTGTCAGGAGTCATCTCACTATGGGTGTATTACTGCCAACCAGTATGGAAACCTCACCTTTCACCATGGGGTCAGGGCAAACCAACACAAGTGCATCAATGGTCTCAGTGGTCCCTACATCAGCTTCCAAGAACTCCAACCTCAGCGACAAATAGCCATCTTATGGGTAATCAGCAGGACTAAGGCCCCAGATCTGCAGAAGACTGATTGGGGTTAACGGCAAATGCGTCAGGTATCGGTCATAGAAGGATCTGTACAGTATGGTAACCTGAGAACCCGTGTCGAGGATAGCTTTAGTATAAATGCCTTCAATCTGTATTGATACAGCAGAACTCGGCCCTATTAAACCTTCAGGTATGATGTCTTTCATATCCCCTCGTCTATTATTGCACTTAGCGGAACGTGTCTTTACTACAGGGACAGCAGGCCGTTCCGTTACTGTGCCCCTTTGTAGTTTCCCGATTTCTTGGTAAGTTTTATGAGACGGTCATTTACTTTTTTTTAGATTTTCCGCACCTCTACATTCTCGCTTGAAATGTCCATCCTTTCCACAGTTATAACAAAAGACTCCAGGTCTATCTCCTTCATGGGGATATCCTTTAGAGGAATCATTCATTTTGCTGTTAGACTTCGCAGGGTGTTCAACCTTTTGCACCCGTGCGTCATCCCTTTCTGTGTTGGGCTTAGACCGAAAATATGCCATCTCGGCTCTCATGACATTTATTTCCTTCTTCAGCTGTTCCATCTCAGGGTTGACATCACCCTTAGGAGTAGGAACTGTAACAGGAGTCACAAGCTTGGACATCACAGCACTCTTTGCTACATTCCGGGCCTGAAGCATATCCTCCTCCTCTCTGACTTCCCTTAGCAGCTCAGTGAAGGTAGGTGGATCTCGCAACTTTTGGGTCATGCGTATGCGAAGAGCAGTCACGTCTTCGAGCAATGCACCTCGCACAACCTGTTCAATGTGGAACCGATTCATTTCAGGCAACTCAATCCCTCTTTTCTGTAACATACAATGCAGCAGTTTGTCTATTCTCAGCAGATAACTGGACAGCTTCTCTCCCTCACACTGGAATGTGCTTCTGAATCTGACCATCAAATCTGAAATGGTTTCAGTAGTTCCAAAGGCAGTTTCTAGAGCCTGCATGTAGTCAAAGGAAGTAGCAGAGGTGTTCTGCGCCTTTAAGTATCTCACAATGTCAGCAGCAGGACCCTTAAGGCTTTCTACTATTCTCTGCCTCTTCACATTGTCACTGCACTGCCATTCCTCTAGCAGAGGCAGGGTCTGCTCAGCCCAGGCGTCGTACTCCTCTTCCCCACTGGGAGTTGGTCTCACTCCTGAGAACATACGGAGCTTACGGTATCCCTGAGCCTCGAAGGGCAGATTGGTGCATTTATCCACCAGAGAACTAATGGCACTGACCAACTGAGTGTTCATATCCAGGGCCGAAGGACCTATCAGATCTTTGACATCAGCAACAGTCTTTCCTTCTTGTCTCAAGAATGACAACAACTTGGTCTGAAACCCATCTTCTTCCTTAGTAGTAATAGGGACAAACTGAACTGGCCAGGGACCAGCCTCTTCAGAAAGCCCAACTGCCTCAGGTAAACCTCTCAGGTTCTCTGATGTCTGGATCAACACAAACTGCTTCTTGGTAGCTGTATCCAAGCAGCGCTCAACTATCCTAACCTTTCCAAAGGTTTTGACACAATTCAGAGCCCTTAGCAAGACATCATCATGGTCATCGTTAGCAACACCATTCAGCACAATGGCATGGGTAGCAGCTTTCTGCTTCCGTTTGCACCAAGCTTCAACCTCAGTAACATCCATCTGTTATGCTCAAACAGCCCAGTAGAAACCACAAAGCACTCTCTTAGCAATGAGCATTCAATACTGTTGGTTTACTGACATAAATAGACCATAATCCCGGACGAGCCCTCAAAATGTAACCCCTTCACGGTTCTCTAGATATATGTGAGATGTGGTCTCTGTTGTAGACAGTATTCTATAGTCCAGTAAGGAGATCACTACTACAATGGCTTAATTCTAATTATCTTACTTTATAGTTTTAACATCAGATAGTATAAGAAGATTACAGGTCAATGAACTAAATTAGACATTTGCATGCATTAGAATGAAACTAGACATAATAAACATACATTCTCAATTTACATGGATTCAAAGGAGAATCTGTCCCTGTGTCCAAATTCGAATGCACTCTTTCGTTGGCGCGCTTAAGTTGGAGCTCATGGTATGTATAATGTCTGCAAGACTTACGACTCTGAACCCCTTCATTGAATTCTCTTCACGATCACTGAATCCCACTTTGAGTTCTGGATGCAGAGCTCACAGCAGCAGCTGGAGTTGGTGACTCTCTCTCTCTCTCTCTCTGCAGCTTTTCCAAGTAGCTCCCCATCAGCACGAGGTAAGCAGCTCTCCCCAGACCTCTGCCTTGCAGATCTGGGTTCAGACGACGATCGCCCGGTACTGGTGACTTGCAGCCAGCCAGGTCAGGATGCAGTGCTACTAATACGAAGGGCGGTGGCCGATTTTGGAAGCCCGGGACGGGATGCGGCAGCCATTTGCCTCCTGGGCCCTCTTTTCAGAGCTCCTGCCCCCTTCTCTTCCAGTCGCTCCCTTTTTTCCCGCTCGAAAAACCCGACTCCACCCCTTCCTCCTGGGGTTTCTGCCTGGAGACTGCCCAGCCTCACTGTCTGCAACAGTTGATACTGGTGCAGAATTATGGAAAGTATGCTTTTAGTCACATTGTGTCCTTAAAATGTTCTTGCCGTACCTTCACATGGGCAACTTTAACCCAGGGATTTATAACAATGATAATACAGTGTCTAAGTAAAAGATTGATAACCATACTTAGCGTACATAACATTTCCAGTGGGTATTACATGTCGAAAAACTGTTTTAATTTTAATTAGTTAAGTTAAACTTGCTGTGGATGAACAACCAGCGGGTTTATTCCAAATGACAAAAGAAAATTACCGTAAATCTGAAACAGAAACGGGAAGTGTTGGATATTCTCAAGAGCTCAGGCAGTATCTGTGGATAAAGAAACAGAGTGAATGTTTCAAGTTGATTAGCCTTCGTTAGAGCTGGGACACGAGAGAGATGTTTGGCGAGTTTATTCTCCTGTCAATAGGGCTACAGCGGCTTCTCAATTGTTCTTTATTTCACTTCACTGAATAGATAACTTTGAGTGAGAATGAACGGACCCACAGAGACGCCCATTAATGGTTTGTTCCCTTTTAAACCCTGAAATCTCTGAAGTCCCGAATTTCAGAAATGTAATCCATGAATCTGCAGGGTGGCCGTCAGTAAGAAGTCTTTTCTGACTGGATCCGAGAGAGGAGCGCGTTTAGGCTCAAGATTGCTGCTACTGTCGATAGAATTTTGTGGATAAGGTTTTTAAGGGTTACAGAAACAAAGCGGGTAAATGAAGTGAAGATTCAGCCCAGTCCTGATCTAATTGAATGGCGCAACAGGCTCGAGGGGCTGAATGGCCTCCTCCTGTTCCTATGGAGTCGATGCAATGCAATGCACCCGAGTGCTGGAGAGTTTCCGGCGAGTAGTGGTTATCGCATTCCGCTAACACACGAAAATTTAACGGTTCGAAAGTGGGTAGAGGCAATTTAATGCCTTTTCTCCATTTAAATTTAGTAAATATGCAAAGTGGAATAATTTGCATGTTTGGTTCAGTATAAATATAATACGCATTGACAGGCGACTTATGCCTTTCAAATTGCAGCGTTATAGTGAGTGAAGTAATTCTCAATGATATTTCCCATATAGGATACAGATTGGGGTATTGTAAGGAGGAATTGGGGAAAGTTGTCGCTGATGTACGGAATCACCACTCGCCTGTCGCTGAATAAAGAGGTTGGACTTATTTTATTTAAAAATTGAGGCTGGGAACTTTCTCTTTGAGAATGTGGAAGCAAAATCACACAGATTATTAGGAAAACACAGGGTCAGCGACAGGATTCAAATTGTAGTTTCAATTAGTCCGTCTGGGTGTCCTTTTAATAAGTAACAAAGAAAGCGCATCTACAAAAATGTCCGCACCAAGTTATGATTCAAGAAACTGGGACAGGGGTAGAAATAGAGAAATACATACATAGATATAGAGACTATGAAGAGAGCAGGGGAAACATACTGTTTCGACGCAGAACTAATGCCGGGACTCCTCTGCTGCGCCTGGGGCGGCCTCCTGCAGCCCGGATACATTAACGTCCTAACAGCTCATTAACTGTAGGAGTGGGACCGGGCGGCGCTTCAGAAGACAGGTCGAAAAGGAAAAGTCACTTTCTCGTCTCAATGCACTGATCATGAAGAATAGCCACACACACACATTATTTTATCAATGGTTGGATCCTCACTCGGCTAGGTTTGAACCAGCGTTCTCGGGGTCCGATTTTCACTTCGGTGGTTGTTTAAATTTCCGAGAAGTCCGCGGTTCAAATCACAAAGGAGCGCTCGTTTTGCCGCCACTATTGGAAGTTGAATCTTTTGCAATCACCATTAAATAACCGATTACCATAATTTACAGAATGAAAGAAAGGCGAAACACACTTCAATACCGCATTTTGCCCTTTGTAAGTAATGAACTGTTTACCATATTTCGTTTTGCACTTTGTATTTTAGGAACGTCGTTTAACGTATTCATTGCTTATGAAAGCAGAAATCTGGGGCAACTTTAAAAAAAATTAACAGGATTGGTCAATGCACAGCATAAACTGCTGGCGAATGTAACTTTTCCGCCAGGGGTAGAAATGGGTATTTGTCGCTTCTGAGGCGAACGGGAAAACAGCTACACTACGAAAAACTCTGCGTCGCTGCTTACAGAGAATAGAGTCAGTAGTGAACAAAACATCACACGGTGCTCATTTTCAGATTCAATGCAGTCAACGTTTACATCAAGTGAAATAAATTTTTAGTGAAATGATGTGGAAGTATGTGTTACTCGTATTTGTGCCTCTAATTAAATGTTGTGGTGTCTGACTCCCGTTCATGTCTGTTCTTCCTCTGTTGATAAAGAAAGGAGGGCATTCGTTGACCAGACTGCACTGCGGCTGATTTTGTGAGCTCATCCTTTATATTGAGTGATGCTGTTTAAGGTGAACCAATCAGCGCAGAGGGAGTTCACTGGTCAGTTCCCCTGTGTAAGACGGCATCTGTACAGCGGTTCCCGTAGTCTAGTGGTTATCACGTTCGCTTTACACGCGCAAGGTTCCCGGTTCGAGCTCGGGCGGGGGCATTATGTTTAAACCTGCTGTGGATGAACAGCCAGCAGGTTTGTTCCGAATGACAAAAGATAATTACGGTAAATGTGAAATAGAAACGGAAAATGCTGGAAATTATCAAGAGGTCAGGCAGTATCTGTGGATAAAAATACAGAGTGAAACTTTCAGGTCTATTACCCTGCGTTAGAACTGGGAATGGAAGAGATGTTTGGTGAGATTATTCTCTTGTCAATAGGGCTAAGCGGCTTCTCATTCTATCACAGAATCACAGAAACCCCACAGTGCAGATAGAGGCCATTTCGGCCCATCGAGCCTGCACCGACACATATCCCACCCGATCCCCGTAACCCCTACACCAACACATATCCCACCCTATCCCCGTAACCCCACGTATTTAATCCCCCTAACACTAAGGGTCAATTTATCATAGCCAATCAACCTAACCCACACATCTTTGGACTGTGGGAGGAAACCGCAGCACCCGGAGAAAACCCACGCAAACACGGGGAGAATGTGCAAACTCCACACAGACAGACAGTCGCCCGAGGCCGGATTCGAACCCGGGTCCCTGGCGCTGTGAGGCAACAGTGCTAACCACTATGCCACCGTGCTGCCACCGTTGCATTTTTGTTTATTTCACTTCACTAATCAGATACATTTGAGTGAGCGAAAACTGACCCACAGTGAGGCCCATTTCATCTTTTGTTCCCTTTTAAACCCTGGAATCTCTGATGCCCTGAATTTCAGAAATGTAATCCATTAATCTGCAGGGTGGCCGTCAGTAAGAAGCCGTTTCTGTCTGGATCCGGGAGAGGAGCGCGTTTCAGACTCAAGATTGCCGCTACTGTCGATAGAATTGTGCTGTTTAAGGGTAAACAGAACACAGTTTTGGTTGCGGTACTGTAAGAAAGATTTGGGGAATGTTGGCGCTGATTTAGGGAACCTCCGGCTCGCGTGTCGCTCCTTGAAGAGGTGGGACTTATTTTATTTAAAAATTGAGGCTTGGAACTTTCTCATTGAGAATGTGGAAGCAGAACAACACAGATTAATAGTAAAGCACAAGGTCAGTGACCGGATTCAAATTGCAGTTTCAATCGGTCCGTCTGCGTCTCCTTTCATTAAGTAACATAGAAATCGCGTCTTTTAAAATGTCCCCACCTTGTTATATTTCAAGAAATTGAGACAGGGGGAATAAATACGAAAACAAAAGCACAGGGATATAGACTGTAGGAAGAGAGGAGGGGAATAATACTGTCTCCACGGAGATCTAATGGCGAGACTCTTCTGCTGCACCTGGGGCGGCCTCCTGCAGCCCGGATACATTAACGTCCTAACAGCTCATTAAGAATAGCCACATACAGAAAATGGTTATACAATAGTTACCTCATCACTCGGCTA
Source organism: Somniosus microcephalus (assembly GCF_052327205.1). NCBI lineage: Eukaryota > Metazoa > Chordata > Chondrichthyes > Squaliformes > Somniosidae > Somniosus > Somniosus microcephalus. The sequence goes on along the minus strand of NW_028225182.1, from coordinate 15,653,216 downwards.
GGTTTGAACCAGCGTTCTCGGGGTCCGATTTTGGCTTCGGTTGTTGTGTAAATTTCCGAGAAATCCGCGGTTCATATCTCAAATGATCCCTCATTTTTCTGCCACTATTGGAAATGCAGTTGAAACTTTAACAATCACCATTAAATAACCGATTACCATAAGTTACAGAATGAAAGAAAGGCCAAACACACTTCAATAACGTATTTTGTCCTTTGTATGTAATGAACTGTTACCCATATCTCATTTTACACATTGGCCCAGAACTTGGTGTCGGGGGCTTGCCGCGCGTGCAAGCCCCCGATGTGCACTTACCCGGCGCGCCGACATCTGAAACCTGGCCCGCAGTGGATTTCCTGTCAGTGGCCCGGTTCTGATGTCGGCGCGCTGTGCTAACCTGATCCAGCGGCGTAGTTAGTGCGATGTGCCGGCTGGGATCAGGTGAGCACTGTTCAGCCTATCAGGAGAGGGGAAGGTTCATTCATAAGTTTGAGAGTAAGAACTGTCAAACTCATGAGAAGTACTGCACCCCAAAACACTACTTAAACTTTAAATAAAATTTAAAAAAACATCCCAATCATTAAATTAAGTATAAATAAGTTTAAAAAAATAATTTAAACAATAATTGTTTTTTTTGAAAAAAATATTTTTTTAATAAAAAGGGTCTAAAACTAAACTTACCTTATTGTAGATTCTTTAAAATAATAAACCTGCGGATAAAAAATTTCTAAATTGCACTAAAACACCACTTACATGTAAAAATAAATACTTACGTGTGCTTTTTACAAGCGTAAAGACCGGAGGCCTTTACACATGCGCAAATCCCCCAAAACAGAGGAAATCCAAGACGCACGCGCTGCCCCCTACAGCGCACGCGCTAGCCTCTTCACCTCTTGGGTTAGAGGAGAGGAAATGCCGGTTTTCAGCGCATGCGCTCTGCATGCTGAAAACCGGCATTTCCTCCGGCCAGACGCGTGAGTACCCCTTCCGTGCTCAAGCGTTTGGGGAGGAATTACTGCCCCAATATGAGCTTTGAGTGTGTGTACATGGGTGGCATGTTTCTATATCAAGCGAGTGTTTGTGTTCTGAGTGCGATCCATTGCATGTCATTGAGCCATAGAGTCATAACGGCACAGAAGTAGGCCATTCGGCCATTCCAGTCCGTGCCGGCTCTCTGTGGAGCAATCCAGTCAGTCCCACTCCCCCCGCTCTATCCCCGTAGCCCTGCAAGTTTATTTCCCTGAAGTGCCTATCCAGTCTCCCCTTGTGTGTCAGTTGTACATTTAATTTCTTGATTTTTATCATGTGCATCAGGTTATTAATATATAAATATCTGTGTTTGAAAGTGAGATTCTTCGAAATGGATTTTGGGTGCATCAGTGAGCTGGTGATGAATAAATGTGATTGTATCTGTGTGTTATTTCTCAATGTATTTGTGTGCATCTGTGTTCTGTATGAATGTATTTGCGTGGCATTTAAAAGGAATACAGACATAAAGAGCCAGAACATGCTTTTGAATGATACAGATTCCCCCAAATAAATAAATCAATAACACAGATGCAGGTAAATCTTGGATCAGTGCCTGAAGGAAATAAAATGTGCAGGGCTCCTGGGAAAGGGCGGGGGAGTGGGACTAGCTGAAGGGCTCTTGCAGAGAGCTGGCACGGGCTGGACGGGCCGAATGGCCTCCTTATGTGCTGTATCCATTCTCTGATTCTATGATGTAGATCTGTAAGTGGTGAAAGGCGACTACAGTGTTTCTCCACCACCTCGGGGATGGGCAATAAATGCTGGCCTTGCCAGCGAGACCTACATCCCAGGAACGAACATAAAAAATACATGTAATACAAGTGCTCATTGTTGTGAGTTAACAAATAAGATATGAATTGTCCAGACTGATATGAGCTGTAAAAGAACAGTGACCCCGACGTGATTTGAACACGCAGTCTTCTGATTTGGAGTCAGACGCGCTACCTTTGCGCCCCGAGGTCTAAACAGCTTTCACTCTGTATTCAAGTTTATATATACAGAAGTATCACACCTGGTTCCTGGTGGTCGAATGATACTCACCCGCTTTCGATTCTCAATCAAAGAAGTTATGTTGACACAAGATTTGAAAACAGTAAATTGCAGAAAGATAATTCAAGTCTGTGAGACGAGTAATAATTGCTTTGATCTTGGTTAATAAATCCATTACTTTCTGTTACAGATTTCGGTTACAGACGCTCTTTGCGTGACATTTGTTCCGGGTTTAATTTTACAAACTGGGTGAAATCACTGATCGCGGGGAGACAGTGGGAGCTTCAGCGGCCCCACTGTTAGAATGTGAAAGGATTCACGTTAGGGGTGTGTGGGGGGAATCAGTGACATTTTCTGTAAAGGGCAGCGGGGGAGAACGACTGAGAGCATTCAGTGTGGGACAGAAGCTGTGTAAAGTGAGGCAACACATTGCCACGCAGCACAGAGCGAGTTAACTTACTCAGTACCCCTCTGCTGCTGCTGTAGAGCCGGTGATTTCCACATTGTAGCGGTTATCAGGTTCGAGCCCGGGTGGATACTTTTTTTTAAACTTGCTGTGACGAGCAAACAGAGGCGAATTTATTCTCCTGTCAAAAGGGCCACAGCGGCTTCTACCTTGTTCTTTAATTGCTCGTTATTTCACTTCACTGAGTTAGATATATTTCTTAAGGCTAAAGGGATCAAGGGATATGGGGAGAAGGCAGGGACAGGGTACTGAATTTGGATGATCAGCCATGATCTCATTGAATGACGGAGCAGGCTCGAGTGACCGAATGGCCTACTCCTGCTCCTACCTTCTATGTTTCTCTGTTTCTATGAATAGATAACTTTGAGTGAGAGAAAACTGATCCAGTAATGTAATCCATGAATCTGCAGGGTGGCCGTCAGTAAGAAGCCATTTCTCTCTGGATCCGGTAGCGGGTCTGGTTTCAGACTCAAGATTGCCGGTACTGTCGAGAGATTTTTGTTGAGTAAGGGTATTAAGGGTTAAGGAACCAAAGCGGGTAGATGGACTGAAGATACAGACTAGCCCTGATCTAATTCAATGACGGAACAGGCTCGAGGGGCTGAATGGCCTCCACCTGTTCCTATGGAGTCGCTGCAATGCAATGTACTCGATGCTGGACGATTTCTGGTATGTAATAGTTATCGCATTCCGCTAACACACGAAAACTCAATGGTTCGAAAGCGGGTAGATGCAATTTGATGCCTTTTCTCCATTCAAGATTACTAAGTATGAAAACAGGAATCATTGACATGCTTGTTTAAGTACAAATAAAAGAGGCATTGTCAGGCGAATTATACCTTTCAAATGGCAGCGTTACAGTGAGTGAAGTAATTCTCAATGATATTTCCCATATAGGACACAGTTTGGGTTGCGGCACTGTAAGCAGGATTTGGGGAAAGTTGGCATGATTTAGGGAATCTCCCCCTCGCGTTCCGCTACATTAAAGAGGTTGGGAATGTGGAAGCAAAACAACACAGGTTAATAGGAAAACACAGGGTGAGCGACGAGATTCAAAGCGCGGTTTCAATCGGTCTGTATGGGTGTCTTTTCAATAAGAAACAAAGAAAGCGCGTCTCCAAAAATGTCCCACACCGTGTTATGATTCAGGAAACAGAGACAGCGGGTAGAAATAGAGACATAAAAGCAGAAGGGTATAGAGAAGAGGGAAAATACTGTTTGCACGGAGAACTAATGTCGAGACTCCTCTGCTGTGCCCGGAGTGGCCTCCTGCAGCCCGGATACATTAACATCTTAACAGCTCATTAACTGTAGGAGTGGGAGTAGGTGGCGCTTCAGAAGACAGGTCGAAGAGGCAAAGACACTGTCTCGGTCTCAAGTGCTCTGCTCATCAAGAATAGCCACACACACAAAATGATTTTACAATGGTTACCTCTTATCTGCACTCACGCCAATCAGTTGGCTCTTTGGTCTAGGGGTATGATTCTAGGAGCACTTGGAAAACAGTGACAGGATCAGACAAAGTCAACATGTATTTACAAAAGGTAAATCGTGCTTGACTAATCTACTGGAATTTTATGAGGATGTAACTGGTAGAATAGATAAGGGAGAACCAGTGGATGTGGTGTATTTGGAATTTCAGAAGGCTTTCTATAAGGTTCCGCATAAGAGATTAACGTGTAAAATTAAGGCACATTGGATTGGGGCAAGGTACTGACTTGGATAGAGAACTGGTTGGCAGACAGGAAGCAAAGAGTTGGAATAAACGGCTCTTTTTCCGAGTGGCAGGCAGTGACTAGTGGGGTACTGCACGGATTTGTGCTAGGACCCCAGCTATTCACAATATATATTAATGATCTAGACGAGGGAACCGGATGTATTATCTCCATGTTTGCAGACGACACAAAGCTGGGTGGGCATGTGTGCTCTGTGAGGAGGATGCAGAGAAACTCCAGTATGATTTGGACAGGTTGGCTAATTGGGCAGATGCATGGCAGATGCAGTATAATGTAGATAAATGCGAGGTTATCCACTTTGGTGGCAAAAACAGGGAGGAATATTATTATCTGAACGGGAATAGATTGGAGGAAGGGGAAGTGCAACGAGACCTGGGTGTCCTTGTGTACTAGTCGCTGAAGGTAAGCATGCAGGTGCAGCAGGCAGGTAAGAAGGCAAGTGGTATGTTGGCCTTCGTAGCGGGAGGGTTTGAGTACAGGAACAAGGATGTCTTGCTGCAGTATACAGGGCCTTGGTGAGACCACACCTTGTGTATTGTTTGCAGTCTTGGTCGCCTTATCTGAGGAAGGATGTTCTTGCCATGGAGGGAGTGCAGCGAAGATTCACCAGACTGATGCCTGGGATGGCAGGAATGAAGTGTGAGGAGAAATTAGGTCGATTAGGCTTATATTCGCTACAGTTTAGAAGAATGAGAGGGAATCTCATTGAAACTTATAAAATTCTAACAGGACTAGACAGACTAGACGCAGGAAGGATGTTCCCGATGGCGGGGGAGTCCAGAACCAGGGGTCACAGTCTAAGGATAAGGAGTAAGCCATTTAGGACAGAGATGAGGAGGAATTTCTTCATCCAAAGAGTGGTGAAACGGTGGAATTCTCTACCACAGAAGGCAGTTGAGGCCAATTCATTAAATATATTCAAGAAGGAGTTAGATATATTTCTTAAGGCTAAAGGGATCAAGGGATATGGGGAGAAAGCAGGGACAGGGTACTATATTTGGATGATCAACTATGATCTCATTGATTGGTGGTGCAGGCTCGAGGGGCCGAATGGCCTACTCCTGCTCCTAACTTCTATATTTCTATGTTTCTATTTGGGAAATATCATTTAGAATTACTTCACTCTCTGTAACGTTGCCATTTGAATAGCATAATTCGCCTGTCAAGGCGTATTTTATTTATACTGAACCAAACATGCAAATTATTCCAGTTTTCATATTCACTTAACTTGAATGGAGAAAAGACGTTAACTTGCCTCTACCTACTTTGAAACCATTGAGATTTCGTGTGTTAGTGGAATGCGATCACCACTACACACCGAAAAACATCCAGCACTCGGGTACATTGCTTTGATGTGACTCAATAGGAAAAGGAGGAGGCCATTCAGCTCCTCGAGCCTGTTGCGCCATTCAATTAGATTAGGGCTGATCTGTATCTTAATTTCATCTACACGCTTTGTTTCCGTAACCCTTAATAACCTTACCCAACAAAAATCTATCGCCAGTAGCGGCAATCTTGAGCCTGAAACCAGCTGCACTCCCGGATCCAGACAGACAAGGCTTCTTACTGACGGCCACCCTGCAGATTAATGAATTACATTTCTGAACTTCAGGGATTCAGAGATTCCTGGGTTTAAAACGGAACAAAAGATGAAATGGGCCTCACTGTGGATTAGTTTTCTCTCACTCAAATGTATCTGATCAGTGAAGTGAAATAATGAACAATTAAAGAACAAGGGAGAAGCCGCTGTAGCTCTATTGACAGCAGAACAAACTAGCCACACATCTCTCACTTGTTCCAGTTCTAACGAAGGGTAATCGACTTGAAACGTTCACTCTGTTTCTTTATCCACATATACTGCCTGACCTCTTGAGCATTTCCTCAATTTTCCATTTTTATTTCTGATTTACAGCATTTGCAATAATTTTCTTTTGTCTCTTGGAATAAACCCGCTGGTTGTTCAACCACAGCAGTTTTAAACATAATGTTCCCACCCGGGCTCGAACCAGGGAATTTGTCGAGGGTAAAGTGAACGTGATAACCACTACACTACGGGAACCGCTGTCGCCTATACTTCAACAGAGGGGAACTGACCAGTGAAGCCCCTCTGTGCTGATTGGTTCAGCAGAAACAGCATCAGTCAATATAAAGGATGAGCTCACAAATATCAGGCGCAGTGCAGTCTGGTCAACCTCAGCCCCTCCTTTTTATTCAACAGAGGAAGAAGAGACATGAGCGGGACTCAGACACCACAAACTTTAATTAAAGGCACAAATACGAGTAACACATAATTCCAAATCGTTTCACTGTAAACTTCTTTCATTGATGAAAAAGCTGACTGCATTGAATCTGAAAATGAGCACCGGGCGATATTTTGTTCACAACTGATTCTATTCTCGGTGGATTTTGCCGCAGCGGTTGCCGTAGTGCATCGATTATCCCTTTCGTTTCGCATGCGAAATATCTGCGTTTCGAGCCCGGTCCGATATACTATATTCGCCAGGATTTCGTTATATGCAGTGACCGATCCTATTAGCTTTAACAAAAGTTGCGCCAAATTTCTGCTTTCATTAACAATTTAAAGGAGTTTCCTAAAATGTGTAAAATGAGATATGGTTAACAGTTGATTACTTGCAAAGGGGAAAATGCGTTATTGAAGTGTGTTTCGCCTTTGTTGCATTCTGTAAATTAAGGTAATCGGTTATTTAATGGTGATTGCAAAAGATTCAACTGCAAGTTGAATAGTGGCCGGCGACATGAGCGCTCTTTTGAGATTCGAACCGTGGACTTCTCGGAAATTTAAACAAACACCGAAGCGAAAATCGGACGCCGAGAACGCCGGTTCAAATCTAGCCAGGTGAGGAGCTAACCATTGTAAAACCATTTTGTGTGTGTGGCTATTCTTGATGACCAGAGCACTGGAGACCGAGACAGTGACTTTGCCTTTTCGACCTGTCTTCTGAAGCGCCGCGTTAGCGGCATGCGATAACCACTACACACCGGAAACCCTCCAGCACTCGGGTTCATTGCATTGTAGTGACTCCATAGGAACAGGAGGAGGCCATTCAGCCCCTCGAGCCTGTTGCGCCATTCACTTAGTTCAGAGCTGATCTGTATCTTCACTCCATCTACCCGCTTTGGTTCCGTAACTTTGAATACCCTTACCCAACAAAAAACTATCGCCAGTAGCGGCAATCTTCAGCCGGAAGCCATCTCCTCTCCCGGATCCAGACAGAAAAGGTTTCTTACTGACTGCCACCCTGCAGATTAATGGATTACATTTCTGAACTTCAGCGATTCGGAGATTCCAGTGTTTAAAAGTGAACAAAAGATGAAATGGCTCTCACTGTGGATCAGTTTTCTCTCACTCGAAGTTATCTATTCAGGGAAGTGAAAAAAAGAACAATTAAAGAACAAGGGAGAAGCCGCTGTGGCCCTTTTGACAGGAGGATAAATTCGCCTCAGGTTGTTCGCCAAACCTCGAACGTGACAACCGCTACACTGCGGACACCCCCGGCTCTATAGCAGCAGCAGAGGGGACCTGACTCAGTGAACTCCCTCTGTGCTGATCGGCAAGTTGTTGCCTCACTTTAAACAACTTCTGTCCCACACTGAAAACTCTCAGTCCTTCTTCTCCGCTGCACTTTACAAAAAATGTCACTGATTCCCCCCCGCACACCCCTAACGTGTTCACTTCCTCACCCACACAGTGGGGCCACTCAGCCTCCCCCTGCCTCATCACGGTCAGCGATGTCACCCAGTTTGGAATATTAAACCCGGAACAAGTGCCCCGCAAAGAGAGTCTGTAACCTAAATCTGTAACAGGAAGTACTGGGCATTTTACGGTGATTCAAGCAATTATAACTCGTCTCACAGACTAGAATTACTTTTATACAGTGAACTGTAGCCAAATCTTTTGTCACGCTGAATTCCTTGATTAAGAATCGTAACCGGGTGAGTTCCAGTCGACCGCCAGGGACCAGCTATGATTTTTGTATATATATATATATATATATCAACCTGAATATGACTAATGAGCTGTCTAGACCTCATGTCGCAACGGTAGTGCACCTGGCTGTAAATCCAGAAGCTGCGTGTTGAGATGACGTCGGGGTCACGGTTCCTTTACAGCTCAAATGTGTCTGGATAACTAATATATTAATTGTTATCTCACAACAATGAGAACTTGTATTAGATGTGTTTTTTATATTGGTTCCTGGGATGTAGGTCACGCTGGCAAGGCCAGAATGTATTGCCCATCCCCGAGGTGGTGGTGAAACACTGCAGTCGCCTTTCACCACTTACAGATCTACACCATACAATCAGAGAATGGTTACAGCTCAGAAGGAGGCCATTCGGCCCGTCCAGCCCGTGCCGGCTCTCTGCAAGAGCCCTTCAGCTAGTCCCACTCCCCCGCCCTTTCCCCGTACCCCTGCACAATTTATTCGTTCTGTTATTTATCCAATATTTACAGGTACCGGTATTATTTATTCATTTATTTGGGTGAATCTGTCTCATTCAAAAATATGTTCTGGCTATTTATTTCTGTCTTACTTTAAAATTACACGCAAATGACTTTATACAGAACACCGATACACTCAAATACATTGATCAATAACACACAGATACATTCACATTTATTCATCACCAGCGCAATGATACACCCAAAATCCATTTAGAAGAATCACAGTTTCAAACACAGATATTTATATATTAACATCCTGAAGTATGTTATAAAAATAAAGAAAATAAATGTACAACTGACTCCAGTATTTTTACATCTATGTGTAACCTTTAGGTCGATGACTTTTCACCATTAATTCTCTATACACATATATAGAACTGGAAGATGCCAGCGCAACGTATGAGACTTCATTTGATTTGTGGCTGTTGTACAGCCGGTCTGAGGGAAATAGAAGAGGTTCGAGCACTTTAATGAGGTTTCCAATGAAGATAGATGCACCCCAATAAATGACAAAATATTTCAGATACATCTAAATAGATCTGTAAGCCGCAGAGTCATGAAATGCTTTTACATGTAAACACGCAAAATTAATTTGTATTCAATACATATTGACTCATTCTAATTACAATTATTGCGTCACTGTACTTCAGTGTTCCCTGGTAGTCTCATGATTAGAATTCGGCACTCTTACTGCCCGGGTTCAATTCCCGGTCAGGGAAGTCATTTTTATAAGTTTTTTATTAATTAAACTAATTTTGCTTCAACTCTAACATGCATCTAACGTGGAAAATTGTTTAATTATTATTAATTAACCGATTATCTTAATTTATAGAATGACATAAATGCTAAAGATACTTGAATAACATATATTGTGCTTTCTATGTGATGAACTGTTATGCATATCTCATTTTACACCATGTCCCAGATTTTACGGTGCTTCCTACAGCGAATGCACAGCATAGGCTATTGTACGCCTTCAGAACGACTACACAAGTGCCAGGTATCCGCACGCCCAGAATTTGCGATCTGCCAAGTTTCGCTTGGACAGATCCAGCGCATCCGCTACAACATCACTTTTGCTGTCACAGAGTTGGGCTAACTACTGTCCAGCGAATGCCCACGAAACCCTTACATCTGGTAATAGCAGCCGGAATGCCTTCTTTTACCATCGTAAGGGTTTAAATCAATATTAAAATATATTTTTTAAGTGATATAAACATACACTTTCATTTAAAATTCGTTTAGGTAAATTTTGTTACGTTTTAAAATGTTACATTTATATTTCAAAAATTTCAATTTGAATTTTAAATCATAGATTCATAGAATCACAGACTGATACGGCACAGAAGGAGGCCATGCAGCCCATTGAGTCTGCGCTGGCACTTTGAAAGAGCTCTTCAAATAGTCCCACTCCCCTGCTTTTCCTCATAGTCCTGCAAATTTCTCCTTTACAATTATTTATTCAATTATCTTTTGAAACTTACTATTGCGTCTGCTCCACCGCCCTTTCAGGCAGTGCATTCCCGATCACAACAACTGGCTGTGGTAAAAAAAAAACTCCTCATCTCCCCTCTGGTACTTTTGCCGGTTAAGTTCAATCGGTGTCCTCCAGTTACCGACCCTCCTGCCACTGGAAACAGATTCTCCTTATTTACTCTTATCAAAACATCTTGTAAATTTAAAAACCTCGATTAAATTTCCTCTTAACCTTCTGCGGAAAACATTTCCAGCTTCTCAGTCTCTCAACATAACTGAAGTCAACTCATCCCTGTCTCTCTTTCTTTGTCTGTATCTCTCACTCTCTTTGTCTCTGCCTCTACTCTTTGTCCCTGTCTCTCTCTCTGTCTGTCTCTTCTGTCTCTTTTTCACTCTGTTCACATGTCGATTCTAATTGATCAAACGCGACGGCTGTAAGTTCCTCGTTAATATAGTGGTGAGTATCCCCGTCTGTCACGCGGGAGACCGGGGTTCAATTCCCCGACGGGGAAGCTATTTTTAAAAACCCCAATTTTAAACTTCTTCCCAGCTGCTTGAAATGCTCCTTGGAAAAGTTCAAGTGCAATAATTTTAAAAGATTTACTGGCATATGAAGAACTGTATAAAAGCTTCCTGCACCTGTTCCTCGTTGGAATCGTTTTCTCCCTCTATTTCCCTCTCGCTGTTGTGTGGGACAGAGAGGAGTCATAACGGCACAGAAGGAGACTTTTGAATGCTTAATTAAATTCATTAATTTTGAACATGTGACCATTTATTCTTACTTCCGTGGTGTGAAATGTTATTTATTTGGAGATTTCTATTATGCTTATGGGATTCCGTACATAAAGGGAATCCCGATTAGCATCATAGGAATCCTCTGTGTGATTGTTTCGCCTGGCCAATGTTATTCCAGGGATGCTGCCGAACCGGGAGCGCCAATGGGATCCATGTGCCTTTATGCAGGCGTACGGTCGCAGGCCCAAGACCGCAAGAATGCGAAGCTCCGGAGACAACTGTTAATTGGGATTTGTTTCTCGGTTCGGAGCCGTAAGCCGGCGACAAACTTCCGATCGCAATTTCAAGGCCCATCGTATTTTAGGAGGCTGGTTTAAAATGTTCATTACTTACGACATCAGGAATCTGGGGCAAATTTTGGTCAATATAACCGGACCGGTTATTGCGCAGAATAAAAATGTTCCACTCGAACATATCCACCCGGGCTCGATTTGGGAACTGTTCATGTAGGAGGCGAAGATGATACCCGCTGCACTACGGAAACCTGTGCGGTAGTGTCCACGGAAAAGCGAATCAGCAGCGAACATAAAATCTCATGTTGCTCGTTATCAGATTCAATGCAGTCAGCCATTAAATAAAGTGAAATAATTTTACAGTGAAAAGATTTGGATGTGTTACTCGTATCTGTGCCTTTAATTAAAATTTGTGGCGTCTGACTCCCGTTCATGTCTCTGAATAAGAAAGGAGGGGCTTGACGTTGACCAGACTGCACTGTGCCTGATGTTTGTGAGCTCATCCTTTATATTGAGCGGTTTCTCGCCGTTTGAGAAACTTAGCATCAACTTAATTGTAAGCTCGAAACCTGTCTCACCGCGGGCGTTGCATGGTGATTTTATAGTCATATTCAATCCCCTTCTTCTACAACAAAACAAATTGTAGCCGTGATTTTAAATCAATGCTGCGTGATCCTTAGCGATCATCTTTAAATGATTCAGTAAAACCAGTCCTATCACCTCCGCAACACGGGATCGATTCCTGGTAAGAAAAGTAACTTTTATAACACGGTTTTTAAATCAAAACCTGATGAAATTGACTACATGGAGCTGATGTGAAAAAATTAGAATTGTTTTAATTACCATTAATTAACCGATAACTTTCTTTTGCAGAATGAAATATTTAATTGCTTTGCACCATTTAAAATTATTCTGTGTGTCTATTCTTCCTACCAAAGTGAATAACCTCACATTTCCCTACATTATACTCCATATGCCACCTTATTGCCCCCCCCCGCACTCACTTAACCTGTCTATATCCCATTGTAGGCTCTTTGTGTCCTCCTCACAGCTTACTTTCCCACCTAGCTTTTTATCATCAGAAAACTTGGATACATTACACTCTGTCCCTTCATCTAAGTCCTTAATATAGATTGTAAATAGCTGAAGCATACGCACTTGATCCTTGCCGCACCCCACTAGTTAAAGCCTGTCAATCTGAAAATGACCCATTTATCCCTACTCTCTGTTATCTGTCCGTTAACCAATCCTCTATTCTTGCTAATACATTACCTCCAGTCCCATGAGCCATGATCAAGTGTAACAACCTTTTGCGTGGTGCCTTATCGAATGCCATTTGCAAATCCAAATATGCTACCTCCACTGGTTCCCCTTATAGTTCCAATTAATGCCTGAAGCAGAACTTTCCGTTGTGTGAATGGAGCCTGTTTGTCGGACCAGCCTACCTGTAAGAAAGGAGTGTGGAAAGGAGATAAGGGAAGTGATACTCTGGTAACAAGATCGGGCAATAAACATAGAATGTGCTGGAAACACTCAGCAGGTCAGGCAGCAGCGGTGGAGAGAGAAGCAGATTTAACGTTTCAGGTCGAAAACCTTCCATCAGAAGGTGGGCAGTTGTGTTAGGTTACACTATTAAACGTGCAATTTGTCACGTAGAAGAGGTAAGGAAACGATATCAAAAGTTGGAACAGATACTTTAGAATTCGATAAAGGTTTGAGCAACTTGTATATCGAACTCCGAACTATAGCGTGTTGGAGTTCCTCGGCTAAAATTCGCTGTTGTTATTCTTAAATGTTGTTGTTAATTATATATCTAATTATTGCATGATTAATAACTCTGACATTTAATGCTGCGAACCCTTTTGCTGCACTGCGCGTTCTCCAGCTGTGCTCGGAGCGCCGATCCCCTTCAATCCATCACTCACAGGGACTGTTCCATTCAGCGTTTCTATTCTCTGGCCCTTGGTGAAATTTCATAGATTGAAAGCGACGCGTCTCAAGCCCAAGCTCGTCACCGACTCGCTAACCGCTGCACAGCGACCACATTCTGCTCCCGTGAGATGGAGGCCCAGGAGCTGTTTCAAGTTTTAGTGCAGTTACAAGCAGAACTCGTTCAAAGAATGTCCAAGTAATTGAGGAGTCTGAGTATTTGCACCGAACTCCTTCCCAAAGAGTTGAGATTCATGTGGGGCGAATTTGAGCACACCTTTCCCCACATTACTACATTTCAAAGGTACTTCAATGGGTTTAAAGCGCTTTGGGACGTCCTGAGCTCGTGAAAAGCTCTGCATCAATGCCAGTGTCTTCGTTTTGCAAAAATTCGTCCAGCAAGTTCATAATTCGCGGGCAAAACAAGGGCTCGTCCGGGACTTCTCGCAAGTTTTAACTAATAATCTTTAAGTGAGAATCATACCTCTAGACCAACGAGCCAACTAACAAATTGCATAAGAGATAAGAGGTAAGCATTGTAAAACTATTTTGTGTGTGGTTGTTCTTGATCAGCACAACACTGGAGACCGAGACAGTGACTTTGCCTTTTCGACCTGTCTTCTGAAGCGCCGCCCGGGCCCAGACCTACAGTTAATGAACTGTAGTTGAGATATTGGATCGGATAAAAATTGATAAAGAGGAGGTGCCAGGAAAGCTGGCTGTATTTAAGTAGATAAGTCACCAGGACCAGATGAAATGCATCCTAGGATGCTGAGGGAAGTCAAGGCGGAAATTACGGCAGTACTGGCCATAATCTTCCAATACCTATTGGATATGGGATGGTGCCAGTAGTCTGAAGAATTGCAAATGTTACACCCTTGTTGAAAAAAGTGTATAAGGTCCAACCCAGCAACTGCAGGCCAGTCAGCTTAACGTCGGTAGTGAGGAAGCTTGTAGAAAGGATAATCCTGGACAAAATGGCCAGTCACTTGGACAAGTGTGGATTACTTAAGGAAAGTCTGCTCGGATTTGTTAAACGCAAATCGTCTTTTACCAACTTGATTAAATTTTTTGATGAGGTGAAAGAGAGGGTTGATGAGGGAAATGCGGTTCATGTGGTGAACATGGACTTGTAAAAGGCATTTGATAAAGTGCAACATAATAGGCTTGCCAGCAAAGTGGCAGCCCATGGAATAAAAGGGACAGTGGCAGCATGGATGTGAAATTGACTGGGTGACAGGAAACAGAGAGTTGTAGTGAACGGTTTTTTATCTGACTGGAGGAAGGTATAGAGTGGTCTTCCCCAGGGGTCGGTACTAGGACCACGGCCCTTCTTGATATATATTAATTATTTGGAGTTAGGTGTCCTGTTAAATTGAACAAAAGTTGCCCCAGATTCCTGGTGACATAAGCAATGAACATTTTAAACAAGACTCCTGAAATACAATGGGGCTGGAAATTGCGATCGGAGGCTCGCCGCCGGGGAACGCCTCAGAATCGAAAAACAAATACGAATTACCTGGATTCTCCGGTGCTGTGCATTCGTTGTCTGAAGCACTGTAAAATCCGGAGGCCATGGTGTAAATTGAGATATGCATAACAGTCCATCACATAGAAAGCACAATATACGTTATTGAAGTATCTTTAGCATTTCATTCATTCTGTAAATTAAGATTATCGGTTAATTAATGCTAATTAAAACATCTGTTCACATTAGATGCATGTAATAATTTTAACAAGTTAGTTTAAATTAATTAAAGACTACGTTTTAAAAATTACTTTTCTGATCGGAAATCGAACCTGGAGCCGCAGCATTTAAAACACCGAATCTTAACCACTAGACTACCAGGGAACACCGAAGTCAATTGATGCGATAATTGTACATAGAATGAGTCAATCCTTATTGGCTACAAATACATTTTTGATTGTTCACATCTAAAAGCATTTCATGACTCTGCGGCTTACGCATCTACTTACATGCACCTGAAACATTTTCTCATTTATTGGGGTGCATTTATCTTCATTCTAAACCTCATTAAAATGCTCCAACCTCTACTGTTTCCCTCATATCGGCTGTGCAACAGCCACAACTCAAATGTAATCTCACACGGCGTGCTGTGTAAGCATTAGAGCCATGAAATGCATTTGCATGTAATACAAGTCAGAAACATACTTGTATTTCTATTTCTATAGCATTCTGGACTCAGCATCGAGTTCAACAATTTCAGACCATAACCTCTGCTCCTATTTTTTCAGATGGGAGCTGATGATGATTCTGCCATTCCCATTTACACCTCCTCTAGACCCATCTCTCCTTCCTTTACTTGTCCCATTACCATCTCCTTTTGCCTCGCACCTTCATCCCTTTTGTCATTTAATCTCTCCTGCCTTCCACTCTATCACCGACCTTCCCTTTCGTTGTTTCCTACACTCATTTGCTTAAAATCTGTTTCATCTCTAACTTATTCCAGTTCTGACGAAAGGTCATCGACCTGAAACGTTAACTCTCTTTCTCTCTCCACAGATGCTGCCTGACTTGCTGAGTGCTTCCAGCATTTTCTGTTTTTATGTCAGATTTCCAACATCTGAAGTATTTCGCTATTGCATACTTTACTCCGGGTAGACTCACATGCATTGATAAATATTGTGACGGTGCAATGCAACGTTCCCTAGTGGGTAGGATTCAGCGTTCTCTTGGATTTGATTCCAGGCCAGGGGAGTAACAGTTTTAATTCAAGACCTGATTAAAATTAATTACATGAATTTCATGTGGAAAAAAGAAAAATTGGTTAAAACATCATTTATTAATCTATAAAGTTATTTTGTAGAACTTCAATCATTTATTTAGCCCGGAGCATGTGATGAACCTTTATCCCTATCTCATTGTATTTTAGGAGCCTTGGTTTAAAAGGTTGAGTGATTATGACACGCACCCAGCCCCAGAATCGCCACTGTGAAAGTAGGAAACTGCTCGAAATACACAACAGGGCTGGCAGCTTGTGAAAAACAATTACATTTTTGACGTGTAGACTTTTTACAGAATTGGAACCAGCTTCGTGTGACAATATGAGCTGTGAGTGTGTGTACATGGGTGGCATGTTTCTATATCAAGCGAGTGTTTGTGTTCTGATGCGATCCTTTGCATTTCATTGAGTCATAGATTCATAACGGCACAGAAGGAGGCCATTCGGCCCTTCCAGTCCGTGCCGGCTCTCTGTGGAGCAATCCATTCAGTCCCATTCCCCCCCTCTATCGCCGTAGCCCTGCAAGTTTATTTCCCTCAAGTGCTTATCCAGTCTCCCCTTGTGTGTCAGTTGTACATTTAATTTCTTGACTTTTACCATATGCATCAGGTTATCAATATATAAATATCTGTGTTTCAAAGTGAGATTCTTCTAAATGGATTTTGTGTGTATCAGTGGGCTGCTGATGAATAAATGTGATTGTATCTGTGTGTTATTTCTCAATGTATTTGTGTGTATCTGTGTTTTGTATAACTGTATTTGCGTGGCATTTAAAAGGAATACAGAAATAAAGAGCCAGAACATGCTTTTTGAATGAGACAAATTCCCCCAAATAAATAAATCAATAACACGGGTGCACGTCAATCTTGGATAAGTGCCTGAAGGAAATAAAATGTGCTGGGCTACGGGGAGAGGGCGGGGTAGTGGGACTAGCTGAAGGGCTCTTGCAGAGATCCGGCACGGGCTGGACGGGCCGAATGGCCTCCTTCTGTGCTGCATCCATTCTCTGATTCTATTATGTAGATCTGTAACTGGTGAAAGGCGACTACAGTGTTTCACCACCACCTCGGGGATGGGCAATAAATGCTGGCCTTGCCAGCGAGACCTACATCCCAGGAACCAATACAAAAATATATCTAATACAAGTACTCATTGTTGTGAGTTAACAAATAAGATATTAATTGTCCAGACTGATAAGAGCTATAAAAGAACAGTGACCCCGACGTGATTTGAACACGCAGTCTTTTGTTTTGGATTCAGACGGGCTACTGTTGCGCCACGAGGTCTAGACATCTTTTACTTTGTATTCAAGTTCATATATACAGAAGTATCATACCTGGTTCATGGTGGTCGAATGACATTCACCCGCTTTCGATTCTCAATCAAAGAATTTATGTTAACACAACATTTGGGAACAGTAAATTGCAGAAAGATAATTCAAGTCTGTGAGACGAGTAATAATTGCTTTAATCTTGGTTAATAAATCCATTACTTTCTGTTACAGATTTCGGTTACAGACGCTCTTTGCGGGACATTTGTTCCGCGTTTAATTTTACAAACTGGGTGAGATCGCTGATCGCGGGGAGACAGTGGGAGCTTCAGCGGCCCCACTGTCAAGGTGTGGAAGGATTCACGTTAGGGGTGTGCGGGGGGCATCAGTGACATTTTTTGTAAAGGGCAGCGGGGGAGAAGGACTGAGAGCTTCCAGTGTGGGACAGAAGCTGTTTAAAGTGAGGCAACACATTGCCGATCAGCACAGAACGGGTTAACTGACTCAGTACCACTCCGCTGCTGCTATAGAGCCGGTAATTTCCACATTGTAGTAAGTATCACGTTCGAGCCCGGGTAGAAACATATATTTTTTAAACTTGCTGTAGCGAACAAACAGAGGCGAATTTATTCTCCTGTCAAAAGGGCCACAGCGGCTTCTACCTTGTTCTTTAATTGCTCTTTATTTCACTTCACTGAGTTAGATATATTTCTTAATGCTAAAGGGATCAAGGAATATGGGGAGAAGGCAGGGACAGGGTACTGAATTTGGATGATCAGCCATGATCTCATTGAATGACGGAGCAGGCTCGAGTGACCGAGTGGCCGACTCCTGCTCCTACCTTCTATGTTTCTCTGTTTCTATGAATAGATAACTTTGAGTAAGAGAAAACTGATCCAGAAATATAATCCATTAATCTGCAGGGTGGCCGTCAGTAAGAAGCCTTTTCTCTCTGGATCCGGTAGCGGCTCTGGTTTCAGGCTCAAGATTGCCGGTACTGTCGATAGATTTTTGTTGAGTAAGGGTATTAAGGGTTAAGGAACCAAAACGGGTAGATGGAGTGAAGATACCGACTAGCCCTGATCTAATTCAATGACGGAACAGGCTCGAGGGGCTGAATGGCCTCTTCCTGTTCCTATGGGGTCGCTGCAATACAATGTACCCGAGTGCTGGAAGGTATCTGGTGTGTAATATTTATCGTATTCCGCTAACACACGAAAACTCAATGGTTCGAAAGTGGGTAGAGGCAATTGAATGCCTTTTCTCCATTCAAGTTTAATAAATATGAAAACAGGAATAATTTACATGCTTGTTTAAGTACAAGTAAAACACGCATTGTCAGGCGAATTATACCTTTCAAATGGCAGCGTTACAGTGAGTGAAGTAATTCTGAATGATATTTCCCATATCGGACACAGTTTTGATTGCGGTACTGTAAGCAGGGTTTGGGGAAAGTTGGCATGATTTAGGGAATCTCCCCCTCGCGTGTCGCTACATGAAAGAGGTTCAGAATGTGGAAGCAAAACAACACAGATTAATAGGGAAACACAGGGTCAGCGACGGGATTCAAAGTGCAGTTTCAATCGGGCTGTCTGTGTGTCCTTTCAATAACTAACAAAGAAAGCGCGTCTCCAAAAATGTCCCACACCGTGTTACGATTCAGGAAACTGAGACAGCGGGTAGAAATAGAGACATAAAAGCAGAGGGATATAGAGAAGAGGGAGAGCGAAGGGGAAAAATATTGTTCCCACGGAGAACTAATGCCGAGACTCCTCTGCTGCGCCTGGAGCGGCCTCCTGCAGCCCGGATACATTAACATCCTAACAGCTCATTAACTGTAGGAGTGGGACCGGGCGGCGCTTCAGAAGACAGGTCGAAGAGGCAAAGTCACTGTCTCGGTCTCAAGTGCTCTGCTCATCAAGAATAGCCACACACACAAAATGGTTTTAGAATGGTTACCTCTTATCTGCACTAGCGCCAATCAGTTGTCTCTTTGGTCTAGGGATATGATTCTCGCTGCTTAAAACTTGCGAGATATCCTGGGTTGAAATCCTGGACGTGCACTACTTTTGTCCGCGGATTTTGAACTTGCAGTTGAAACTATTGCAAAGAAAGACTTGCATTGATACAGCGCTTTTCACGAATTCAGGACAGTCCAAAGCGCTTTACAACCATTGAAGCATCTTTGAAGTGTTGTAATGTGGGGAAAGATGTGCTCAAATTCCCCCCACGTGAATCTTAGCACTTTGGGAAGGAGTTCGGTGCAAAGACTCAGGCTCCTCAATGACGTGGACTTTCTTTGAATGAGTTCTGCTTGTAACTGCACTCGAGCTTGAAACAGCTCCTGGGCCTCCATCTCACGGGAGCAGAGTGTGGTCGCTGTGCAGCGGTTAGCGAGTCGGTGATGAGCTCGGGGGCGACACACGTCGCTTTCAATCTATGAAATTTCACCAAGGGCCAGAGAATAGAAACGCTGAATGAAATTGTCCCTGTGAGCGATGGATTGAAGGGGACGGCGTTCCAAGCACAGCTGGAGAACGCGCAGTGCAGTAAAAGGGTTCACAACATTAAATGTCAGATTAATTAATCATGCAATAATTAGACTTATAATTAGCAACAGTATTTAGACAAATCCTTGCGAATTTTACCGGAGAACTTAAATACGTTGTAGTTCCGATTTCGATATACAAGTTAATCAAACCTTTATCAGATTCTAAAGTATCTGTTCCAAACGTCACTTTTCCATCCTTTCCTCGCCAATTCTACGCGGCTCCTCAAACTATTACAGCTGTTCAAATGGATGCATCACCTCACCTAATACAAATTCTCAAACTGATACACTATCTCAAATTAATACACCTCAATATAATGTAGCACCTCAAACCAATTCAGCTCCTCAAACTAATGCAACGCCTCAAACTAATACAGGTCAAACTAATACAGCACATCAAATTAATACAGCACCTCAATCTAATACAACACCTCAAACTAAAACAGCAACTCAAACTAATACAGCGCCACAATATAATACAGCCCCTCAAACGGACACAACACCTCAATCAAATACAGCACCTCAAACCAATACACCTCAAACTAGTACACCTCAAAATAATACACTACCTCCAACTAATACAAATACTCAAACTAATACACGATGTCATAATAATACAACAGCTAAAAATAATACAACAGCTAAAAATAATACAGCCCCTCAAACTAATATAGCAGCTCAAAATAATGCAAAACCTCAAATTATACACCTCAAAATAGTACACTACATCAAACGAATACACAACCTCAAACGAATACAGCAACTCAAACTAATAAAGCACCTCAAACTAATACAGCACCTCAAACTAATACAGCACCTCAAACTAATACAGCACCTCAAACTAATACAGCACCTCCAACTAATACAGCACCTCAAACTAATACAGCACCTCAAACTAATACAGCGCCTCCAACTAATACAGCACCTCAAACTAATACAGCACCTCAAACTAATACAGCACCTCAAAGTAATACAGCACCCCAAACTAATACAGCACCTCAAACCAATACAGCACCTCAAACTAATACAGCACCTCAAACTAATACAGCACCTCAATCTAATATAGCACCTCAAACTAATACAGCACCTCAAACTAATACAGCACCTCAAACTAATACAGCACCTCAAACTAATACAGCACCTCAAATTAATACAGCGCCTCAAACTAATACAGCACCTCAATCTAATACAGCACCTCAAACTAATACAGCACCTCAAACTAATACAGCACCTCAAACTAATACAGCACCTCAAACTAATACAGCACCTCAAACTAATACAGCACCTCAATCTAATACAGCACCTCAAACTAATACAGCACCTCAATCTAATACAGCACCTCAAACTAATAAAGCACCTCAAACTAATAAAGCAACTCAAACTAATACAGCACCTCAATCTAATACAGCGCCTCAAACTAATAGAGCATCTCAAAATAATACAGCACCTCAATCTAATACAGCACCTCAAACTTATAAAGCGCCTCAAACTAATACAGCACCTCAATCTAATACAGCACCTCAAGCGAATACAGCGCCTCAAACTAGTACAGCGCCTCAAACTAATGGAGCATCTCAAACTAAAACAGCGCCTCAAACTAATACAGCACCTCAAACTAATACAAGATTCAAGATTCAAGATTCAAGATCATTTTATTGCCATATGTAACTAGTACAATGGAACGCTTACTCCCCACTCACTCCCACAATACAAGCATATAATATAAAAGCAAAAAAATAAGAACAAGTATAAATAAAAACAATAAGCAAATAAGCAAAAAGTATAGCAATAACAGTCCAAGTTGCAGGATATGATGAATAGTGCTAAAAAGCCTCAATTACCACTGGAAATAATAGTAATGTAATATGATAAATACATGGTAATTTAAGTATAATATATATATTTACATAAACATATAATTATAATATATGGGGCAGTGCGATTAGCAGTTCAGTAGGCGCACTGCCTGTGGATAGAAACTGTTCTTAAACCTGCTGGTCCTGGTTCGGATGCTGCGGTACCGACGTCCGGACCGCAGGAGGGCGAAAAGTTTGTGCCCAGGGTGATTGGGGTCCTGGATGATGGAGCGGGCCTTGTTCCGGCACTTGGTCTGGAAGATCTCCTCGATGGACGGAAGTGCGCATCCAATTATCTTTTCTGCCATATCCACAACTCTCTGGATGGCTTTCTTGTTCTTTGCAGTGGTGTTACCATACCACACATTGACACCACTCGTCAGGGCACTCTCTATGGTTCCGCGGTAAAAGTTCACAAGCCACTGTGTGCTTATGCTGCATTTCCTCATGCACCATAGAGGGTAAAGGCGCTGGTGTGCCTTCTTCAGCTTGCCTCAGTATTATGGTTCCAGGCCAGGTCATCAGAGATCTGCAGGCCCAGGAATCGGAAGCAACTGACGACTTCCACTGGTGTCCCATCTATGCTGATGGGGCGATGGTTCCCTCGGTGGCTTCTGAAGTCCACGATGAGCTCCTTAGTGTTGCAAACGTTCAGGGCAAGGTTGTTTTCATTGCACCATCTCATCAGCTGGACTATCTCATCTCTGTACTCCGTCTCATCATCGTTGCTTAAAAGTCCAATTACTGTGGTGCCGTCGGCAAACTTGATAATCCGATTATTGCTGTGTATGGCTGTACAGTCATGTGTAAACAGAGAGTACAGCCAAGGACTGAGGCAGCAGCCTTGTGGCGCTCCGGTGTTGAGAACCAGAGTGGATGAGGTGTTGTTCGCTATTTTCACCACTTGAGGCCTACCAGTCAGGAAATCCAGAATCCAATTGCAGATGGGGGTGCCCAGGCCTAGGTCCCTCAGTTTCAGGACCAGCTTGGAGGGAATAATAATATTAAATGCAGAACTGTAGTCAATGAACAACAGTCTGACGTAAGTGTCCCTCCTGTCTAGGTGTTCCAGGGTAGTGTGTAGAGTTAGGGAGATGGCATCGTCTACAGACCTGTTCACCCTATATGCGAACTGGAACGGGTCCAAGGAATCGGATATGACGCTGCTTATGTGTGTCATGACCAGCTTTTCCAGGCACTTCATGGCTATGGATGTTAGAGCCACAGGACGATAGTCATTGAGGCCTGTTACCTTGGTCTTCTTAGGTAACGGCACAATGGTTGTCTCCTTGAAGCACACTGGTACAACAGACTGCTGCAATGAGATGTTAAAAATGTCTGTGTACACAGGAGCCAGCTGGTCTGCGCAGGTCTTGAAGACATGGGGTGAAACCCCGTCTGGGCCGGCTGCCTTCCATGCTTTCACCCTCCTGAAGGTTCTACGGACCTCGGATTCAGTCAGCTGTAATGTGTAATGTACAACACCTCAAACTAATACAGCGCCTCAAACTAATACAGCGCAGCAAACTAATACAGCGCAGCAAAGTAATACAGCACCTCAAACTAATACAGCACCTCAAACTAATACAACACCTCAAACTAATACAGCGGCTCAAACTAATACAGCACCTAAAATGAATACAGCACCTCAAACTAAGACAGCGCATCAAACTAATATAGCACCTCAAATCATAGAAAGACAGATGATAGGAGCAGGAGTAGGCCATTCGGCCCTTCGAGCCTGTTCTACCATTCAATGAGATCATGGCTGATCATCGAAATTCAGTACCCTGTCCCTGCCTTCTCCCCATATCCCTTGATCCCTTTAGCCTTAAGAAATATATCTAACTCCGTCTTGAATATATTTAATAAATTGGCCTCAACTGTCTTCTGTGGTAGAGAATTCCACAGGTTCACCACTCTCTGGGTGAAGAAATTCCTCCTAATCTCTGTCCAAAATGGTTTACCCCTTATCCTTAGACTGTGACCCCTGGTTCTGGACTCCCTCGCCATCGGGAACATCCTTCCTGCATCTAGTCTGTCTAGTCCTGTTAGAATTTTATAAGTTTCAATGAGATCCCCTCCCATTCTTCTAAACTCCAGCGAGTATAAGCCCAATCGACCCAATCTCTCCTCATACGTCATTCAATTAGATCAGAGCTGATCTGTATCTTCACTCCATCTACCCGCTTTGGTTCCGTAACCTTGAATACCCTGACCCAATAAAAATCTATCGCCAGTATCGGCAATCCTGAGCCTGAAGCCATCTCCTCTCCCGGATCCAGACAGAAAAGGTTTCTTACTGACTGCCACCCTGCAGTTTAATGGATTACATTTCTGAACTTCAGCGATTCGGAGATTCCAGTGCTTAAAAGTGAACAAAAGATGAAATGGGTCTCACTGTGGATCAGTTTTCTCTCACTCGAAGTTATCTATTCAGTGAAGTGAAATAAAGAACAATTAAAGAACAAGGGAGAAGCCGCTGTGCCCCTTTTGACAGGAGGATAAATTCGCCTCTGATTGTTCGCCAAACCTCGAACGTGACAACCGCGACACTGCGGACACCCCCGGCCCAAAAGCAGCAGCAGAGGGGACCTGACTCAGTGAACTCCCTCTGTGCTGATCAGCAATGTGTTGCCTCACTTTAAACAACTTCTGTCCCACACTGAAAGCTCTCAGTCCTTCTTCTCCGCTGCCCTTTACAAAAAATGTCAGATTCCCCCCGCACACCCCTAACGTGTTCTCTTCCGCACCCACGCATTGGGGCCGCTCAGACGCCCCTTGCCTCATCATGATCAGCGATGTCACCCAGTTTGTAATATTCAACCCGGAACAAGTGCCCCGCAAAGAGAGTCAGTAACCTAAATCTGTAACAGAAAGTACTGGGTTTATTAACGGTGATTCAAGCAATTATTACTCGTCTCACAGGCTTGAATTATTTTTATACAGTGCTTTATACAATCTTTTGTCACGCTGAATTCCTTGATTAAGAATCGTAACCGGATGAGTTCCAGTCGACCACCAGGGTCCAGCTATGATGCCTGTATATATATAGATATATATATATATCAACCTGAATATGACTAGGAAGCTGTGTAGACCTCATGTCGCAATGGTAGTGCACCTTACTGCAAGTCTGGAAGTTGCGTGTTCAAATGATGTTGGGGTCACGGTTCCTTTACAGCTCATATGAGTCTGGATAATTAATATATTAATTGTTATCTCACAACAACGAGAACTTGTATTAGATGTGTTTTTTATATTGGGTCAAGGGATGTAGGTCTCGCTGGCAAGTCCAGCATTTATTGCCCATCCCTGGGGTGGTGGTGAGACACTGTAGTCGCCTTTCACCACTTACAGATCTACATCATAGAATCATAGAATGGTTCCAGCACAGAAGGAGGCCATTCGGCCCGTCCAGCCCGTGCCGGCTCTCTGCAAGAGCCCTTCAGCTAGTCCCACTCCCCCGCCCTTTCCCCATAGGCCTGCACACTTTATTCATTCAGTTACTTATCCAATATTTACATGTATCGCTATTATTTATTCATTTATTTGGGTGAAGCTGTCTCATTCAAAAATATGTTCTGGCTATTTATTTCTGTCTTACTTTTAAATTACACGCAAATGACTTTATACAGAACATCGATACACACAAATACATTGATCAATAACACACAGATACATTCACATTGATTCATCAGCAACGCAATGATACACCCAAAATCCATTTAGAAGAATCACAGTTTCAAACACAGATATTTATATATTAATATCCTGAAGAATGTTATAAAAATAAAGAAAATAAATCTACAACTGACTCCAGTATTTTTACATGTATGTGTAACCTTTAGGTCGATGACCTTTCACCATTAATTCTCTGTATACATATATAGAACTGGAAGATGCCAGTGCACGGTATGAGACTGTGGCTGTTGAACAGCCGGTCTGAGGGAAATGGAAGAGGTTCGAGCAATTTAATGAGGTTTCCAATGAAGATAGATGCACCCCAATAAATGACAAAATATTTCAGATACAATGTAAATAGATCTGTAAGCCGCAGAGTAATGAAATGCTTTTACATGTAAACAGGCAAAATTAATTTGTATCCAATACAGATTGACTCATTCTAATTACGATTATTGCGTCAATTTACTTCAGTGTTCCCTGGTAGTCTCCTGATTAGAATTCGGCACTCTTACTACCCGGGTTCAATTCCCGGTCAGGGGTGTCATTTTTATAACAGTTTTTTATTAAAGTAAACTAATTTTGTTTCAACTCTAACAGGCATCTAACGTGGAAAATTGTTTTAATTGTTATTAATTAACCGATAATCTTAATTTATAGAATGACATAAATGCTAAAGATACTTCAATAACATATATTGTGCTTTCTATGTGATGAACTGTTATGCAGATCTCATTTTACACCATGGCCCGGATTTTACGGTGCTTCCTACAGCGAATGCACAGCATAGGCTATTGTACGCCTTCAGAACGACTACACAAGTGCCAGGTATCCGCACGCCCAGAAATTGCGGTCTGTCAAGTTTCGCTTGGACACATCCACCGCATCCGCTGCAACATCACTTTTGCTGTCACAGAGTTGGGCTAACTACTGCCCAGCGAATGCCAATGAAACGCTTACACCTGGTAATATCAGGCAAAAGGCCTTCTTTTACCATTGTAAGGGTTAAAATCAATGTTAAAATATATTTTAAAAGTGATATAAACATACACTTACATTTAAAATTCGTTTAGGTAAATTTTGTTAAGTTTTAAAATGTTACATTTATATTTCAAAACATTCAATTTGAATTTTAAATCATAGATTCATAGAATCATAGATTGATACGGCAAAGAAGGAGGCCATGCAGCCCATTGAGTCTGCACTGGCACTTTGAAAGAGCTCTTCAAATAGTCCCACTCCCCTGCTTTTCCTCATAGTCCTACAAATTTCTCCTTTACAATCATTTATTCAATTCTCTTTTGAAAGTTACTATTGCATCTGCTCCACCGCCCTTTCAGGCAGTGCATTCCCAATCACAACAACTGGCTGCGGTAAAAAAAAAACTCCTCATCTCCCCTCTGGTACCTTTGCCGGTTAGGTTCAATCGGTGTCCTCCAGTTACCGACCATCCTGCCACTGGAAACAGATTTTCCTTATTTACTCTTATCAAAACATCTTCTAAATTTAAAAACCTCGATTAAACTTCCTGTTAACCTTCTGCAGATAACAATTCCAGCTTCTCAGTCTCTCAAAATAACTAAAACAGCGATTTCCTTGTACTTCTTGCAATTTAATATACTCTATTCGCTGCTCACGATGCGGTCTCCTCTACATTGGGGAGACCAAACGCAGATTGGGCGACCGCTTTGCGGAACACCTCCGCTCAGTCCATACGGGTGACCCTGAGCTTCTGGTCGCCTGTCACTTTAATTCATCTTCACTCCCACTCTGATCTCTCTGCCCTCGGGCTATTGCATTGTTGCAATGAAGCTCAATGTAAGCTCGAGGAACAGCACCTCATCTTTCGATTGGGCACTTTGCAGCCTGCCGGACTCAACATTGAGTTCAACAATTTCACATAATTATCCCTGCCCCCATTTTTCATGCAGTATGATTTTTGCAATTCCCATTTGCAACATTTTATCTTTCCTGCCTCTCACAAAAGTACAGGATGTTCTTTCTATTTCTTCCTCCCCTCCTAACCCCGCCCCCCTGTCACTGCACCTGCTTAATATCTGTTACATCTCCAACTTTTTCCAGTTCTGATGAAGGGTCCCAGACCTGAAACGTTAACTCTGTTTCTCTCACCACGGATGCTGCCTGGCCTGCTGAGTATTTCCAGTATTTTCTGTTGTTATTTCAGATTTCCAGCATCCGCAGTATTTTGCAATTATATTGAAGTCAACTCATCCCTGGGACCACTCTCTCTTTGTGCGTGTCCCTCTTTCTTAGTCTCTATCTGTCTCTCTCTTTGTCTCTGCCTCTCTCTTTGTCCCTGTCTCTCTCTCTGTCTGTCTGTCTCTTCTGTCTCTTTCTCACTCTGTTCACAGGTCCATTCTAGTTCTGATCAAACACTGCCAGTTTCAGTTCCACGTTAGTATAGTAGTGAGTATCCCTGCCTGTCGCGCGGGAGACCGTGGTTCAATTCCATGAAGGGGAGGCTTTTTTTTTAACAACCCCAATTTTTTAACTTCTTCCCAGCTCCTTGAAATGCTCCTTGGAAAAATTGAACTGGAAAAGTTCAAGTGAAATCATTTTAAAAGATTTACTGGCATATGAATAACTGTATAAAAACTTCCTGCACCTGTTCCTCGTTGGAATCGTGCTCTCCTTCTATTTCCCTCTCACTGTTGTGTGGGGCAGAGAGGAGTCATAACGGCACAGAATGAGACCATTGAATGCTTAATTAAATTCATTTATTTTGAACATGTGACCAATTATTCTTACTTCTGCGGTGTGAAATGTTATTTATTTGGTGATTTCTATTATGCTTATGGGATTCCGTACATACAGCATCGTAGGAATGCCCTGTGTGATTGGTTGGCCTGGCAAACGGATGCTGCCGAACCGTGAGCGCCAATGGTATCCGTGGGCCTTTATGCAGGCGTACGCCAGCAGGCCCAAGACCGCAAGAGTGCGAAGCTCCGGAGACACCAGTTAATTGGGATTTGTTTCTCGGTTCGGAGGCGTAAGCCAGCGACAAACCTCCGATCGCAATTTCAAGGCCCATCGTATTTTAGGTGTCTGGTTTAAAATGTTCATTACTTACGACATCAGGAATCTGGGACAAATTTTGTTCTATATCATCGGACCGGTTATTGCAGAGAATAAAAATGTTCCACTCGAACATATCAACCCGGGTTTGATTTGGGAACTGTTCATGTAGGAGGCGAACATGATATTCACTGCACTACGGAAACCGACGCGTTAGTGTCCACGGCAAAGCGAATCAGCAGCGAACATAAAATCTCATGGTGATCATTTTCAGGTTCAATGCAGTCAGCCATTAAATAAAGTGAAATAATTTTACAGTGAAAAGATTTGGAAGTGTTACTCGTATCTGTGCCTTTAATTAAAGTTTGTGGCGTCTGACTCCCGTTCATGTCTCTGAATATGAAAGAGAGGCTTGACGTTGACCAGACTGCACTGTGCCTGATGTTTGTGAACTCATCCTTTGTATTGAGCAGTTTCTCATCCTTTGATCGGCGTCAGGTTTAGCTCAGCGCTAACTTCGACAACCTTAACTTAATTATAAGCTCAAATCCTCTCTCACTGCGGCGTTGCATGGGGATTTTTTTGTTATATTCAATCCCCTTCTTCTACACCGAAACAAATTGTAGCCGTGATTTTAAACCGATGCTGCGTGATTCATAGCGATCACGTTTAAATGATTCAGAAAACCAGTCCTTTCACACGGTTTCGATTCCTGGTCAGGAAAGTGACTTTTATCACACAGATTTTAAATCACAACCTGATGAAATTGACTACATTCAGCTGATTTGAAAAAATTAGAATTGTATAAATTACCATTACTTACCCCATAACTTTCATTTGCAGAACGAATGAATTAATTGCTTTGCACCATTTAAAATTATTCTGTGTGTCTATTCTTCCTACCAAAGTGAATAACCTCACATTTCCCTACATTATATTCCATCTGCCACCTTATTGCCCGCCCACTCACTTAATCTGTCTATATCCCATTGTAGGCTCTTTGTGTCCTCACAGCTTGCTTTCCCACCTAGCTTTGCATCATCAGAAAACTTGGATACATTACACTCTGCCCCTTCATCTAAGTCAGTAATATAGACTGTAAATAGCTGAAGCATGTGCACTTGATCCTTGCGGCACCCCATTAGTTACAGCCTGCCAATCTGAAAATCACCCGATAATTCCTGCTCTCTATTCTCTGTTCGTTAACCAATCCTCTATTCTTGCTAATACATTTCCTCCTCTCCCATGAGCCCTTATCTTGTGTAACAGGCTTTTATGTGTTTCCGATTCGAATGCCTTTTGGAAATCCAAATATGCTGCCTCCACTGGTTCCCCTTATAGTTCCAATGAATGCCTGAAGCAGAACATCCCGTTGAGCGAATGGAGCCTGTTGGTCGGACAATGCTACATGTAAGGAAGGAGTGTGGTAAGGAGATAAGGGAAGTGATACTCTGGTAACAAGGTCGGGTAATAATAATAGAAAGTGCTGGAAACATTCAACAGGTCAGGCAGCAGCTGTGGAGAGAGAAGCAGATTTAACGTTTCCGGTCAAAAACCTTCCATCAGAAGGTGGGCAGTTGTGTTAGGTTACACTATTAAACGTGCACATTGTCACGTAGTAGAGGTAACGAAAAGATATAAAAAGTTTGGAACAGATACTTTAGAATTCGATAAAGGTTTGATTAACTTGTATATCAAACTCGGAACTATAACGTGTTGGAGTTCCTCGGCTAAAATTCGCAAAGATTTGTTTAAGCGCTGTTGTTAATTATATGTCTAATTATTGCGGGATTAATAAATCTGACATTTACGGTTGCGAACTCTTTTGCTGCACTGCGCGTTCTCCAGCTGTGCTCGGAGCGCCGTCCCCTTCAATCCATCGCTCACAGGGACTGTTCCATTCAGCATTTCTTTTATCTGGGCCTTGGTGAAATTTCATAGATTGAAAGCGACGCCTCTCAACCCCAAGCTCGTCACCGACTCGCTAACCGCTGCACAGCGACCACACTCTGCTCCCGTGAGATGGAAGCCCGGGAGCTGTTTCAAGCTCGAGTGCAGTTACAAGCAGAACTCATTCAAAGAAAGTCCACATCATTGAGGCGCCTGAGTCTTTGCACCGAACTCCTTCCCAAAGAGTTGAGATTCATGTGGGGGTGATTTGGGCACATCTTTCCCCACATTACAACACTTCAAAGGGACTTCAATGGGCTTAAAGCGCTTTGGGACGTCCTGAGTTCGTGAAAAGCTGTGTATCAAAGCCAGTGTTTTATTTTGCAAAAGTTCGAACAGCAAGTTCATAATTCGCGGGCAAATTAAGGGCTCGTCCGGGATCTCTCGCAAGTTTCAACCAATAACCTCGAAGCGAGAATCATACCAACGAGCCAACTGATAAATTTGACTGGAGATAAGAGGTAAGCATTGTAAAACCATTTTGTTTGTGTGGTTGTTCTTGCTGAGCAGAGCACTTAAGACCGAGACAGTGACTTTGTCTTTTCGGACTGTCTACTGAAGCGCCGCCCGGGCCCACTGCTACAGTTAATGAGCTGTAGTTGAATATTGGATGGGTTAAAAATTGATAAAGAGGAGGTACTAGAAAGCTGGCTGTACCAGGACCAGTTGAAATGCATCCTAGGGTGCTGAGGGGAGTAAAGGTGCGAATTACTAAGGTACTGACCATAATCTTCCAATACTCATTGGATATGGGGTGGTGCCAGACGTCTGGAGAATCGCAATTGTTACACCCTTGTTGAAAAAAGTGTATAAGGTTCAACCCAGCAACTACACGCCAGTCAGCTTAACGTCGGTAGTGAGGAAGCTTTTAGAAAGGGTAACCCTGCACAAAATGACCAGTCACTTGGACAAGTGTGGATTAATTAAGGAAAGTCTGCTCGGATTTGTTAAACGCAAATCGTCTTTTCCCAACTTGATAGCATTTTTTGATGAGGTGAAAGAGAGGGTTGATGAGGGAAATGCAGTTGATCTGGTGGACATGGACTTCCAAAAGGCATTTGATAAAGTGCCACGTAACAGGCTTGCCAGCAAAGCTGAAGCCCATGGAATAAAAGGGACAGTGGCATGGATGTCGAATTGGCGAAGTGACAGGAAACAGAGAGTAGTGCTAAACTGTTGTTTCTCTGAATGCAGGAAGGTGCACAGTGGTGTTCCCCAGGGGTCGGTACTAGGACCACGGCCCTTCTTGACATATATTAATCCTTTGGAGTTAGGTGTCCAGGGCACAATTTCAAAATTTGCAGATGATACAAAACTTGGAAGTATAGTGAGCAGTGAGGAGTATAGTGATAGACTCCAAGTGGACATGGATCGGCTGGTGGAATGGGCGGACATGTGGCAGATGAAGTTAATACAGAAAAGTGCGAATTGATACATTTTGGTCGGAAGAATGAGGAGAGGCAATATAAACTAAAGGATACATTTCCAAAGTGGTTGCAGGAACAGAGAGACCTGGGGGTGTATGTACACAAATCGTTCAATGTGGCAGGACAGGTTGAGAAATCAGTTTAAAAAGCTTGCAGAATCCGGGGCTTTATAAATAAAGGCGCAGAGTACAAAAGCAAGGAAGTTATGATGAACCTTTATAAAACACTGGTTCGGCCACAACTGCAGAAATTATGTGTTCCAGAAAATGTTATCCTGTGCAATAACTGCTCCCATTAAATTAAACAAAAGTTGCCCCAGATTCCTGGTGACATAAGCAATGAACATTTTAAAGCAGACTCCTGAAATACAATAGGCCTCGGAAATGCGATCGGAAACTTGCCGCTGGCTAACGCCTCTGAATCAAAAAACCAATACGACTTGCCTGGTGTCTCCAGAGCTTCGGACTCTTGCTGCCCTGGGCCTGCTGGCATACTCCTGCATAAAGGCCCATGGATCCCAGGGGCGCACACGGTTCGCAAGCCTGGGTGTCCTTGTGCACCAGTCGCTGAAGGTAAGCATGCAGGTGCAGCAGGCGGTTAAGAAGGCAAATGGTATGTTGGCCTTCGTAGCGAGAGGATTCGAGTACAGGAGCAAGGATGCCTTGCTGCAGTTGTACAGGGCCTTGGTGAGATCACATCTTGAGTATTGTGTGCAGTTTTGGTCGCCTTATCTGAGGAAGGATGTTCTTGCCATGGAAGGAGTTCAGCGAATATTCACCAGGCTGATACCTGGGATGGAACAATGACATATGAGGAGAGATTGGGACGATTGGGTTTCGTACTCGCTGGAGTTTAGAAGAATGAGAGGGGATCTCATTGAAACTTATAAAATTCTGACAGTACTGGAAAGACTAGATGCAGGAAGGATGTTCCTGATGGTCGGGGACTCCAGAACCAGGGGTCACAGTCTAAGATAAGGGGTAGGCCATTTAGGACAGAGATGAAGAGGAATTTCTTCACCCAGAGAGTGGTGAAACTGTGGAATTCTCTACCACAGAAGGCAGTAGAAGCCAATTCATTAAATATAATCAAGAAGGAGTTGGATATATTTCTTAAGGCTAAAGTGATAAAGGGATATGGGGAGAAAGCAGGGACAGGATACTGAACGTGGATGATCAGCCATGATCTTATTAAATGGCGGAGCAGGCTTGAGGAGCCAAATGACCTACTCCTGCTCCTATCTTCTATGTTTCTATGTGAATGGAGCAGGTGAACCGCTGAATCCCACTTTTAAGTGATGTCCCAAAGCGCTTGACAGTGGTGTGAAAAGAAATGAGTTCCACTTAGTAATTAAAAGTAAAGACTGTCAGAAGTGCGATTCGAGCCCACGTTTCCAAAGAAGATTGCGACTTGAACGCAGCGCCTCAGAGCGCTCGGCCATCCTGACTTGCGTGTGTCCTTTCTGCAGCTCACCACTTCCGCATGGAAAACGTTTCAGTCCGGATGCTTGTTCAATGCTGCTCGAAGGCTCAGTGACCGGGATATCATCTCCCCCGGAGTTTTTCTGAGCCTGTGCTCGGAAAATGGGGAGGTTTGGCCCCGGTCCCTGGTATCTTGCAGCTCCAGGGATGGGCAATAACAATCTGAACTCTGGAGCTGGGGAAGAGCGAATAATTAACGGGTTTGTTTCCGCGTCTGAAATGCGGCTTAGATCTGTTGGTATTAACCGAGGCCGGGGCTGCGGGATATTTCATTTTGTTCACGTTTAATCAGAGGAATATCCGCAGTCAGGAGCTGAAAAGGACAAAGAGCTGAAAAAACACAAGAAAAAAGATAAGAAATATCAGCAATTGTGATCAACTCTTTAATCTGTTTTATGGTAGTTTAGTGGTTTAATTGTTTTAATCAACATTCATTAACCGAAAGCGTTGTTTTGCAGAATGAAGGAAATGCTCACAGTAAGAGACAGTCAAAAGTTGAATAATTTTACTTTAATAATTTGCAAAGGTTTATTCAGTGATGAAGATTTATACCGTATCAGAATTTACACACTGTGTATTTGAGGAGTCTGTTTTAAATTGTTCATTGCTTCTGACACAAGAAACCTGTTAAATTTATTTCAGAGAAAAAATAATCAGGAACATAATGTTCCCGCCTGGACTCGAACCGGGGACTTTACGCGTGTGAAGTGAATGTGATAACCGCTACCCTACGGAGACATTTGCGTGATTATCTATCGAGAAAGCACTGTTCAGACAGAAGGGGCAATACAGAATCGCTCTTTCTGCAATGATTTCCTTTCACTGCCATTTCTCTGACCGAACTGCACAAGTCAAAAATGTTCCTTTGAAACTCATTAAACTGCCGAATTTCCTTCCCTCTGAATCTGATGCCTTTAGTTTTGCCCACTCAACCAATGTCCCTTTGCAATTTTCTGCTCCCTTCCGCAGTACTTACTCTGCCACTAACTTAGTGTCGTTCAACTTGGTAATATATGCCTATAGAAGACTTTGGGATTACCTTTTATGTTAGCTGCCATTCTATTGTCAGACCCTCTCTTTGCCCCTCATATTTTCCTTTTTACTTCTCCTCTGAACTCTCTATATTCAGATATATTAGGATAGGTGAAGCCCCCATTATAACTAGTCTATAATTCATATTCATAGAGTCATAACGGCACAGAATGAGGCCATTCGACCCATCGATTCTGCTCCGGCTCTCTGTGGAGCAATCCATTCAGTCCCGTTCCCCCGCTCTATCCCCATAGCCCTGCAAGTTTATTTCCCTCAAGTTTCTATCCAGTCTCCACTTGAAAACATTGAGTGTCTCTGCTTCTACGACTTCCGTCGGCAGCGAGTTCCTGGTCCTCACCACTCGCTACGTAAAAAAGTTTTCCTCTCATCCCTCGTGTATCTCTTGCCCAAAACCTTAAATCTGTGTCCACCAGTCCTTGTACCAGCAACTAGTGGGAACAGCCTTTCCCCGTCTCGCGTATCCAAACCCGTCATAATCTTGTACACGTCTATCAAATCACCCCTCAATCTCCTTTGTCTTAAAATCATCCTGTGCAGCGCCTTGGGACGTTTTACTACGTTAAAGATGCTATATAAATAGAGGTTGCTGTTGTAGTTGTTGTTGTGGTGATGAAAACAAATCCAGCTTCTCCAACCGGTCCTTGTATCTAACATGCCCCATCCCCAGAACCATTCTGGTAAATCTGCTCTGCACCCTCTCAAGGGCATTCACATCCTTCCTAAAGTGTGGTGACCAGAACTGGATGCAATACTCCAGTTGTGGCCTAACCAGCACTTTATAAAGGTTCAGCATAACTTCTCTACTTTTGTACTCAATACCTCTATTTATGAAGCCCAAGATCCCATATGCTTTGCTAACCACTCTCTCAATATGTCCTGACACATTCAGAGACCTATGTACATTAACTCCCAGGCCCCTCTGCCCCTGCACACTCTTTAAAACTGTGCCATTAAGTGTATATTGCCTCTCCCTTTTCCTTCTACCAAAATGCATCACTTCACACTTCTCTGTATTAAATTCCATCTGCCATTTGTCTGCCCATTCTGCTAGCCTTTCTTCATCCTGCTGCAATCGATTGGTATCATCCTCACTGTTTGCCACACCCCCAAGTTTGGTGTCATCAGCAAATTTAGAAATTCTACTCTCTATTCCAATATCCATGTCAATTATATATATATATATCAAAAAACGCAGTGCCCCCAGCACTGACCCTTGGGGAACACAACTGTCTACTATTCTCCAGTTTCAAAAAAAAAACCTTTATCACAACTCGCTGTTTTCTATCGTTAAGCTATCCTTCAGCCTCCAAGCTGCTACTGACACATCTATTCCATGAGCCTGAAAATGGTTATCCAGCCTTCTATGTGGTATCTTGTCAAAAGCCTTCATAAAATCCATGCCGACAACATCCATTGCATTCCCTTCGTCAATGCTCCCTGTTACTTCATCAAAAAATTCAATTACATTAGTCAAACACGAACTGCTTTTTACAAATCCATGCTGGCTCTCCTTAATTAGCTTAAACCTCTCCAAGTGTCCGTTAATATTTCCCTTGATTATTGTTTCTAGCACCTTACCCACCATTGATGTTAAACTGACCGGCCTGTAGTTACTAGGATTATCCTTACACCCTTTCTTGAACAGTTCTTGCATCTCTCTGTAATTTCTCTGCAAATTTGCTTCTCCATATTTCCTCACTTTTTGGTGGCCTATAGAATACATCTAGTAGTGTAATGGCCCCTCTATTATATCTTAACTATAGCCATATAGATTCAGTCCTTGTCCTCGCAGGGCATCCTCTCTCTCCAGCACTGTAACATTCTCCTTAAACAATACTGCCACACCACCTCCTATCTTTCCTTCCCTATCTTTCCTGAGCACCTTCTATCCAGGAATATTTAATACCCAATCCTGCCCTTTTTTGAGCCAGGTCTCCGTTATTGTCATGACATCATATTCCCATGTGGGTATTTGCACCTGCAGCTCACCAACCTTGTTTACTATGCTTTGTGCGTTCACATACATACACTGTAACCCTATCTTAGAACATCCTGTGTTCTCTCTTAGTCTGACCCCACCAAATACCTTACTATTTCTTACATTAGTGCTATCCTTCTCTCCAAATCTGTAGTGCATCTTGTTTCTTCTTTCTATTGGTACATCCTGGTGCCCATACCACTTCCTACTTAATTAAAATCCTCCCCAACAGCACTAGCAAACCTCCCCGTGAGGATTTTTGTACTGGCTCTGTTGATTTGCAACCTGTCTGGCCTGTACTGGACCCAGCTCCCCCAGAACCTGCCGCAATGCCCCAGGAATCTCAGCTTTCTACCTGTGTCATTGGTACCCATATTCACGTCGACCTCGCGCTGTTCACCTCCACCTCAGAATATTCTGCAGCCGTTCAGTGACATCCTTGACCCTGGCACCAGGGAGGCAACATTAACATCCTGGAGTCATGTCTGTCCTCCTCCTCTGTCTAACGGTCACTCATTCCCTCTTTGCCTGCACACTCCTTAGCTGTGGGGTGACCACTGCCTGAAACGTGCAGTCCAGGTAGCTCTCAGCCTCGCGGATGCTCCGCAGTGATACCAGCTGCTGCTCAAGCTCTGAAACCCGGAGTTCGAGCTCCTCCAGCTGACGACACTTCCTGCACAGGTGGTTGTCTCGGACATGGGAAGCCTCCTGGATTTCCCACATGGCACAGGATGCACATTCCGTGGCACTGAGCTGCCCTGCCATGCCTTTATTTATTCGAAACTTAACTAACTTTACAGAAAATTAAGACTAAGATGTAACTAATTAAATTTATTAATGTAATATATTATTAACAGTTACTAATTTAAAGCAGTATTACATCTTTGATAACAGTATCTTGTGTGAAAACTTATCAGATGCCTGCTAGAAGTCGTCATATTAAATCTAGGAAATCCCTCCCCTTGATTCAGTTTCCGTTTTCCTCCTGTCTATGGTAGTTTATCCTCTACTATGAAGAACGATGCAAAGTAATTATTTAGCATGCCTATCGTGTCCTTATTTTGAATTACATTGTCACATGGCTCTGTCTTTAAGGGGCTTATATTCTGTTTCATTTCTCCTGCCTTCTCCTGATTCCTCAGTGTCATGCACAAAAGTGCCTGATGCCCTCATTTGTTTAAAGTAACAAACAGACACAAACACAGGTGTTCCTTCAAAATCAACCCGCAGGTGGCCACACACAGAATAAACAGAGCCAGAGAGACAGACAGAATCGGGAAACAGCGAGAAATAGACAAGAGATATTGACAAGAACTAAAGCGCTTTGCGATCAGAAAATTGCCTGAACGCCTGTAGTTAATGAAAGGGATTTTGATGCTTGAGTTCCTTTTCCGCCTTGGGCCTCTGGAGAATTTGGTTCCTAATTTGCAGAAACGCGGCTCAGATATTCTGTTGTGACCGGGCCGGAGCCACCAGATTCCTGACTGCAATCAGCGACAAGAATATCATTTCAACAGTCCCGGCGAACTCAGTCGGCAAAGTATGACACTCTTAACTTCAGGATCGTGGGTTCGAGCCACCCGTTGGGGGGAAGTTATTTTGTTAAACTTTTATGTTGCTTTCAAAGCGTTATTAATTAAGCGATTACCTTGTTTTGCACAATGAAAGAAATGCTAATTGAGAAAATACTGCAGATGCTGGAAATCGGAATTAAAACAGGAAATGCTGGAGAGACTCAGCAAGTCAGGCAGCATCTGCGAAGAGAGAAACAGAGTAAACGTTTCAGGTCGATAACCTTTCGTCAGAACTGGAAAAAATAGCTAATGGAACAGATTTTTAAGCAAGTGTAGGGGAT
This sequence comes from Somniosus microcephalus, assembly GCF_052327205.1. Lineage (NCBI taxonomy): Eukaryota > Metazoa > Chordata > Chondrichthyes > Squaliformes > Somniosidae > Somniosus > Somniosus microcephalus. Next base: position 15,615,215 of record NW_028225182.1, on the reverse strand, counting down.
TCAATGAGATCATGGCTGATCTTCTGCCTCAATTCCATTCACCAGCCCTATCGCCATATCCCTTGATGCCCTTACCAGTCAGAAATCTACCGACTTCTGTTTGGAATATACCCAATGACTGAGCATCCACTGCCCTCTGAGGTTGAGAATTGCAAAGATTCACAAGCATCTGATTGAAGAAATGTCTCCTCATCTGAGTCTCAAATGGCCGGCCCCGCATCCTGAGACTCTGCCCCCTAGTTCTAGACTCTCCAACCAGGGGAAATAACCTGTCAGCTTCTACCCTTTCAAGCCCTCCAAGAAAATTGTACCTTTCAATGAGAACACCTCTCGTTCTTCTGAACTCCAGAGATTATAGGCCCAATCTACTCAATCTCTCCTCATAGGACAATCCTATCATCATTGAAAACAATCAGGTTTGATTCCCAGTCAGGGATTTCAGTTCTGACAAAGGCAATTGAAGTCTGTGAGAATCTTAATAATTGTATTAAAACCAACAAAAATGTGTGCTGCACACTGAAGGAAATTGTAACATGTTTGCTGGGTGACAGTCAAACTTTAATAACTTTTTTCATAGATTGATAGCTTTATAGCAAAAGGCGACGAACTTGCCCCGCGTTTCCGTAGTGTAGTGGTTATCACGTTCGCTTAATAGCCGAAAAGTCCCCGGTTCGAAACCGGGCGGAAACTTTTTGTAAATCATGTTCATTTATATCGTATAAAAAAGGATCAATTCGCATTTGTTATGCAATGTAACAAAGTCCTGTTACATTTGTGTTATTCTGTACAGTTCTGCACACACAAAGAACAGTACGGTGTCGCTCGCTCACTTCCGTTTCCAGCCCTGACCGTGCAGACAGCCCCTCTCAAAGCTGCTTTCAGTTGAATTGTTAAAGATTATTCAAGGTTCCTGCAGCTTTAGCTCGGTTCACAACAGCAGATCTAAGCCGCGTTTCTGCAAAATACAAACCATGTTTTCCAGAATTCCAAGCTGTATACGGAACTCAACCATTAAAATTCCCTTCATTAGCCACAGGGCTTCAGGCAATTTCCTATGATTCTATAAAAAGTTATTAAAGTTTGACTGTCATCCGGTATACATGTTATTATTCCTGCAGTGTGCAACAAAATGTTGTGGGATGATTAATGATAATAGAAACAATTATGAAGTGTCTCACAGACTTCAATGATTCCGTAATACCGTTGGTTAACTAAAATCTATCAATCGCAGGTGAAAATGAGCAATTCATGTTGCATCTTTGAAAGAGCTATCCAATCAGTCCCACTCCGCGGCTCTTCCCCCATAGCCCTGCTGACACTCCTGCCAGTGGAAACTGTTTCCCCCATAATTTTGATCACCTCTATTAAATCTCCCCTGACCAGTGATTAATGGAGTTCAACGCGGGCAAGTATCAGATCATCCACTTGGGGCCTAGCAAAGATCGGTCAGTGTGTGGTCTGAAAACATCATGTGAGAGAATAGGTTTTTTCTATGAAATAGCCGGTCCCGTTAAATTTTACAAATGTTGCGCCAGATCGCTGCTCTCTCAAGCAATGAACATTTTAAACCATTCTCCTAAAATGCAATGTGTAAAATGAGATATGGGTTAACAGTTCAGGAGATGCAAAGAGCAAAATAAATGAATGAAGTTTCGACTGTCCCTCAGTAACCATATTATTATGTCTTTCATTCCGCAAAATAAAGTTACCGGTTAATTAATGGTGATTAAAGCAGTTCTTATTTATTCACATTAGATGCATGTAATTAATTTAATAAAATTACATCGCATTCATGAATAAGAAACGGTGATATCAAAATTTCTTCTCTAATCGGGAATCGAACCCAGCTCGCAACACTGACAGGAATACGTTATTGAATTATTTAATGGTGCCTCGAAAAATGTCACGCTGCTAAATTAAAATCACTGCTTTAAATTGTTTCGGTGTTGAAGGGGATTGAAAAAAGCCCAGACTGCGCCCGCGGTGAGACAGAGTTCGAACTTAAAAAGAAGTTGGTGCTGCGAAGTAACCGCTGAGCGAAAGCTGACACCGATTAAAGGACGAGAAACCGCTCAATATAAAGGATGAGCTCACAAACGTCAATTTCTGTATTCTGTGTAAAAGGACTCCCAAATCCTTGAATATACTCAATGACTGAGCATCCACTGCCCTCTGAGGTTGAGAATTGCAAAGATTCACAAGCCTCTGAGTGAAGAAATGTCTCCTCATCTGAGTCTCAAATGGCCGGCCCCTTATCCTGAGACTCTGCCCCCGAGTTCTAGATTCTCCAGCCAGGGGAAACAACCTCTCAGCTTCGACCCTTTCAAGCACTCCATGAAAATTGTACCTTTCAATGAGAACTCCTCTCGTTCTTCTGAACTCCAGAGATTATAGGCCCAATCTACTCAATCTCTCCTCATAGGACAATCCTATCATCATTGAAAACAATCAGGTCTGATTCCCAGTCAGGGATTTCAGTTCTGACAAAAACCATTGAAGTCTGTGAGAATCTTAACAATTGTATTAAAACCAACAAAAATGTGTGTTGCACACTGAAGGAAATTGTAACATGTTTGCTGGGTGGCAGTCAAACTTTAAAAACTTTCTTCATAGATTCATAGATGTATAGCAAAAGGCGGCTGCTTGATCCAGCATTTCCGTAGTGTAGTGGTTATCACGTTCTCCTAACACGCAAAAGGTCTCCGGTGCGAAAGCGGGCGGAAACATTTTGTAAATCATGTTCATTTAAATCGTAGAAAAATGGATCAATTCGCATTTGTTATGCAATGTAACAAAGTCCTGTTACATTTGTGTTATTCTGCACAGTTGTGCACACACACAGAACACTACGGTTTCGCTCGCTCACTTCCGTTTCCAGCCCTGACCGTGCAGACAGCCCCTCTCAAAGTCGCACATTCCGGCTGCTTTCAGTTGAATTGTGAAAGATTATTCAAGGATCCTGCAGCTTTACCTCGGTTCACAACAGCAGATCTAAGCCCATTTTCTGCAAACTACAAACCATGTTTTCCAGAATTCCAAGGTGTATACGGAACTCAACCATTAAAATTCCCTTCATTAACCACAGGGGTTCAGGCAATTTTCTATGATTCTATAAAAAGTTATTGAAGTTTGACTTTCATCCGGTATACATGTTAGCAATTCCTGTAGTGTGCAACAAAATGTTGTGGGTTGATTAATGATAATAGAAACAATTATGAAGTGTCTCACAGACTTCAATGATCCCTTAATATCGTTGGTTAAGTAAAATCAATCAATCGCAGGTTAAAATGAGCAATTCATGATGCATCTTTGAACGAGCTATCCAATCAGTCCCACTCCGCAGGTCGTCCCCCATAGCCCTGCTGACACTCCTACCAGTGGAAACTTTTTCCCCCATAATTTTGATCACCTCGATTAAATCTCCCCTGACCAGTGATTAATGGAGTTCAACGCGTTCAAGTGTCAGATCATCCACTTGGGGCCTAGCAAAGATTGGTCAGTGTGTGGTCTGAAAACATCATGTGAGAGAATAGGTTTTTTCTGTGAAATAGCCGGTCCCGATAAATTTTACAAATCTTGCCCCAGATCGCTGATCTCTCAAGCAATGAAGATTTTAAACTATTCTCCTAAAATGCAATGTGTAAAATGAGATATGGGTTAACAGTTCAGGAGATGCAAAGAGCAAAATAAATGAATGAAGTTTCGACTGTCCCTCAGTAACCATATTATCATGTCTTTCATTCTGCAAAATAAAGTTACTGGTTAATTAATGGTGATTATAGCAGTTCTTATTTATTCACATTAGATGCATGTAATTAATTTAATAAAATTACATCGCATTCATGAATAAGAAACGGTGATATCAAAATGTCTTCCCTAACCGTGAATCGAACCCAGCCTGCAACACTGATAGGAATAAATTATTGAATCATTTAATGGTGCCTCGAAAAATATCACACTACTGAATTAAAATCACTGCTATAATGTGTTTCGGTTTTGAAGGGGATTGAAAAAAGCCCAGACTGCGCCCGCGGTGAGACAGAGTTCGAACTTACAAAAAAGTTGGTGCTGCGAAGTAACCGCTGAGCGAAAGCTGACACCGATTAAAGAAGGAGACAGCGCTCAATATAAAGGAAGAGCTCACAAACGTTAACTTTCTGTATTCTGTGTAAAAGGACTCTCAAATCCTTGAATATACTCAATGACTGAGCATCCACTGCCCTCTGAGGTTGAGAATTGCAAAGATCACAAGCCTCTGAGTGAAGAAATGTCTCCTCATCTGAGTCTCAAATAGCCGGCCCCTAATCCTCAGACTCTGCCCCCCAGTTCTAGACTCTCCAGCCAGGGGAAACAACCTCTCAGCTTCTACCCTTTCAAGCCCTCCAAGAAAATTATACCTTTCAATGAGAACACCTCTCGTTCTTCTGAACTCCAGAGATTATAGGCCCAATCTACTCAATCTCTCCTCATAGGACAATCCTATCATCATTGAAAACAATCAGGTTTGGTTCCCAGTCAGGGATTTCAGTTCTGACAAAGACCATTGAAGTCTGTGAGAATCTTAATAATTGTATTAAAACCAACAAAAATGTGTGTTGCACACTGAAGGAAATTGTAACATGTTTGCCGGGTGACAGTCAAACTTTAATAACTTTCGTCAGAGATTCATAGATTTATAACAAAAGGCGACGGTTTTATCCAGCGTTTCCGTAGTGTAGTGGTTATCACGTTCGCCTCACACGCGAAAAGTCCCCGGTTCGAAACCGGGCGGAAACATTTTGTAAATCATGTTCACTGAAATCGTAGAAAAATGGATCAATTCCCATTTGTTATGCAAAGTAACAAAGTCCTGTTACATTTGTGTTATTCTGTACAGTTATGCACACACACAGAACACTACGGTGTCGCTCGCTCACTTCCGTTTCCAGCCCTGACCGTGCAGACAGCCCCTCTCAAAGCTACACAATCCGGCTGCTTTCAGTTGAATTGTGAAAGATTATTCAAGGATCCTGCAGCTTTACTTCGGTTCACAACAGCAGATCGAAGCCGCGTTGCTGCAAACAACAAACCATGTTTTCCAGAATTCCAAGGTGTATACGGAACTCAACCATTAAAATTCCCTTCATTAACCTCAGGGGTTCAGGTAATTTTCTATGATTCTATAACAAGTTATTAAAGTTTGACTGTCATCCGGTATACATGTTAGCAATTCCTGCAGTGTGCAACAAAATGTTGTGGGTTGATTAATGATAATAGAAACAATTATGAAGTGTCTCACAGACTTCAATGATTCCTTAATACCGTTGGTTGACTAAAAGCTATCAATCGCTGGTTAAAATGAGCAATTCATGATGCATCTTTGAAAGAGCTATCCAATCAGTCCCACTCCGCTGCTCTTCCCCCATAGCCCTGCTGACACTCCTGCCAGTGGAAACTGTTTCCCCCATAATTTTGATCACCTCTATTAAATCTCCCCTGACCAGTGAATAATGGAGCTCAACGCGGGCAAGTGTCAGATCACTTGGGGCCGAGCAAAGATCGGTCAGTGTGTGGTCTGAAAACATCATGTGAGAGAATAGGTTTTTTCTCTGAAGTAGCCGGTCCCGTTAAATTTTACAAATGTTGCCCCAGATCGCTGATCTCTCAAGCAATGAACATTTTAAACCATTCTCCTAAAATGCAATGTGTAAAATGAGATATGAGTTATCAGTTCAGGAGATGCAAAGAACAAAATAAATGAATGAAGTTTCGACTGTCCCTCAGTAACCATATTATCATGTCTTTCATTCTGCAAAATAAAGTTACCGGTTAATTAATGGTGATTAAAGCAGTTCTTATTTATTCACATTAGACGCATGTAATTAATTTAATAAAATTACATCGCATTCATGAATAAGGAACGGTGATATCAAAATTTCTTACCTAACCGGGAATCGAACCCAGCTCGCGATACTGATAGGAATACGTTATTGAATCATTTAATGGTGCCTCAAAAAATATCACACTGCTAAATTAAAATCACTGCTTTAATGTGTTTCGGTGTTGAAGGGGATTGAAAAAAGCCCAGACTGCGCCCGCGGTGAGACAGAGTTCGAACTTACAAAGAAGTTGGTGCTGTGAAGTAACAGCTGGGCGAAAGCTGACACCGATTGAAGGACGAGAAACCGCTCAATATAAAGGATGAGCTCACAAACGTTAATTTCTGTATTCTGTGTAAAAGGACTCCCAAATTCTTGAATATACTCAATGACTGAGCATCCACTGCCCTCTGAGGTTGAGAATTGCAAAGATTCACAAGCCTCTGAGTGAAGAAATGTCTCCTCATCTGAGTCTCAAATGGCCGGCCCCTTATCCTGAGACTCTGCCTCCTAGTTCCAGACTCTCCAGCCAGGGGAAACAACCTCTCATCTTCTACCGTTTCAAGCCCTCCAAGAAAATTGTACCTTTCAATGACAACACATCTCGTCCTTCTGAACTCCAGAGATTATAGGCCCAATCTACTAAATCTCTCCTCATAGGACAATCCAATCATCATTGAAAACAATCAGGTTTGATTCCCAGTCAGGGATTTCAGTTCTGACAAAGACAATTGAAGTCTGTGAGAATCTTATTAATTGTATTAAAACGAACAAAAATGTGTGTTGCACACTGAAGGAAATTGTAACATGTTTGCTGGGTGACAGTCAAACTTAAATAACTTTCTTCATAGATTCATAGATTTATAGCCAAAGGCGACTGTTTTATCCAGCGTTTCCGTAGTGTAGTGGTTATCACGTTCGCCTAACACGCGAGAGGTCCCCGGTTCGAAATCGGGCGGAAACATTTTGTAAATCATGTTCATTTAAATCGTAGAAAAATGGATCAATTCGCATTTGTTATGCAATGTAACAAAGTCCTGTTACATTTGTGTTATTCTGTACAGTTGTACACACACACAGAACACTACGGTTTCGCTCGCTCACTTCCGTTTCCAGCCCTGACCGTGCAGACAGCCCCTCTCAAAGTTGCACATTCCGGCTGCTTTCAGTTGAATTGTGAAAGATTATTCAAGGACCCTGCAGCTTTACCTCGGTTCACAACAGCAGATCTAAGCCCCGTTTCTGCAAACTACAAACCATGTTTTCCAGAATTCCAAGGTGTATACGGAACTCAACCATTAAAATTCCCTTCATTAACCACAGGGGTTCAGGCAATTTTCTATGATTCTATAAAAAGTTATTGAAGTTTGACTGTCATCCGGTATACATGTTAGCAATTCCTGCAGTGTGCAACAAAATGTTGTGGGTTGATTAATGATAATAGAAACAGTTATGAAGTGTCTCACAGACTTCAATGATCCCTTAATACCGTTGGTTAACTAAAATCTATCAATTGCAGGTTAAAATGAGGAATTCATATGGCATCTTTGAAAGAGCTATCCAATCAGTCCCACTCCGCTGCTCTTCCCCCATAGCCCTGCTGACACTCCTGCCAGTGGAAACGGTTTCCCCCTTAATTTTGATCACCTCTATTAAATCTCCCCTGACCAGTGAATAATGGAGCTCAACGCGGGCAAGTGTCAGATCATCCACTTGGGGCCTAGCAAAGATCAGTCAGTGTGTGGTCTGAAAACATCATGTGAGAGAATCGGTTTTTTCTGTGAAATAGCCGGTCCCGTTAAATTTTACAAATGTTGCCCCAGATCGCTGCTCTCTCAAGCAATGAACATTTTAAACCATTCTCCTGAAATGCAATGTGTAAAATGAGATATGGGTTAACAGTTCAGGAGATGCAAAGAGCAAAATAAATGAATGAAGTTTCGACTGTCCCTCAGTAACCATATTATTATGTCTTTCATTCCGCAAAATAAAGTTACCGGTTAATTAATGGTGATTAAAGCAGTTCTTATTTATTCACATTAGATGCATGTAATTAATTTAATAAAATTACATCGCATTCATGAATAAGAAACGGTGATATCAAAATTTCTTCCCTAACCGTGAATCGAACCCCGCCTGCAACACTGATAGGAATAAATTATTGAATCATTTAATGGTGCCTCGAAAAATATCACACTACTAAATTAAAATCACTGCTTTAATGTGTTTCGGTGTTGAAGGGGATTGAAAAAAGCCCAGACTGCGCCCGCGGTGAGACAGAGTTCGAACTTACAAAGAAGTTGGTGCTGTGAAGTAACAGCTGGGCGAAATCTGACACCGATTGAAGGGCGAGAAACCGCTCAATATAAAGGATGAGCTCACAAACGTTAATTTCTGTATTCTGTGTAAAAGGACTCCCAAATTCTTGAATATACTCAATGACTGAGCATCCACTGCCCTCTGAGGTTGAGAATTGCAAAGATTCACAAGCCTCTGAGTGAGGAAATGTCTCCTCATCTGAGTCTCAAATGGCCGGCCCCTAATCCTCAGACTCTGCCTCCTAGTTCGAGACTCTCCAGCCAGGGGAAACAACCTCTCATCTTCTACCGTTTCATGCCCTCCAAGAAAATTGTACCTTTCAATGACAACACATCTCGTACTTCTGAACTCCAGAGATTATAGGCCCAATCTACTCAATCTCTCCTCATAGGACAATCCAATCATCATTGAAAACAATCAGGTCTGATTCCCAGTCAGGGATTTCAGTTCTGACAAAGACAATTGAAGTCTGTGAGAATCTTATTAATTGTATTAAAACCAACAAAAATGTGTGTTGCACACTGAAGGAAATTGTAACATGTTTGCTGGGTGGCAGTCAAACTTTAATAACTTTCGTCAGAGATTCATAGATTTATAACAAAAGGCGACTGATTTCTCCAGCGTTTCCGTAGTGTAGTGGTTATCACGTTCGCCTAACACGCGAAAAGTCCCCGGTTCGAAACCGGGCGGAAACATTTTGTAAATCATGTTCATTTAAATCGTAGAAAAATGGATCAATTCCCATTTGTTATGCAAAGTAACAAAGTCCTGTTACATTTGTGTTATTCTGTACAGTTGTACACACACACAGAACACTACGGTGTCGCTCGCTCACTTCCGTTTCCAGCCCTGACCGTGCAGACAGCCCCTCTCAAAGCTACACAATCCGGCTGCTTTCAGTTTAATTGTGAAAGATTATTCAAGGATCCTGCAGCTTTACTTCGGTTCACAACAGCAGATCGAAGCCGCGTTGCTGCAAACAACAAACCATGTTTTCCAGAATTCCAAGGTGTATACGGAACTCAACCATTAAAATTCCCTTCATTAACCTCAGGGGTTCAGGTAATTTTCTATGATTCTATAACAAGTTATTAAAGTTTGACTGTCATCCGGTACACATGTTAGCAATTCCTGCAGTGTGCAACAAAATGTTGTGGGTTGATTAATGATAATAGAAACAATTATGAAGTGTCTCACAGACTTCAATGATTCCTTAATACCGTTGGTTGACTAAAAGCTATCAATCGCAGGTTAAAATGAGCAATTCATGATGCATCTTTGAAAGAGCAATCCAATCAGTCCCACTCCGCTGCTCTTCCCCCATAGCCCTGCTGACACTCCTGCCAGTGGAAACTGTTTCCCCCATAATTTTGATCACCTCAATTAAATCTCCCCTGACCAGTGATTAATGGAGTTCAACGCGGGCAAGTATCAGATCATCCACTTGGGGCCGAGCAAAGATCGGTCAGTGTGTGGTCTGAAAACATCATGTGAGAGAATAGGTTTTTTCTGTGAAGTAGCCGGTCCCGTTAAATTTTACAAATGTTGCCCCAGATCGCTGCTCTCTCAAGCAATGAACATTTTAAACCATTCTCCTAAAATGCAATGTGTAAAATGAGATATGAGTTATCAGTTCAGGAGATGCAAAGAGCAAAATAAATGAATGAAGTTTCGACTGTCCCTCAGTAACCATATTATCATGTCTTTCATTCTGCAAAATAAAGTTACCGGTTAATTAATGGTGATTAAAGCTGTTCTTATTTATTCACATTAGATGCATGCAATTAATTTAATATAATTACATCGCATTCATGAATAAGAAACGGTGATGTCAAAATTTCTTCCCTAACCGGGAATCGAACCCAGCTCGCAACACTAACAGGAATAAGTTATATGAATAATTTAATGGTGCCTCGAAGAATGTCACACTGCTAAATTAAAATCACTGCTATAATGTGTTTCGGTGTTGAAGGGGATTGAAAAAAGCCCAGTCTGCGCCCGCGGTGACACAGAGTTCGAACTTCCAAAGAAGTTGGTGCTGCGAAGCAACCGCTGAGCGAAAGCTGAGACCGATTCAAGGGCGAGAAACCACTCAATATAAAGGATGAGCTCTCAAACGTTAACTTTCTGTATTCTGTGTAAATGGACTCTCAAATCCTTGAATATACTCAATGACTGAGCATCCACTGCCCTCTGAGGTTGAGAATTGCAAAGATTCACAAGCCTCTGAGTGAAGAAATGTCTCCTCATCTGACTCTCAAATGGCCGGCCCCTTATCCTGAGACTCTGCCCCCTAGTTCTAGACTCTCCAGCCAGGGGAAACAACCTCTCAGCTTCTACCCTTTCAAGCCCTCCATGAAAATTCTACCTTTCAATGAGAACTCCTCTCGTTCTTCTGAACTCCAGAGATGATAGGCCCAATCTACTCAATCTCTCCTCATTGGACAATCCTATCATCATTGAAAACAATCTGGTTTGATTCCCAGTCAGGGACTTCAGTCCTGACAAAGACAATTGAAGTCTGTGAGAATCTTAATAAATGTATTAAAACCAACAAAAATGTGTGTTGCACACTGAAGGAAATTGTAACATGTTTGCTGGGTGACAGTAAAACTTTAATAACTTTCTTCATAGATTGATAGATTTATAGCAAAAGGCGACTGTTTTATCCAGTGTTTCCGTAGTGTAGTGGTTATCACGTTCGCTTAACACGCCAATAGTCCCCTGATCGAAACTAAGCAGAAACATTTTGTAAATCATGTTCATTTCAATCGTAGAAAAATGGATCAATTCGCATTTGTTATGCAATGTAACAAAGTCCTGTTACATTTGTGTTATTCTGTACAGTTGTGCACACACACAGAACTCTACGGTTTCGCTCGCTCACTTCCGTTTCCAGCCATGACCGCGCAGACAGCCCCTCTCAAAGCTGCACATTCCGGCTGCTTTCAGTTGAATTGTGAAAGATTATTCAAGGGTCGTGCAGCTTTACCTTGGTTCACAACAGCAGGTCTAAGCCGCGTTTCTGCAAACTACAAACCATGTTTTCCAGAATTCCAAGGTGTATACGGAACTCAACCATTAAAATTCACTTCATTAACCAGAGGGGTTCAAGCAATTTTCTATGATTCTATAAAAAGTTTTTAAAGTTTGACTGTCATCCGGTATACATGTTAGCAATTCCTGCAGTGCGCAACAAAATGTTGTGGGTTGATTAATGATTATAGAAAAAATTATGAAGTGTCTCACAGACTTCAATGATCCCTTAATACCGTTGGTTGACTAAAATCTATCAACATACACTTAAAATTCGTTTAGGTAAATTTTGACAAGGTTTAAAATTTTAAGTTTTACATTTATATTTCAAAACATTCAATTTGAATTTTAAATCATAGATTCATAGAATCATAGATTGATACGGCACAGAAGGAACCCATGCAGCCCATTGAGTCTGCGCTGGCACTTTGAAAGAGCTCTTCAAATAATCCCACTCCCCTGATGTTTCACACAGAATCACACAGAAACCCCACAATGCAGATAGAGGCCATTTCGGCCCATCGAGCCTGCACCGACACATGTCCCACCCGATTCCCGTAACCCCTACACGAACACATATCCCACCCTATCCCCGTAACCCCACGTATTTAATCCCCCTAACACTAAGGGTCAATTTATCATAGCCAATCAACCTAACCTGCACACCTGCAAATTTCTCCTTTACAATGATTTATTCAATTCTCTTTTGAAAGTTACTATTGTGTCTGCTCCACCGCCCTTTCAGGCAGCGCATTCCCGATCACAACAACTGGCTGTGGTAAAAAAAACTCCTCATCTCCCCTCTGGTACCTTTTGCCAGTTAGGTTCAATCGGTGTCCTCCAGTTACCGACCCTCCTGCCACTGGAAACAGATTCTCCTTATTTACTCTTATAAAAACATCTTGTAAATTTACAAACCTCGATTAAATTTCCTCTTAATCTTCTGCGGAAAACAATTGCAGCTTCTCAGTCGCTCAATATAACTGAAGTCAACTCATCCCTGGGGCCACTCGCTCTTTGTGCTTGTCTCTCTTTTTTGTCTCTATCTGTCACTCTCTTTGTCCCTGCCTCTCTCTTTGTTCCTGTCTCTCTCTTTGTCTCTGCCTCTCTCTTTGTGCCTGTCACTCTCTTTGTCTCTGCCTCCCTCTTTGTCCCTGTCTCTCTATCTGTCTGTCTGTCTCTTTCTCACTCTGTTCACAGTTAGCTTCTAGTTCTGATCAAACACTGCAAATTTCAGTTCCACGTTAGTAAAGTGGTGAGGATCCCTGCCTGTCACGCGGGTGACAGGGGTTCAACTCCCCGACGGGCAGGTTTTTTTTTTAACAACCCTAATTTTTTAATTTCTTCCCAGTTCCTTGAAATGCTCCTTGGAAAAGTTGAACTGAAAAAGTTCAAGTGAAATAATTTTAAAAGATTTACTGACATAAGGAGAACTGTATAAAGACTTCCTGCACCTGTTCCTCGTTGGAATCGTGCTCTCCCTCTATTTCCCTCTCACTGTTGTGTGGGGCAGAGAGGAGTCATAAAGGCATAGAATGAGACCATTGAATGCTTCATTAAATTCATTTATTTTGAACATGTGACCATTTATTCTTACTTCCGTGGTGTGAAATGTTATTCATTTGGAGATTTCTATTATGCTTATGGGATTCCGTACATAAAGCATCATAGGAATCCCCTGCGTGATTGGTTGGCCTGGCCAACGGATGCTGCCGAACCATGAGCGCCAATGGTATCCGTGGGCCTTTATGCTTGCGTACGCCAGCAGGCACAAGACCGCAAGAGTGCGAAGCTCCGGAGACACCAGTTAATTGGGATTTGTTTCTCGGTTCGGAGGCGTAAGCCGGCGCCAAACCTCCGATCGCAATTTCAAGGCCCATCGTATTTTAGGACGCTGGTTTTAAATGTTTATTACTTTCGACATCAGGAATCTGGGGAAAATTTTGTTCAATATAACCGGGCCGGTTTTTGCGCAGAATAAAAATGTTCCACTCGAACATATCCACCCGGGCTCGATTTGGGAACTGTTCATGGAGGAGGCGAACATGATCGTCGCTGCACGACCGAAACCGGAGCGTTAGTGTCCACGGAAAAGCGAATCAGCAGCGAGCATAACATCTGATGGTGATCATTTTCAGATTCAATGCAGTCAGCCATTAAATAAAGTGAATAATTTTACAGTGAAAAGATTTGGAAGTATTACTCGCATCTGTGCCTTTAGTTAAAGTTTGTGGCGTCTGACTCCCGCTCATGTCTCTGAATAAGAAAGGAGAGGCTTGACATTGACCAGACTGCACTGCGCCTGGTGTTTGTGAACTCATCCTTTATATTGAACGGTTTCTCATTTATTGACCGGCGTCTGCATCAGCTCAGCGATTACTTCGCAGCACCAACTTAATTGTAAGCTCGAACCTCTCTCACCGCGGGCGTTGCATAGTGATTTTATCGTCATTTTCAATCCCCTTCTTCTGCACCGAAACAAATTGTAGCCGTGATTTTAAATCAATGCTGCGTGATTCATAGCGATCACCTTTAAATGATTCAGAAAACCAGTCCTTTCACCTCCGTAACACGGGATCGATTCCTGGTAAGAAAAGTAACTTTTATAACACAGTTTTAAAATCAAAATCTGATGAAATTGACTACATTCAGCTGATGGGAAAATTTAGAATTGTTTTAATTACCATTAATAAACCGATAACTTTCTTTTGCAGAATGAATTAATTAATAGCTTTGCACCATTTAAAAAATATTCTGTTTGTCTATTCTTCCTACCACAGTGAATAACCTCACATTTCCCTACATTACACTCCGTCTGCCGCCTTATTGCCCGCCCAATCACTTAATCTGTCTATATCCCATTGTAGGCTCTTTCTGTCCTCACAGCTTACTTTCCCACCTAGCTTTGTATCATCAGAAAACTTGGATACATTACACTCTGTCCCTTCATCTAAGTCAGTAATATAGACTGTAAATAGCTGAAGCATGCGCACTTGATCCTTGCGGCACCCGACTAGTTACAGCCTGCCAATCTGAAAATGACCCGTTTATCCCTAATCTCTGTTTTCTGTCCGTTAACCAATCCTCTATTCTTGCTAATACATTACCTTCAGTCCCATGAGCCCTTATCTTGTGTAACAACCTGTTACGTGGTGCCTTATCGAATGCCTTTTGGAAATCCAAATATGCTGCCTCCACTGGTTCCCCTTATAGTTCCAATTAATGCCTGAAGCAGAACATCCCGTTGTGCCAATGGAGCCTGTTTGTCGGACAAGGCTACATGTAAGGAAGGAGTGTGGTAAGGAGATAAGTGAAGTGATACTTTGGTAACAAGGTCGGGTAATAAAAATAAAAGTGCTGGAAACACTCAGCAGGTCAGGCAGCATCTGTGGAGAGAGAAGAAGAGTTAACGTTTCAGGTCGAAAATCTTCCATCAGAAGGTGGCCAGTTGTGTTAGGTTACACTATTTAACGTGCAAATTGTCACGTAGTAGAGGTAAGGAAAAGATATCAAAAGTTTGGAACAGATACTTTAGAATTCGATAAAGGTTTGAGCAACTTGTATATCGAACTCGGAACTACAAAGTGTTGGAGTTCCTCGGCTAAAATTCGCAAAGATTTGTTTAAAAGCTGTTGTTAATTATACTTCTAATTGCTGCAGGATTAATAAATCTGACATTTATTGTTGCGAACACTTTTACTGCTCTGCGCGTTTCCCAGCTGTGCTCGGAGCGCCGTCCCCTTCAGCCCATCGCTCACAGGGTCTGTTCCATTCGGCGTTTCTATTCTCTGGACCTTGGTGAAATTTCATAGATTGAAAGCGACGCGTCTCAACCCCGAGCTCGTCACCGACTCGCTAACCGCTGCACAGCGACCACACTCTGCTCCCGTGAGGTGGAGGCCCAGGAGTTGTTTCAAGCTCGAGTGCAGTTACAAGCAGAACTCATTCAAAGAAAGTCCAAGTCATTGAGGCGCCTGATTCTTTGCACCTTCCCAACGTGTTGAGATTCATGTGGGGGTGATTTGGGCACGCCTTTCCCCACATTGCAACACTTCAAAGGTACTTCCATGGTTATAAAGCGCTTTGGGACGTCCTGAGTTCGTGAAAAGTTCTTTCTCAATGCCAGTGTTTTTTTTTGCAGAAGTTCGAACAGCATGTTCATAATTTGCGGGCAAAATAAGTGCTCGTCCAGGATTTGAACCGGTGACCTCTCGTCAGGTTTCAACTAATCAACCCCGAAGCGAGAATCATACCCAGGTTTCAACTAATCAACCCCGAAGTGAGAATCATACCTCTAAAGCAACGAGCCAACAGATAGATAATACTGGAAATAAGAGCTAACCAATGTAAAACCATTTTTTCCGTCTGGTTTTACTTGATGATCAGAGCACTTGAGACCGAGACAATGACTTTGCCTTTTGGACCTGTCTTCTCAAGCGCCGCCCGGTCCCAGACCTACAGTTAATGAGCTGTGGTTCAGATATTGGATGGGATAAAAATTGATAAAGAGGAGGTACTAGAAAGGCTGGCTGTAAACCTTTTGTTTCTATTCTCTTCTGGACGCCGGTTTGCTGCAGCTCTCTTTTTCCCATAACATACTGAAAACCAATGAGCCGACTGGTTAAAAGTAGTGGAGATAAGAGGTAACTATTGTAAAAACCATTTTGTGTATGTGGCTATTCTTGATGAGCAGAGCACTTGAAACCGAGACAGTGACTTTGCCTTTTGGACCTGTCTTCTGAAGCGCCGCCCGGTCCCAGACCTACAGTTATTGAGCTGTGGTTGAGATATTGGATGTGATAACAATTGTTAAAGAGGAGGTACCAGGAAAGCTGGCTGTATTTATGTCCATAAGTCACCAGGACCAGATGAAATGCATCCTAGGATGCTCAGGGAAGCACAGGTGGAAATTGTGAAGTTACTGGCCACAATCTTCCAATACTCATTGGATACGGCGGTGGTGCCAGACGTCTGGAGAATTGCAAATGTTACACCCTTGTTCAAAAAGGAGTATAAGGTTCAACCCAGCAACTACAGGCCAGTCAGCTTAACGTCGGTAGTCAGGAAGCTTTTAGACAGGATAATCCTGGACAACATGACCGGTCACTTGGACAAGTATGGATGAATTAAGGAAAGTCTGCACGGATTTGTTAAAGGCAAATCTTCTTTTACCAACTTGATTAAATTATTTGATGTGGTGAAAGAAAGGGTTGATGAGGGAAATGCGGCTGATGTGGTGAACATGGACTTCCAAAAGGCACTTGATAAAGTGCCGCATAACAGGCTTGCCAGCAAAGTTGAAGCCCATGGAATAAGAGGGACAGTGGCAGCATGGATGTGAAATTGGCTAAGAGATAGGAAACAGAGTAGTGGTGAACGGTTATTTCTCTGACTGGAGGAAGGTTTTCCCCAGGGGTCGGTACTGGGACCACGGCCCATCTTGACATATATTAATTATTTGGAGTTAGGTGTCCAGGGCACAATTTCAAAACTTGCTGATAATACAAAACTTGGAAGTATAGTGAGCAGTGAGGAGTGTAGTGATAGACTCCAAGTGGACATGGACAGGCTGGTGGAATGGGCGGACATGTGGCAGATGAAGTTAAATGCAGAAAACTGTGAAGTGATACATTTTGGTTGGAAGAATGAGGAGAGGCAATATAAATTAAAGGATACATTTCCAAAGTGGGTGCAGGAACAGAGAGACCTGGGGGTATATGTGCACAATTCATTGAAGGTGGCAGGACAGGTTGAGAAATCAGTTTAAAAAGCTTATGGAACCCGGGGCTTTACAAATAGAGGCATAGAGCACAAAAGCAAGGAAGTTATGATGAACCTTTATAAAACACTGGTTCGGCCACAACTGCAGTATTCATGTTCCAGAAAATGTTATTCTGTGCAATAACAGGTCCTGTTAAATTGAACAAAAGTTGCACAAGACTCCTGGTGACATAAGCAATGAACATTTTAAACCAGACTCCTGAAATACATTGGCCTGGAAATTGCGATCGGGGGCTCGCCACCGGCTAAGGCCTCGGAATCGAAAAACAAATCCGAATTACCTGGTGTCTCCGGAGCTTCGCACTCTTGCCGCCCTGGGCCTGCTGGCGTCCGCCTGCATAAAGGCCCACGGATCCCAGGGGCGCACACGGTTCGCAAGCATCCCTGAGATCCCATGGGCCAGAACAACCAATCAAAAAGGGGGGTTCCTTTGAGGGTAATGGGGATTCCATTTATGTACAGAAACCCCACAACATAGTCGACATCTCCAAATAAATAACATTTCACACCACGGAAATAAAAATAAATGATGACTTGTTCAAACTTAATGAAATTAATTAAACATTTAAAATACAATTTTTAATTTTATGAAATATATATTTGAACATTTTAAAGCGGGCCAGAGTTTACCTAAACTAATTTAAAATGTATGTATGTGTATATCATTAAAAAAAAATATTTTAACATTTATTTTCACCCGTGCACTGGCAAAAGAAGGTCTTACGCCTGCTATTAGGCTGGATTGCTCTTTCGACCAACGTGGACACGAAGGGCCGAATGGCCTCTTTCTGTGCCGTAAATTTCTATGATTCTATTACCAGGTGTAAGGGTTTCCTGGGCATCCGCTGGGCAGTAGTTAGCCCAACTCTGCACCAGCAAAAGTGATGTTGTAGCCGATGCGGTGGCTCTGTCCCAGCGAAACTTGACAGATCACAAGTTCTGGGCTTTCGGGCGTGCGGAAACCTGGAACTTGCGGGGTGGTTCTGAAGGCATACGAGAGCCTACGCTGTGCATTCGCTGTCGGAAGCACCGTAAAATCCGGGCTATGGTGTAAAATGAGATATGCATAACAGTTCATCACATAGAAAGCACAATACACGTTATTGAAGTATCTTTAGCATTTAATTCATTCTGCAAATTAAGATTATCGGTTAATTAATGGTAATTAAAACATTTGTTCACATTAGATACATGTAAGTAATTTTACAAGTTAGTTTAAATTAATTAAAGACTGTTACAAAAATTGCTTCCCTGACCAGCCGCGGCGGTGAGCACGCCGAATCCTAACCACTAGACAACCAGGGAACACGGATTTATAATGCGATAATTGTAAATAGAATGGGTCAATCCGTATTGGATACAAATTCGTTTTGATTGTTTACATCAAAAAGCAATTCATGACACTGCGGCTTACAAATCTAGTTACATGTACCTGAAGCTATGATAAATTGACCCTTAGTGTTCGGGGGATTAAACACGTGGGGTTACGGGGATAGGGTGGGATATGTGTTGGTGTAGGGGTTACGGGGATCGGGTGGGATATGTGTCGGTGCAGGCTCGATGGGCCGAAATGGCCTCTATCTGCACTGTGGGGTTTCTGTGATTCTGTGATTCTGTGATTTATTGGGGTGCATTTATCTTCATTCGAAACCTCAGTAAAATGCTCCAACCTCTTCTGTTTCCCTCATACCGGCTGTGCAACAGCCACAACTCAAATGTAACCTCACACGGCGCGCTGGCGTCTGTATATAGAGAATTAATGACGAAAGGTCATCGACCTAAAGATTACACGTACATGTAAAAATATTTATAGCATTCAGGACTCAACATCGAGTTCAACAATTTCAGACCATAACCTCTGCTCCTATTTTTTCAGATGGCAGCTGTTGATGATTCTGCCATTCCCATTTACACCTCCTCTGCTCCCATCTCTCCTTCCTTTACTTGTCCCATTGCCATCTCCTTTTGCTTCGCACCTTCATCCCTTTTGTCACTTAATCTCTCCTGCCTTCCACCTTATCACTAATATTGCCTCTTGCTTTTTCCTCCTCTCCCCCATTTGCCTAAAATCTGTTTCATCTCTAACTTTTCCCACTTCTGACGAAAGGTCATCGACCTGAAACGTTAACTCTGTTTCTCTCTCCACAGATGCTGCCTGAGTTGCTGAGTATTTCTAGAATTTTCTGTTTTTATATCAGATTCCCAGCCTCTGCAGTATTTCGCTATTGCATACTTTACTCCAAATAGACTCACATGCATTGATAAATATTGTGACGGTGCAATGCATCGTTCCCGAGTGGGTAGGATTCAGCGTTCTCTTAGATTTGATTCCCGGTCAGGGGAGTAACAGTTTTTAATTCGAGACCTGATTTAAATGAATTACATGACTTTCATGTGGAAAAAAGAATAATTGGTTTAAACATCATTTATTAATCCATAAAGTTATTTTGTGGAACTTCAATCATTTAATTAGCCCTCAGCATGTGATGAACCTTTATCCCGAGCTCATTGTATTTTAGGAGCCTTGGTGTAAAATCTTGAGTGTTTATGACACGGACCCAGCCCCAGAATCGCCACTGTGAAAGTAGGAAACTGCTCGAAATACACAACAGGGCGGGCAGTTTGTGAAAAACAATTAAACTTTTGGCGAGTAGACTTTTCACAGAAATGGAACCAGCTTCGTGTGACAATATGAGCTGTGACTGTGTGTACATTGGTGGCATGTTTCTATATCAAGTGAGTGTTTGTGTTCTGATGCGCTCCTTTGCATGTCATTGAGTCATAGAGTCATAGCGGCACAGAAGGAGGCTATTCGGCCCTTCGAGTCCGTGCCGGCTCTCTGTGAAGCAATCCAGTCAGTCCCATTCCCCCCGCTCGATCCCCGTAGCCCTGAAAGTTTATTTCCCTCAAGTGCCTATCCAGTCTCCCCTTGTGTGTCAGTTGTACATTTAATTTCTTGACTTTTATCATATGCAGCAGGTTGTCAATATATAAATATCTGTGTTTGAAAGTGAGATTCTTCTAAATGGATTTTAGGTGTATCAGTGAGCTGGTGATGAATAAATGTGATTGTATCTGTGTTTTATTTCTCAATGTATTTGTGCGTAACTGTGCTCTGTCTAAATGTATTTGCGTGGCATTTAAAAGGAATACAGACATAAAGAGCCAGAACATGCTTTTTGAATGAGACAGATTCCCCCAAATAAATAAATCAATAACACAGATGCATGGAAATCTTGGATAAGTGCCTGAAGGAAATAAAATGTGCAGGGCTACGGGGAGAGGGCGGGGGAGTGGGACTAGCTGAAGGGCTCTTGCAGAGAGCCGGCACGGGATGGACGGGCCGAATGGCCTCCTTCTGTGCTGTATCCATTCTCTGATTCTATGATGTAGATCTATCTGTAAGTGGTGAAAGGCGACTACAGTGATTCACCACCACCTCGGTGATGGGCAATAAATGTTGGCCTTGCCAGCAAGACCTACATCCCAGGAACGAATATAAAAAATATATCTAATACCAGTACTCATTGTTGTGAGTTAACAAATAAGATATTAATTGTCCAGACTGATATGAGCTGTAAAAGAATAGTGAGCCGGCATGATTTGAACACGCAGCCTTCTGATTTGCAGTAAGACACGCTACCGTTGCGCCAGAAGGTATGGACAGCTTTTGATCTGTATTCAAGTTCATATATACAAAAGTATCATACCTGGTTCCTGGTGGTCGAATGACACTCACCTGCTTTCGATTCTCAATCAAGGAATTTATGTTGACACAAGATTTGGGAACAGTAAATTACAGAAAGATAATTCAAGTCTGTGAGACGAGTGATAATTGCTTTAATCTTGGTTAATAAATCCATTACATTCTGTTACAGATTTCGGTTACAGACGCTGTTTTCGTGACATTTGTCCCGCGTTTAATTTTGCAAACTGGGAGAGATCGCTGATCGCGTGGAGACAGTGGGAGCTTCAGCGGCCCCACTGTGAGGATGTGGAAGGATTCACGTTAGGGGCGTGCGGGGGGAATCAGTGACATTTTTTGTAAAGGGCAGCGGTGGAGAAGGACTGAGAGCATTCAGTGTGGGACAGAAGCTGTTTAAATTGAGGCAGCACATTGCCGATCAGCACAGAGGGAGTTAACTGACTCAGTGCCCCTCTACTGCTGCTACAGAGCCGGTGATTTCCACATTGTAGCGGTTATCAGATTCGAGCCCGCGTGGAAATAAATATGTTTTAAACTTGCTGTGCCGAACAAACAGAGGCGAATTTATTCTCCTGTCAAAAGGGCCACAGCGGCTTCTACCTTGTTCTTTAATTGCTCTTTATTTCACTTCACTGAGTTAGGTATATTTCTTATGGCTAAAGGGATCAAGGAATATGGGGAGAAGGCAGGGACAGGGCACTTAATTTGGATGATCAGCCATGATCTCATTGAATGACGGAGCAGGCTCGACAGACCGAATGGCCTACTCCTGCTCCTACCTTCTATGTTTCTCTGTTTCTATGAATAGATAACTTTGAGTGAGAGAAAACTGATCCAGAAATATCATCCATTAATCTGCAGGGTGGCCGTCAGTAAGAAGCCATTTCTCCCTGGATCCGGTAGCGGTTCCGGTTTCAGGCTCAAGATTGCCGGTACTGTCGACAGATTTTTGTTGAGTAAGGGTATTAAGGGTTAAGGAATTAAAGCGGGTAGCTGGAGTGAAGATACAGACTAGCCCTGATCTAATTCAATGACGGAACAGGTTCGAGGGGCTGAATGGCCTCCTCCTGTTCCTATGGAGTCGCTGCAATGCAATGCACTCGATGCTGGACGGTTTCTGGTGTGTAACAGTTATCGCATTCCGCTAACACACGAAAACTCAATGGTTCGAAAGTGGGTAGAGGCAATTTAATGCCTTTTCTCCATTCAAGATTACTAAATATGAAAACAGGAATAATTTACATGTTTGTACAAATAAAACACGCATTGTCAGGCGAATTATACCTTTCAAATGGCAGCGTTACAGTGAGTGAAGTAATTCTCAATAATATGTCCCCTATAGGACACAGTTTGGGTTGCGGTACTGTAAGCAGAGTTTGGGGAAAATTGGCATGATTTAGGGAATCTCCCCCTCGCGTGTCGCTACATTAAAGAGGTTCAGAATGCGGAAGCAAAATAACACAGATTAATAGGAAAACACAGGGTGAGCGACGGGATTCGAAGTGCAGTTTGAATCGGTCTGTCTGGGTGTCCTTTCAATAACTAACAAAGAAAGCGCGTCTCCAAAAATGTCCCACACCGTGTTATGATTCAGGAAACTGAGACGGGGGTAGAAATAAGAAAAAAAAAGAGTGATATAGAGAAGAGTAAGAGAGAAGGGGAAAAATACTGTTTCCACGGAGAACTAATGCAGAGACTCCTCTGCTGCGCCTGGGGTGGCCTCCTGCAGCCCGGATACATTAACATCCTAACAGCTCATTAACTGTACGAGTGGGACCGGGCGGCGCTTCAGAAGACAGGGCGAAAAGGCAAAGACACTGTGTCGGTCTCAACTGCTCTGCTCATCAAGAATAGCCACACACACAAAATGGTTTTAGCATGGTTACCTCTTATCTGCATTACCGCCAATCAGTCGGCTCTTTGGTCTAGGGGGTATGATTCTCGCTGCTTGAAACTTGCGAGATATTGTGGGTTGAAATCCTGGACGTGCACTACTTTTGTCCACGGATTTTGAACTTGCAGTTGAAACTATTGCAAAGAAAGTCTCCCATTGACACAGCGCTTTTCACGAGCTCAGGACAGCCCAAAGCGCTTTACAACCATTGCAGTATCTTTGAAGTGTTGTAAGGTGGGGAAAGATGTGCCCAAATTCCCCCCACGTGAATCTCAACTCTTTGGAAAGGAGTTTGGTGGAAAGACTCAGGCTCCTCAATGACTTGGACTTTCTTTGAATGAGTTCTGCCTGTAACTGCACTCGAGCTTGAAACAGCTTCTGGGCCTCCATCTCACGGGAGCAGAGTGTGGTCGCTGTGCAGCGGTTAGCGAGTCGGTGAGGAGCTCGGGGGTGAGACACGTCGCTTTCAATCTATGAAATTTCACCAAGGGCCAGAGAATAGAAACGCTGAATGGAATAGTCCCTGTGAGCGATGAGTTGAAGGGGACGGCGCACCGAGCACAGCTGCAGAACGCGCAGTGCAGCCAAAGTGTTCGCAACATTAAATGTCAGAGTTATTAATCCTGCAATAATTAGACATATAATTAACAACAGCATTTAGACAAATTCTTGCGAATTTTAACCGGAGAACTCAAATACGTTATAGTTCCGATCTCGATATACAAGTTAATCAAACCTGTATCGGATTCTAAAGCATCTGTTCCAAACGTCACTTTTACATCCTTTCCTCGCCTCTTCTACGCGGCCCCTCAAAATATTACAGCTGTTCAAATGGATGCATCACCTCACCTAATACAAATTCTCGAACTGATACATTATCTCAAATTAATACACCTCAAAAAAATATAGCACCTCAAACTAATACAGCACCTCAAACCAATTCAGCTCCTCAAACTAATGCAGCACCTCAAACTAATCGAGCACCTCAAACAAATACAGGTCAAACTAATATGGCACATCAAATTATTACACCACCTCAAACTAGCACACCTCAAAATAATACACTACCTCCAACTAATACAAATTCTCAAACTAATACACTATGTCATAATAATACAACACCTCAAGCTAATACACTGTGTCAAAATAATAGAACACCTCAAAATAATACAGCCCCTCAAAATAATATCGCGGCTCAAACTAATGCAACAGCTCAAAATCATACACCTCAAAATAGTACACTACATCAAACGAATACAAAACCTCAAACGAATGCAGCAACTCAAACTAATATAGTCCCTCAAACTAATAAGAACATAAGAACATAAGAAATAGGAGCAGGAATAGGCCAATCGGCCCCTCGAGCCTGCTCCACCATTCAATAAGATCATGGCTGATCTGATCCTAACCTCAAATCTTCTATCACTCTGCATCCACCCGAACTCATGTGATCTCCCGGGAGAGGCGAAAAACCAGATAAAGACCCAATGGCCAATTTGGGAGAAAAAAATCTGGGAAATTCCTCTCCGACCCATCTAGGCGATCGAAATTCTTCCAGGAGATCACTCTGTCCCTATATTTTCTACAGTACTTACCTTCTGTAAAGGCGATCTCCACCCCAGCCAGGAACAGGAATAAAACCATCTCCTGAAATCTAACAGAATTAGAACACAGTAGCAGCAGAACAAGGCTACACGGCCCCTGGGCCCACTCCACTACCCACAGGGCCATGACCATTCCGAACCCAAACTCATGTCCAATTTCCTGCCCGCTCCCCGTAACCCTTAATTCCCTTTACTTCTAGGAAACTATCTATTTCTGTTTTAAATTTATTTAATGATGTAGCTTCCACAGCTTTCTGGGGCAGCAAATTCCACAAACCTACCACCCTCTGAGTGAAGAAGTTTCTCCTCATCTCAGTTTTGAATGAGCAGCCCCTTATTTTAAGATTATGCCCCCTAGTTCTAGTTTCACCCATCATTGGCAACATCCTCACCGCATCCACCCGATCAAGCCCCTTCACAATCTTATATGTTTCAATAAGATCGCCTCTCATTCTTCTGAACTCCAATGAGTAGAGTCCCAATCTACTCAACCTCTCCTCATATGACCACCCCCTCATTCCCGGGATTAACCGAGTGAACCTTCTTTGTACTGACTCGAGAGCAAGTATGTCTTTTCTTAAGTATGGACACCAAAACTGTATGCAGTATTCCAGGTGCGGCCTCACCAATACCTTGTACAACTGCAGCAATACCTCCCTGTTTTTATATTCCAACCCCCTAGCAATAAAAGCCAACATTCCATTGGCCTTCTTAATCACTTGCTGCACCTGCATACTAATTTTTGAGTTTCGTGCACAAGGACCCCCAGATCCCTTTGTACTACAGTACTTTCCAGTTTCTTGCCATTAAGATAATAACTTGCTCTATGATTTTTCCTGCCAAAGTGCATAACCTCACACTTTCCAGTATTGTATTCCATCTGCCAAATCTCTGCCCACTTACTTAGCCTGTCTATGTCCCTTTGCAGGTTTTTTATGTCCTCCTCACTCACTACTTTCCGTCCCATCTTTGTATCATCTGCAAACTTTGATATGTTACACTCGGTCCCCTCCTCCAAATCGTTAATATAGATTGTAAAGAGTTGGGGACCCAGCACTGACCCCTGCGGAACACCACTAGTTACTGGTTGCCAATCTGAGAATGAACCATTTATCCCAACTCTCTGCTTTCTGTTAGAGAGCCAATCCTCCACCCACGCCAGAATATTACCCCCAATCCCGTGATTTTTTATCTTGAGCAATAATCTTTTGTGTGGCACCTTGTCAAATGCCTTTTGGAAGTCTAAATACACTCCGTCCACTGGTTCCCCTTTATCCACCCTGTATGTTACTTCCTCAAAAAACTCAAGCAAATTTGTTAAACATGACTTCCCCTTCATGAAACCATGCTGAGTTTGCCCTATTAAATTATGTTTATCCAAATGTCCCGTTACTGTCTCCTTAATAATGGACTCTAACATTTTACCAACCACAGATGTTAGGCTAACAGGTCTATAGTTTCCAGCCTTCTGCCTACTACCCTTTTTAAATAAGGGTGTTACATTAGCAGTTTTCCAATCTGCCGGGACCTTTGCTGAGTCCAGTGAGTTTTGGAAAATTATTACCAATGCATCCACAATCCCTACCGCTACTTCCCTCAAGACCCTGGGATGCAAGCCATCAGGTCCAGGGGATTTATCCGCCTTGAGTCCCATTATTTTACCAAGTACCACTTCCTTAATGATTTTAATTGTATTTAGTTCCTCCCCCCCTAGAGCCCCCTGTTTGTCCAGTGTTGGGATATTCTTAGTGTCCTCTACTGTAAAGACTGATACAAAATAATTGTTCAGTGTTTTTGCCATCTCCATGTTTCCCACCATTAATTTCCCGGTCTCATCCTCTAAGGGACCAACATTTACTTCAGCCACCCTTTTTCTTTTTATATAACTATAGAAACTTTTACTGTCTCTTTTTATATTTTTTGCTAATTTACTTTCATAATCTATCTTCCCTTTCTTAATCAATCTTTTTGTTATTTTTTGCTGTCTTTTAAAGACTTCCCAATCTTCCATCCTCCCACTAGATTTGGCTACCTTATATGCCCTTGTTTTTAGTCGGATACTATCCTTAATTACTTTACTTAGCCACGGATGGCTGTCTTTTCTTTTACACCCTTTTTTCCTCAGTGGAATATATTTTTTTTGGAAGTTGTAAAATAACTCCTTAAATGTACACCACTGGTCATGTACCGTCTTACCCTTTAATCTATTTTCCAAGTCCGCTCTGATTAATTCCGCTCTCATACCTTCATAGTCTCCTTTATTCAAGCTCAGCACGCTTGTTTGAGATCCAACCTTCTCACCCTCTAATTGAATATGGAACTCAACCATGTTATGGTCACTCATTCCAAGGGGATCCTTTACTAGGACATTTTTAATTAATCCTGTCTCATTACACAGGACCAAATCTAAGGTTGCTTGCCCCCTGGTCGGTTCAGTTACATACTGCTCAAGAAACCCATCCCGAATACACTCAATGAACTCTTCCTCAAGGCTGCTCTGCCCAATTTGATTTGTCCAGTTAATATGATAATTAAAATCCCCCATAATTATAGCTGTTCCCTTGTTACAAGCCTCAACTATTTCCTGATTAATACTCCATCCAACAGAGTTGCAACTGTTCGGAGGCCTATAGACTACACCCACTAGTGTTTTTTTCCCCTTATTTTTCCTTACCTCCACCCAAACTGTTTCACTATCCTGCTCCTTTGACCCAATATCATTTCTCTGTATTATAGTGATTCCTTCCTTTATTAACATAGCCACCCCACCTCCTCTCCCTTCCTGCCTGTCCTTCCTGATTGTCAAATAACCTGGTATGTTTAATTCCCAGTCATGGTCACCCTGCAGCCATGTTTCTGTAATGGCCACAAGATCATACCCATGTGTCATTATTTGTGCCGTTAACTCATTCATTTTGTTACGAATGCTACGTGCATTCACATAAAGAACTTTCAAATATGTTTTGTAACACTTAGTTCCTGTTTTTTCCCTTTTTAGTACTTTACTTTTTACTCCATACCTTCTGTCCCTTCCTGACACATTCTGTTTTTTAATTCCCCCACTGCTACCTAAGTCTATGACCTTCTCTGTTGTCATTTCTATTTTTGCTCTCTGGAAACCTCCCCCCCACTAATTAGTTTAAAGCCCTCTCTACAGCCCTAGTTATATGATTCGCCAGGACTCTAGTCCCAGCACTGGCCAAGTGGAGTCCGTCCCAACAGAACAGCTCCCTCCTGTCCCAGTACTGGTGCCAGTGTCCCAAGAAGCAAAACCCATTTCTCCCACACCAGTCTTTGAGCCACGCATTTAACTCTTTAATTTTATTTATCCTAGCCAAATTCGCTCGTTGCTCAGGTAATAACGCAGAGATTATTACCCTTGAGGTTCTGTTTTTTAATTTGACCCCTAGCTGCTCATACTTCTTTAACAGAACCGTCTTCCTTGTCCTATCTACGTCGTTTGTACCAACATGGACCACAACAACTGGATCCTCCCCCTCCCACTGCAAGTTTCTTTCCAGCCCAGAAGAGATGTCCTTAACCCTGGCACCTCAAACTAATACAGCACTTCAAAATAGTACACTACATCAAACGAATACAAAAGCTCAAACAAATACAGCAGCTCAAACTAATACAGCGCCTCAAACTAATACAGCGCCTCAAACTAATAGAGCATCTCAAACTAATAGAGCACCTCAAACTAATACAGCACCTCAATCTAATACAGCACCTCAAACTAATACAGCGCCTCAAATTAATACAGCACCTCAAACTAATACAACACCTCAAACTAATACAACAGCTCAAACTAATACAGCGCCTCAAATTAATACAGCACCTCAAACTAATACAACACCTCAAACTAATACAGTGGCTCAAACTAATACAGCACCTGAAACTAACACAGCCCCTTAAACTAATACAGTGCATCAAACTAATGTAGCACCTCAAGTCATACAAAGATAGAGGATAGGAGCAGGAGTAGGCCATTCGGCCCCTCGATCCTGTTCCTTCATTCAATGAGATCATGGCTGATCATCCAAATTGAGTACCCTGTCCCTGCCTTCTCCCCATATCCCTTGATCCCTTTAGCCTTAAGAAATATATCTAACTCCTTCTTGAATATATTTAATAAATTGGCCTCAACTGCCTTTTCTGGTAGAGAATTCCACAGGTTCACCACTCTCTGGGTGAAGAAATTCCTCCTCATATCAGTCCTAAATGGCTTACCCCTTATCCTTAGACTGTGACCCCTGGTTCTGGGGTCTCCCACCATCGGGAACATCCTTACTGCATCTAGTCTGTCTATTCATGTTAGAATTTTTTAAGTTTCAATGAAATCCCCTCTCATTCTTCTAAACTCCAGCGAGTACAAGCCCAACCGACCCAATCTCTCCTCATACGTCATTCCTGCCATCCCAGGTAAATCAATAGAGCATGTAAAACTAATAAAGCACCTCAAACTAATACGGCACCTCAAACTAATACAGCACCTCAAACTAATACAGCACCTCAAACTAATACGGCACCTCAAACTAAAACAGCACCTCAAACTAATACAGCACCTCAAACTAATACAGCACCTCAAACTAATACAGCCCCTCAAACTAATACAGCACCTCAAACTAATACAGTGCCTCAAACTAATACAGCGCCTCAAACTAATATGGCACCTCAAACTAATACAGACCCTCAAACTAACACAGCGCCTCAAAGTAGTACAGCAATGCAAATTAATACAGACCTTCAAATTAATACAGCACCTCAAACTAAAAGATCACCTCAATCCAATACAGCACCTCAAAATAATGCAGCACCACAAACTAATACAGCCCCTCCAACTAATACGGCACCTCAAACTAATACAGCACCTCAAACTAAAAGAGCACCTCAAACTAATACAGCACTGCAAACTAATACAGCACCTCAAACCAATACAGCGCCTCAAACTAATACAGCACCTCAAAGTAATACCGCACCTCAAACTAATACAGCAGCTCAATCTAATACAGCATCTCAAACTAATACAGCACCTCAAAGTAATACAGCACCTCAAACCCATACAGCGGGTCAAACTAATAAAGCACCTCAAATTAATGCAGCATCTCAAACTAATACAGCACCTCAGACTAATACAGCGCCTCAAACTAATACAGCACCTTAAACTAATACAGCACCTCAAACTAATACAGCACTTCAAACTAATACGGCACCTCAAACTAATACAGCACCTCAAACTAATACAGCACCTCAAACTAATACATCACCTCAAACTAATACAGCAACTCAAAATAATAAAGCACATCAAACTAATACAGGATGTCAAAATAATACAGCGCCTCAAACTAATACAGCACGTCAATCTAACACAGCACCTCAATCTAATACAGAGCCCCAAGCTAATACAGCACCTCAAATGAGTACGGTGCCTCAAACTAATACAGCACCTCAAACTAATACAGTGCCTCAAACTAATACAGCACCTCAATCTAATACAGCATCTCAAATGAATACGGCGCCTCAAACTAATACAGCACCTCATACTAATGCAGCATCTCTAACTAATACAGCCCCTCAAACTAATACAGCACCTCAAACTAATACAACCCCTCAAACTAATACAGCACCTCAAACTAATACAGTGCCTCAAACTAATACAGCGCCTCAAACTAACACAGCCCCTTAAACTAATACAGGGCATCAAACTAATGTAGCACCTCAAGTCATAGAATGATAGAGGATAGGAGCAGGAGTAGGCCATTCGGCCCCTCGATCCTGTTCCTTCATTCAATGCGATCATGGCTGTTCATCCAAATTGAGTACCCTGTCCCTGCCTTCTCCCCATATCCCTTGATCCCTTTAGCATTAAGAAATATATGTAACTCCTTCTTGAATATATTTAATAAATTGGCCTCAACTGCCTTCTGTGGTAGACAATTCCATAGGTTCACCACTCTCTGGGTGAAGAAATTCCTCCTCATCTCAGTCCTAAATGGCTTACCCCTTATTCTTAGACTGTGACCCCTGGTTCTGGAGTCTCCCACCATCGGGAACATCCTTACTGCATCTCGTCTGTCTATTCATGTTAGAACTTTTTAAGTTTCAATGAAATCCCCTCTCATTCTTCTAAACTCCAGCAAGTATAAGCCCATTCGACCCAATCTCTCCTCATACATCATTCCTGCCATCCCAGGTAAATCAATAGAGCATGTAAAACTAATAAAGCACCTCAAACTAATACAGCACCTCAAACTAATACGGCACCTCAAACTAAAACAGCACCTCAAACTAATACAGCACCTCAAACTAATACAGCACCTCAATCTAATACAGCCCCTCAAACTAATACAGCACCTCAAACTAATACAGCACCTCAAACCAATACAGCGCCCCAAACTAATATGGCACCTCAAACTGATACAGCACCTCAAACTAATACAGCACTTCAAACTAATACAGCACCTCAAACTAATACAGACCCTCAAACTAATACAGCGCCTCAAACTAGTACAGCAATGCAAACTGATACAGACCCTCAAACTAATACAGCACCTCAAACTAAAAGAACACCTCAATCTAATACAGCACCTCAAAATAATACAGCACCTCAAACTAATACAGCCCCTCCAACTAATACGGCACCTCAAACTAATACAGCACCTCAAACTAAAAGAGCACCTCAAACTAATACAGCACTGCAAACTAATACAGCACCTCAAACTAATACGGCACCTCAAACTAATACAGCACCTCAAACTAAAAGAGCACCTCAAACTAATACAGCACTGCAAACTAATACAGCACTGCAAACTAATACAGCACCTCAAACCAATACAGCGCCTCAAACTAATACAGCACCTCAAAGTAATACCGCACCTCAAACTAATACAGCACCTCAATTTAATACAGCATCTCAAACTAATACAGCACCTCAAAGTAATACAGCACCTCAAACCAATACAGCGGGTCAAACTACTAAAGCACCTCAAATTAATGCAGAATCTCAAACTAATACAGCACCTCATACTAATACAGCGCCTCAAACTAATACAGCACCTTAAACTAATACAGCACCTCAAACTAATACAGCACTTCAAACTAATACGGCACCTCAAACTAATACAGCACCTCAAACTAATACAGCACCTCAAACTAATACATCACCTCAAACTAATACAGCACCTCAAACTAATACAGCACCACAAACTAATACAGAACATCAAACTAATACAGCACCTCAAACTAATACAGCACCTCAAACCTAATCAAAAATAAAGAATGTCAGAAGTGGGATCTGAACCCACACCTCCAGGGGAGACCGCTCGAACATCCTGACTTCTAAACGTTATGTCGGGGCACCTGCAAGTCGATTCTGAACGAATATCTGTGTTCGTGTCTTGTCCGCTTATTTAACTGAGTTAAAAGGGTTAGAATACAGGAACAGGGATACCTTGCTGCAGCTGTACAGGGCACTGGTGAGACCACACCTCGAGTACTGTGTACAGTTTTGGTCGCCTCATCTGAGGAAGGATGTTCTTGCCATGGAGGGGGTGCAGCGGCGATTCACCAGGCTGATACCAGGAATGGCGGGAATGACCTATGAGGAGAGACTATGTAGTTTAGGGATGTACACACTGGAGTTTAGAAGATTGAGAGGGGACCTCATAGAAGTGTATAAAATTCTGACAGGTCTAGACAGACTGGATGCAGAAGGAATGTTTCCCTTGGCGGGTGAGAACAGAACTAGAGGACATAACTTAAGGATGAGGGCTAAACCATTTAGGACAGAGATGAGGGGGAATTTCTTCACTCAGAGAGTGGTGAACCTGTGGAACTCATTGCCACAGAGGGCAGTGTACGCCAGCTCATTAAATATATTTAAGAGGGAATTAGATATATTTCTACGGGCAAAAGGGGTTAAGGGTTACGGAGAGAAGGCGGGGACGGGATACTGAATTAAAGGATCAGCCATGATCTCATCGAATGGCGGAGCAGGCACGAAGGGCCGAATGGCCTACTCCTGCTCCTATCTTCTATGTATCTATGTATCTATGTATCAGCTGTGCAGCAGTGTCCGTAGTGTATCGGTTATCACGCTCCCCTCGCACGCGGAATGTCCCCGGTTCGAGCGCAAGCAAACACAATAAATTCGCAAAAATTTAATTCTGTTCAGTGAATAGTCCTGTTAATTTTAGCAAAAGTTGCCCCAGATTTCTGCTTTCATTAGCAATTAATATTTTAAACGAGATTCCTAAAATGCAATGTGTAAAATGAGAGATGGTTAACAGTTGATTAATTACAAAGGGCAAAATGCGTTATTGAAGTGTGTATCGCCTTTCTTTCATTCTGTAAATTATGGTAATCGGTTATTTAATGGAGATTGCAAAAGATTCAACTGCAGGTTGAATAGTGGCCGGCGACACGAGCGCTCGTTTGCGATTTGGGGCTTCACTGAAATTTATTCAAACAACCGAAGCGAAAAATCGATCCCCGAGCACGCCGGTTCAAACCTAGCCAGGTGAGGAGCTAACCATTGCAAAGCCATTTTGTGTGTGTGGCTATTCTTGATGACCAGAGCACTGGAGACCGAGACAGTGACTTTGCCTTTTCGACCTGTCTTCTGAAGCGCCGCCCGGTCCCACTGCTACAGTTAATGAGCTGTTAGGATGTTAATGTATCCGGGCTGCAGGAGGGCGCTCCAGGCGCAGCAGAGGAGTCTCTGCATTAGTTCTCCGTGGAAACGGTAATTTCCCCTTCGCTCTTCCTCCTCTCTATATCCCTGTGCTTTTATGTCTCTATTTCTCCCCCGGCTCAGTTTCCGGAATCATAACACGGTGTGGGGCATTTTTGGAGACGCGTTTTCTTTGTTTCTTATTGAATGGACACTCAGACAGACCGATTGAAACTGCACTTTGAATCCCGTCGCTGACCCTGTGTTTTCCTATTAATCTGTGTTGTTTTGCTTCCACATTCTCATTGAGAAAGTCCCCAGCCTCAATTATTAAATAAAATAAGGCCCACCTCGTCAAATTGCGACACGCGCGGCGGAGATTCCCTAAATCAGCGCCAACTTTCCCCAAATCCTCCTTAGAGTACCGCAACCCAAACTGTGTCCTATATGGGAAATACCATTGAGAATTACTTCACTCACTGTACCGCTGCCATTTGAATGGCATAATTCGCCTGTCAATGCGTGTTTTATTTATACTGAACCAATCATGCAAACTATTTCAATTTTCATATTTACTATACTTGAATGGAGAAAATACTTTAAATTGCCTCTGCCCACTTTCGAACCATTGAGTTTTCGGAAAGCGATCACCATTACACACCGGAAACCCTCCAACACTCGAGTACATTGCATTGTAGCGACTCAATAGGAACAGGAGGAGGCCATTCAGCCACTCGATCCTGTTGCGCCATTCAATTAGATCAGGGTTGATCTGTATCTTCATTTCGTCTACACGCTTTGTTTCCTTAACCCGTAATAACCTTACCCAACAAAAAGTTATCGCCAGTAGCGGCAATCTTGAGCCTGAATCCAGCTGCACTCACGGATCCGGACAGAAAAGGCTTCTCACTGACGGCCACCCTGCAGATCAATTAATTAAATTTCTGAACTTCAGGGATTCGGAGATTCCAGGGTTTAAAAGGGAACAAACGATGAAATGGGCCTCACTGTGGATCAGTTTTCTCTCACTCAGAGGTATCTGACTAGTGAAGTTAAATAAAGAACAAGGGAGGAGCCGCTGTATCCCTATTGAAAGGAGAATAAACTAGCCATAAATCTCTCACGTTTCCCAATTCTAACAGAAGTGTAATCGACTTGAAACGTTCACTCTGTTTCTTTATCCACATATACTGCCTGACCTCTTGAGAAGTTGCACCATTTTCCGTTTCTATTTGAGATTTACAGCATTTGCAATAATTTTATTTTGTCACTTAAAATAAACCCGCTGGTTGTTCATCCACAGCAGCATTAAACATAATGTTCCCGCCCGGGCTCGAACCGGAGACTTTTCGCGTGTAAAGCGAACGTGATAACCACTACACTACGGGAACTGCTGGGTCCGTACCTTCAACAGAGGGGAACTGACCAGTGAAGCCCCTCTGTGCTGATTGGTTCAGCTGAAACAGCATCAGTCAACATAAAGGAGGAGCTCACAAATATCAGGCGCAGTGCAGTCTGGTCAACGTCAGCCCCTCCTTTGTTATTCAACAGAGGAAGAAGAGACATGAGCGGGAGTCAAACGTCACAAACTTTTATTAAAGCTACAGATACGAGTAACACATACTTCCAAATCGTTTCACTGAAAACTTATTTCATTGATGAAAAAGCTGACTGCGTTGAATCTGAAAATGTGCACTGGGCGATATTTTGTTCACTACTGATTCTGTTTGCTGTGGGCTGTGCCGCAGCGGTTGGCGTAATGTACATGTTATCATGTTCGCTTCGCACGCGAATTGTCCCGGGTTCGAGCCCGGGCGGGTGAAACATTTACTATTCGCCAGGATTTCGTTATGTGCAGTGAACGATTCTGTTCGCTTTAAATAAAGTTGCGCCAAGTTTCTGCTTTCATAAACAATTAGCAATTTAATCGAGATTCCAAAAATACAATGTGTAAAATGAGATATGGTTAACAGTTGATAACTTACAAAGGGGAAAATGCGTCATTGAAGAGCGTTTACGCCTTTTTTGCATTCTGTAAATTATGGTAATCGGTTATTAAAGGGTGGTTGCAAAAGATTCAACTGCAAGTTGAATAGTGGCCGGCGACACGAGTGCTCGTTTGGGATTTGAACTGTGGGCTTCTCGGAAATTTAAACAAACACCGAAGCGAAAATCGGACTACCGAGAATGCCCCTTCAAAGCCTAGCCAGGTGAGGAGCTAACCATTGTAAAACCATCGTGTGTGTGTGGCTATTCTTGATGAGCAGAGCACTTTAGACCGAAACAGTGACTTTGCCTTTTCGACCTGTCTTCTGAAGCGCCGCCCGGTCCCACTCCTACAGTTAATGAGCTGTTAGGATGTTAATGTATCCGGGCTGCAGGAGGCCACCCCAGGCGCAGCAGAGGAGTCCCTGCATTAGTTCTCCTTGGAAACAGTATTTTCCCCTTCGCTCTTCCTCTTCTCTATATCCCTGTGCAGTTTCCTGAATCATAACAGGATGGGGAAATTTTTGGAGACGCGCTTTTTTTTATTACTTATTGAAAGGACAGCCAGACAGACCGATTGAAACTGCAATTTGAATCCTGTCGCCGACCTTGTGTTTTCCTATTAATCTGTGTTGTTCTGCTTTCCACATTCTCAATGAGAAAGTCCCCGGCCTCGATTTTTAAATAAAATAATGCCCAGCTCGTCAAATAGCGACACGCGAGTGGGAGATTCCCTAAATCAGCGCCAACTTTCCCCAAATCCTCCTTACAGTAACGCAACCCAAACTGTGTCCTTTTTGGGAAATATTATTGAGAATTACTTCACTCATTGTAACGCTGCCATTTGAATGGCATAATTCGCCTGTCAATGCGCATTTTATTTATACTGAACCAAGCTTGCAAATTATTACAGTTTTCATAATCACTAAACTTGAATGGAGAAAAGGCATTAAATGGCCTCTACCCACTTTCGAACCATTGAGTTTTCGTGCGTTAGCGGAATGCGATAACCACAACACACCGGAAACCCTCCAGCACTCAGGTGCATTGTATTGCAGTGACTCCATAGGAACAGGAGGAGGCCATTCAGCCCCTCGAGCCTGTTGCGCCATTCAATTAAATCAGAGCTGATCTGTATCTTCACTCCATCTACCCGCTTTGG
This sequence comes from Somniosus microcephalus, assembly GCF_052327205.1. NCBI lineage: Eukaryota > Metazoa > Chordata > Chondrichthyes > Squaliformes > Somniosidae > Somniosus > Somniosus microcephalus. Next base: position 15,579,198 of record NW_028225182.1, on the reverse strand, counting down.
TTACGTAACCCTGAATACGCTTACCGAACAAAAATCTATCGACAGTACCGGCAATCTTAAGCGAGAAGCCATCACTTCTCCCGGATCCAGACAGAAACGGTTTCTTACTGACTGCCACCCTGCAGATTCATGGATTACATTTCTGAACTTCAGCGATTCGGAGACTCCAGTGTTTAAAAGTGAACATAAGATGAAATGGGTCTCACTGTGGATCGGTTTTCTCTCACTCGAAGTTATCTATTCAGTGAAGTGAAATAAAGAACAATTAAAGAACAGGGGAGGAGCCGTTGTGGCCCTTTTGACAGGAGGATAAATTCGCCTCTGGTTGCTCGCCAAACCTCGAACGTGACAACCGCTACACTGCGGACACCCCGGCTCCATAGCAGCAGCAGAGGGGACCTGACTCAGTGCACTCCCTCTGTGCTGATCGGCAATGTGTTGCCTCACTTTAAACAAGTTCTGTCCCACACTGAAATCTCTCAGTCCTTCTTCTCCGCTGCCCCTTACAAAAAATGGCACTGATTCCCCCCGCACACCTCTAACGTGTTCTCTTCCGCACCCACACAGTGGGGCCGCTCAGCCTCCCCCTGCCTGATCACGATCAGCCATTTCACCCAGTTTGTAATATTAAACCCAGAACAAGCGCCCCGCAAAGAGAATCTGTAACCTAAATCTGTAACAGAAAGTACTGGGTTTATTATCGGTGATGCAAGCAATTATAACTCGTCTCACAGGCTAGAATTACTTTTATACAGTGAACTGTAGCCAAATCTTTTGTCACGCTGAATTCCTTGATTAAGAATCGGAACCGGGTGAGTTCCAGTCGACCACCAGGGACCAGCTATGATTCTTGTATATATATATATATATATATATCAACCTGCATATGATTGGGAGCTGTCTAGACCTCGTGTCGCAACGGTAGTGTGCCTGATCCCGAGGCTGCGTGTTCAAATGACGTCGGGGTCATGGTTGCTTTGCAGCTCATATGAGCCTGGATAATTAATATATTAATGGTTATCTCACAACAATGAGAACTTGAATTAGATGTATTTTATTAGATTGGTTTCTGGGATGTAGGACTCGCTGGCAAGGCCAGCATTTATTGCCCATCCCTGAGGTGCTGGTCAGCCACTGTAGTCGCCTTTCACCACTTACAGAACTACATCATAGAATCAGAGAATGGATACAGCATAGGTTGAGGCCATTCGGCCCGTCCAGCCCGTGCCGGCTCTCTGCACGAGCCCTTCAGCCATTCCCACTCCCCCGCCCTTTCCCCGTATGCCTGCACACTTTATTCCTTCAGTTGCTTATCCAATATTTACATGTATCAGTATTATTTATTCATTTATTTGGGTGAAGCATATTCAAAAATATGTTCTGGCTATTTATTTCTGTCTTACTTTTAAATTACACGCAAATGACTTTAAACAGAACACCGATACACACAAATACATTGATCAATAACACACAGATACATTCACATTTATTCATCACCAGCACAATGATACACCCAAAATCCATTTAGAAGAATCACAGTTTCAAACACAGATATTTATATATTAATATCCTGAAGTATGTTATAAAAATAAAGAAAATAAATGTACAACTGACTCCAGTATTTTTAAATGTATGTGTAACCTTTAGGTCGATGACCTTTCACCATTAATTCTCTATATACATATATAGAACTGGAAGATGCCAGCGCGCCGTGTGAGATTACATTTGATTTGTGGCTGTTGTGCAGCCGATTTAATGGAAATAGAAGAGGTTCGAGCACTTTAATGAGGTTTTCAATGAAGATAGATGCACCCCAATAAATGACAAAATATTTCAGATATAATGTAAATAGACCTATAAGCCGCAGAGTCATGAAATGCTTTACATGTAAACACACGAAATTAATTTGTATCCAATGCAGATTGACTCATTCTAATTACGATTATTGCGTCACTTTACTTCAGTGTTCCCTGGCAGTCTCATGATTAGAATTCGGCACCCTTACTGTCAATTCCCGGTCAGGGAAGTCATTTTTATAACAGTTTTTTATTAAATTAAACTAATTTTGTTTCAACTCTAACACGCATCTAACCTGGAAAATTGTCTTAATTATTATTAATTAACCGATAATCTTAATTTACAGAATGACATAAATGCTAAAGATACTTCATTAACATATATTGTGCTTTCTATGTGATGAACTGTTATGCACATCTTATTTTACACCATGGCCCGGATTTTACGGTGCTTCCGACAGCGAATGCACAGCATAGGCTATTGTACGCCTTCAAAATGACTACACAAGTGCCAGGTATCCGCACGCCCAGAATTTGCGATCTGTCAAGTTTCGCTTCGACAGATTCACCGCATCCGCTACAACATCACTTTTGCTGTCACAGAGTTGGGCTAACTACTGTCCAGCGAATGCCCAGGAAACCCTTACACCTGATAATAGCTGGCATAAGGCTTTCTTTTACCATCGTAAGGGATAAAATCAATATTAAAATATATTTTTTAATTGATATAAACATACACTTACATTTATAATTCGTTTAGGTAAATGTTGTTACGTTTTTAAATGTTACATTTATATTTCAAAACATTCAATTTGAATTTTAAATCATAGATTCATAGAATCATAGATGATACGGCACAGAAGGAGGCCATGCAGCCCATTGAGTCTGTGCTGGCACTTTGAAAGAGCTCTTCAAATAGTCCCACTCCACTGCTTTTCCACATAGTCCTGCAAATTTCTCCTTTACAATTATTCATTCAATTCACTTTGGAAAGTTACTATTGCGTCTGCTCCACCGCCCTTTCAGGCAGCGCATTCCCGATCACAACAACTGGCTGTGGTAAAAAAAAACTCATCTCCCCTCTGGTACTTTTGCCGGTTAGGTTCAATTAGTCTCCTCCAGTTACCGACCCTCCTGCACTGGAAACAGATTCTCCTTATTTACTCTTATCAAAACATCTTGTAAATTTAAAAACCTCGATTAAATTTCCTCTTAACCTTCGGCAGGAAACAATTCCAGCTTCTCAGTCTCTCAACATAACTGAAGTCAACTCATCCCTGTGACCACGAGCTCTTTGTGCTTGTCTCTCTTTCTTTGTCTCTATCTGTCTCTCTCTTTGTCTCTGCCTCTCTCTTTGTCCCTGACTCTCTCTCTGTCTGTCTGTCCCTTCAGTCTCTTTCTCACTCTGTTCACAGGTCCATTCTAGTTCTGATCAAACAGTGCAGTATCAGTTCCTCGTTAGTACAGTGGTGAGTATCCCCGCCTGTCACGTGGGTGACCGAGGTTCAATTCCCCGACAAGGAGGATTTTTTTTTTTAACAACCCCAATTTTAAACTTCTTCCCAGCTCCTTGAAATGCTCCTTGGAAAAGTTCAAGTGAAATAATTTTATAAGATTTACTGGCATATGAAGAACTGTATAAAAATTTCCTGCACCTGTTCCTCGTTGGAATCGTGCTCGCCCTCTTTTTCCCTCTCACTGTTCTGTGGGACAGAGAGGAGTCATAACGGCACAGAATGAGACTATTGAATGCTTAATTAAATTCATTTATTTTGAACATGTGACCATTTATTCTTACTTCCGTGGTGTGAAATGTTATTTATTTGGAGACTTCTATTATGCTTATGGGATTCCGTACATAAAGCATCATAGGAATCCCCCTGTTAGATTGGTTGGCCTGGCCAACGTGAATCCAGGGACGCTGTCGAACCGTGAGCGCCAAAGATATACGTGGGCCTTTATGCAGGCGTACGCCAGCAGGCCCAAGACCGCAAGTGTGCGAAACTCCGGAGACACCAGTTAATTGGGATTTGTTTCTCGGTTCGGAGGCGTAAGCCGGAGCCAAACCTCCGATCGCAATTTCAAGGCCCATCGTATTTTAGGAGGCTGGTTTTAAATTTTCATTACTTACGACATCAGGAATCTGGGGCAAATTTTGTTCAATATAACCGGACCGGTTATTGCGCAGAATAAAAATGTTCCACTCGAACATATCCACCCGGGCTCGATTTGGGAACTGTTCATGTAGGAGGTGAACATGATAGTCGCTGCACTACGGAAACCGGAGCGTTAGTGTCCACGAAAAAGCGAATCAGCAGCGAACATAAAATCTCATGGTGATCATTTTCACATTCAATGCAGTCAGGCATTAAATAAAGTGAAATAATTTTACAGTGAAAAGATTTGGAAGTGTTACTCGTATCTGTGCCTTTAATTAAAGTTTGTGGCGTCTGACTCCCGCTCATGTCTCTGAATAAGAAAGGAGGGGCTTGACGTTGACCAGGCTGCACTGTGCCTGATGTTTGTGAGCTCATCCTTTATATTGAGCGGTTTCTCATCCTTTGATCGGCGTCAGCATCAGCTCAGCGTGTAACATCGCAGCCTTAACTTAATTGTAAGTTTCGTAACCCTCTCTCACCGCGGGCGTTATATGGTGATTTTATATTCATATTCAATCCTCTTCTTCTACACCGAAACAAATTGTAGCCGTGATTTTAAACCTATGCTGCGTGATTTATAGCGATCACCTTTAAATGATTCAGAAAACCAGTCCTTTCACGTCCGCAACACGATTTCGATTCCTGGTCAGGAAAGTGACTTTTATAACACAGTTCTTAAATCACAACCTGATGAAATTGACTACATTCAGCTGATTTGAAATAAATAGAATTGTATAAATTACCATTATTACCCCATAACTTTCATTTGCAGAACGAAAGAATTAATAGCTTTGCACCATTTAAAATTATTCTGTGTGTCTATTCTTCCTACCAAAGTGAATAACCTCACATTTCCCTACATTATATTCCATCTGCCACCTTCTTGCCCGCCCACTCACTTAATCTGTCTATATCCCATTGTAGGCTCTTTGTGTCCTTCTCACAGCTTACTTTCCCACCTAGCTTTGTATCATCAGAAAACTTGGATACATTACACTCTGTCCCTTCGTCTAAGTCAGTAATATAGACTGTAAATAGCTGAAGCATGCGCACTTGACCCTTGCGGCACCCCACTAGTTACAGCCTGCCAATCTGAAAATGACCCGATAATTCCTACTCTCTATTTTCTGCCCATTAACCAAACCTCTGTTCTTGCTAATACATTACCTCCAGTCCCATGAGCCCTTATCTTGTGTAACAAGCTTTTACGTGTTTCCTTATCGAATGCCTTTTGGAAATCCAAATATGCTGCCTCCACTGCTTCCCCTTAAAGTTCCAATGAATGCCTGAAGCAGAACATCCTGTTGTGCGAATGGAGCCTGTTTGTCGGACAATGCTACATGTAAGGAAGGAGTGTGGTAAGGAGATAAGGGAAGTGATACTCTGGTAACAAGGTCGGGTAATAAAAATAGAAAGTGCTGGAAACACTCAACAGGTCAGGCAGCAGCTGTGGAGAGAGAAGCAGATTTAACGTTTCCGGTCGAAAACCTTCCATCAGAAGGTGGGCAGTTGTGTTAGGTTACACTATTAAACGTGCACATTGTCACGTAGTAGAGGTAAGGAAAATATATCAAAAGTTTGGAACAGATACTTTAGAGTTCGTTAAAGGTTTGATTAACTTGTATATCGAACTCGGAACTATAACGTGTTGGAGTTCCTCGGCTAAAATTCGCAAAGATATTTTTAAGAGCTGTTGTTAAATATACTTCTAATTATTGCATGATTAATAATTCTGACATTTACGGTTGCGAACCCTTTTACTGCACTGCGCGTTCGCCAGCTGACCTCGGAGCGTCGTCCCCTTCAATCCATCGCTCACAGGGACTGTTCCATTCAGCATTTCTTTTCTCTGGGCCTTGGTGAAATTTCATAGATTGAAAGCGACGCGTCTCAACCCCAAGCTCATCACCGACTCGCTAACCGCTGCACAGCGACCACACTCTGCTCCCGTGAGATGTAGGCCCAGGAGCTGTTTCAAGCTCGAGTGCAGTTAGAAGCAGAATTAATTCAAAGAAAGTCCACATCATTGAGGCGCCTGAGTCTTTGCACCGAACTCCTTCCCAAAGAGTTGAGATTAATGTGGGGGTGATTTGGGCACATTTTCCCCCACATTACAACACTTCAAAGGGACCTCAATGGGGTTAAAGCCCTTTGGGACGTCCTGAATTCGTGAAATGCTCTGTATCAAAGCCAGTGTTTTTTTTTCCAGAAGTTCGAACAGCAAGTTCATAATTCGCGGGCAAAATAAGGGCTCGTCCGGGATCTCTCGCAAGTTTCAACCAATAACCCCGAAGCGAGAATCATACCAACGAGCCAACTGATAAATTTGACTGGAGATAAGAGGTAAGCATTGTAAAACCATTTTGTTTGTGTGATTGTTCTTGATGAGCAGAGCACTTAAGACCGAGAGAGTGACTTTGTCTTTTCGAACTGTCGACTGAAGCGCCGCCCGGGCCCACTGCTACAGTTAATGAGCTGTAGTTGAATGTTGGATGGGATAAAATTGATAAAGAGGAGGTACTAGAAAGCTGGCTGTACCAGGACCAGTTGAAATGGATCCTAGGATGCTGAGGGGAGTAAAGGTGGGAATTACGGAGGTACTGACCATAATCTTCCAATACTCATTGGATATGGGGTGGTGCCAGACGTCTGGAGAACTGCAAATGTTACACCCTTGTTGAAAAAAGTGTATAAGTTTCAACACAGCAACTGCACGCCAGTCAGCTTAACGTCGGTAGTGAGGAAGCTTTTAGAAAGGATAACCCTGCACAAAATGACCAGTCACTTGGACAAGTGTGGATTAATTAAGGAAAGTCTGCTCGGATTTGTTAAACGCAACTCGTCTTTTCCCAACTTGATTGAATTTTTTGATGAGGTGAAAGAGAGGGTTGATGAGGGAAATTAATTTGATGTGGTGGACATGGACATCCAAAAGGCATTTGATAAAGTGCCACGTAACAGGCTTGCCGGCAAAGCTTAAGCCCATGTAATAAAAGGGACAGTGGCAGCATGGGTGTCAAATTGGCTAAGTGACAGGACACAGAGAGTAGTGCTGAACTGTTGTTTCTCTGACTGGAGGAAGGTACACAGCGGTTTTGCACAGGGGTCAGTACTGGGAGCCTGCTCCGCCATTCAATGAGATCATGGCTGATCATCCAAATTCAGTACCCTGTCCCTGCCTTCTCCCCATGTCCCTTGATCCCTTTAGCCTTAAGAAATATATCTAACTCAGTGAAGTGAAATAAAGAGCAATGAAAGAACAAGGTAGAAGTCGCTGTGGCCCATTTGACAGGAGAATAAATTCGCCTCTAGTAGTTCGCCACAGCATGTTTATGACATATATGTTTCCACCCGGGCTCGAACCTGAAAACCGCTACAATGTGGAAACCACCGGCTCTGTAGCAGCAGCAGAGTGGTACTGAGTCAGTTAACGCGCTCTGTGCTGATCGGCAATGTGTTGCCTCACTTTAAACACCTTCTGTCCCACACTGAATGCTCTCAGTCCTTCTCCCCCGCTGCCCTTTACAAAAAATGTCACTAATTCCCCCACACACCCCAAACATGAATCCTTCCACATCCTGACAGTGGGGCCGCTGAAGCTCCCACTGTCTCACCGCGATCAGCGATCTCACCCAGTTTGTAAAATTACACGCGGAACAAATGTCACGCAAAGAGCGTCTGTAACCAAAATCTCTAACAGAAAGTGATGGATTTATTAGCCAAGATTAAAGCAATTATTACTCGTCTCACAGACTTGAATTATCTTTTTGCAATGCACTGTTCCCAAATCTTATGTCAAGATGAATTCCTTGATTGTGAATCGAAAGCAGGTGAGTGTCATTCGACCACCACGGACCAGGTATGATACTTCTGTATATATTAACCTGAATACACAAAGAAAGTTGTCGAGACCTCGTGGCGCAACGGTAGCGCGTCTGACTCCTGATTATAGAGTCATAGAGTCATAGGGTTTTGCAGCACAGAAAGAGGCCCTTCGGCCCATCGTGTCTGCGCCGTCCATCAATCCCTGTCCAGTCTAATCCCATTTTCCAGCATTTGGTCCATAGCTTTGTATGCAATGGCATTTCAAGTGCTCATCCAAATGCTTCTTGAATGTTGTGAGGGGTCCTGCCTCTACCACCCTATCAGGCAGTGAGTTCCAGATTCCAAACACCCACTGTGTGAAAAAGTTCCTCCTCAAATCCCCTCTAAATCTCCTGCCCCTTACACTGAATCTATGCCCCCGTGTTATTGACCCCCTTCTAAGGAGAAAAGTTCCTATTTATCTACCCTATCTATGCCCCTCATCATTTTGTACACCTCAATCAGGTCCCCCCTCAGCCTTCTTTGCTCCAAGGAAAACAACCCCAGCCTGTTTAGCCTTTCTTCATAGCTGAGGCGCTCCATCCCAGGTAACATCCTGGTGAATCTTCTCTGCACCCTCTCCAAAGCAATCACATCCTTCCTATAGTGAGGGGACCAGAACTGCACACATTACTCCAGCTGTGGCCTCACCAGCGTTTTGTACAGCTCCATAATAACCTCCCTGCTCTTATATTCTTTGCCTTGGCTAATGAAGGCAAGTATCCCATATGCCTTTTTAACCACCTTATCTACCTGTTCCGCTGCCTTCAGGGATCTATGTACATGTACACCAAGGTCCCTCTGACCCTCTGTACTTCCTAGGGTCCTCCCACTCATTGTGTATTTCCTTCCATTATTTGTCCGTCCAAAATGCGTCACCTCGCACTTTTCAGGGTTAAATTCCATTTGCCACTTTTCCGCCCATCTGACCAACCCGCTTATATCGTCCTGTAGACTGAGGCTTTCCTCCTCGCAATTTACCACCCCATCAATTTTCGTGTCATCTGCGAACTTACTGATCATACCTTTTACATTCTCATCCGAATCATTTATGTAGATCACAAACAGCAAGGGACCCAGCACCGACCCCGGAGGTACCCCACTGGACACAGGCTTCCAGTCACAAAAGCAACCTTCGACCATCACCCTCTGCCTCCTGCCACTCAGCCAGTTTAGGATCCAACGCGCCAAGGCACACTGGATCCCATGGGCTCTTACCTTCTTGACCAGTCTCCTATGCGGGACTTTGTCAAAAGCTTTACTGAAGTCCATGTAAACCACATCCACAGCATTTCCCTCATCCACACACCTAGTCACCCCCTCGAAAAATTCAATCAGATTGGTCAGACATGATTTACCCTTGACAAAGCCATGCTGACTATCCCCGATTAATCCTTGCCTCTCCAAGTGGTGACTAATTTTGTCCCTCAGAATTTCTTCCAATAATTTCCCTACCACAAATGCTAGGCTCACTGGCCTGTAATTCCCTGGTTTATCCCTGCTACCCTTCTTGAATAACGGTACTACGTTAGCTGTTCTCCAGTCCTCTGGTACATCCCCTGTGGCCAGAGAGGTTCTGAAAATTTGTGTCAGAGCCCCTGCAATCTCCTCCTTTGCCTCACACAACAGCCTGGGATACATCTCGTCCGGGCCTGGGGATTTATCCACTTTTTGGCCTGCTAAAACCGCCAGTACCTCCTCCCTCTCGATGCAAACATGTTCAAGTATGTCACAGTCCCCTTGCCCGATTTCTATGTCTACATCGTCTTTCTCCATAGTGAACACAGAAGCAAAAAATTCATTTAAAACCCCGCCTACATCATCTGGCTCGACACACAGATTGCCACTTTGGTCCCTAATCGGCCTTACCCTTTCCCTGGTTATCCTCTTGCCCTTAATATACTTATAAAACATCTTAGGATTTTCCATTATTTTGCTCGCCAGTGTTACTTCATGGCCCCTCCTCGCCCTCCTAATTTCTCTTTTAATTATGCCCCTGCACATTTTATACTCCTCTAGGGCTTACTCCGTCTTTAGTCTTTTGTAATTGCCAAAAGCCCCCCTTTATTTCCTAATGCATTTTTGTATATCCCGTGTCATCCAAGGTTCCCTTTGCTTGTTGGTCCCACCCTTAACCTTTACAGGAACATGTTGGCGTTGTACTCTCTCTATTTCCCTTCTGAAAGTCTCCCACTGTTTTAATGTGGATTTTCCTATAAGTAGCTGCTCCCAGTCCACTTTGGCCAGATCCTGCCTTATCATATTAAAATCGGCCTTCCCCCAATTTAGAACCCTTATTTCCGGGCCGCCTTTGTCTTTTTCCATGACCACATTAAATCTCACCGAATTATGGTCACTGTCGCCAAAATGCTCTCCGACTGACACTTCCACCACTTGCCCGGTTACATTCCCTAGAATTAGGTCCAGTACCGCCCCCTCTCTTGTAGGACTTTCTACATGTTGGCTCAATAAGCTCTCCTGGATGCAATTTAAGAATTCTGCACCCTCTAAGCCTTTCACACTCTGACTATCCCAATTAATATTGGGGAAGTTGAAATCCCCCACTATTATTACCCTATTATTTTCGCACTTCTCTGAGAGTTGCCTACATATCTGTTCCTCTAACTCCCCTGACTGTTTGGGGGCCTATCGTACACTCCAAGCAAAGTGCTTGCCCCCTTTTTGTTTTTAAGTTCTACCCATATGGCCTCATTAGAGGAACCCGCTAATATACCGTCCCTCCTTACAGCAGTAATTGACTCCTTAATTAATATTGGAACACCCCCTCCCCTTTAACACCCCCCTCTGTCTCGCCTGAAGATTCTATACCCCGAAATATTGAGCCGCCAGTCATAGAGTCATAGAGTCATTGAGTTTTACAGCACAGAAAGAGGCCCTTCGGCCCATCGTGCCTGCGCCGCCCATCCATCCCTGTCCAGTCTAATCCCGTTTTCCAGCATTTGGTCCATAGCCTTGTATGCAATGGCATTTCAAGTGCTCATCCAAATGCTTCTTGAATGTTGTGAGGGTTCCTGCCTCCACCACCCTTTCAGGCATTGAGTTCCACATTCCAACCACCCTCTGGGTGAAAAAGTTCCTCCTCAAATCCCCTCTAAATCTCCTGCCCCTTACCCTGAATCTATGCCCCTTTGTTATTGACCCCCCCACTAAGGGGAAAAGTTCCTCTTCATCTACCCTATCTATGCCCCTCATTATTTTGTACACCTCAATCAGGTCCCCCTTCAGCCTTCTCTGCTCCAAGGAAAACAACTCCAGCCTGTCCAGCCTCTCTTCATAGCTGAGGCGCTCCATCCCAGGTAACATCCTGGTGAATCTTCTCTGCACCCTCTCCAAAGCAATCACATCCTTCCTATAGTGAGGCGACCAGAACTGCAAAAAGTGCTCCAGCTGTGGCCTCACCAGCGTTTTGTACAGCTCCATCATAACCTCCCTGCTCTTATATTCTATGCCTCGGCTAATGAAGGCAAGTATCCCATATGGCTTTTTAACCACCTTATCTACCTGCTCCGCTGCCTTCAGGGATCTATGTACATGTACACCAAGGTCCCTCTGACCCTCTGTACTTCCTAGGGTCCTACCACTCATTGTATATTCCCTTGCCTTATTTGTCCGTCCAAAATGCATCACCTCGCACTTTTCAGGGTTAAATTCCATTTGCCACTTTTCCGCCCATCTGACCAACCCGTTTATATCGCCCTGTAGCCGGAGGCTTTCCTCCTCGCAATTTACCACCCCACCAATTTTCGTGTCATCTGCGAACTTACTGATCATACCTTTTACATTCTCATCCAAATAATTTATGTAGATCACAAACAATAAGGGACCCAGCACCGATCTCTGAGGTACCCCACTGGACACAGGCTTCCAGTCACAAAAGCAACCTTCGACCATCACCCTCTGCCTCCTGCCACTCAGCCAGTTTAGGATCCAACGCGCCAAGGCACACTGGATCCCATGGGCTCTTACCTTCTTGACCAGTCTCCTATGCGGGACTTTGTCAAAAGCTTTACTGAAGTCCATGTAAACCACATCCACAGCATTTCCCTCATCCACCCCACTAGTCAACCCCTCGAAAAATTCGATCAGATTTGTTAGACATGATTTACCCTTGACAAAGCCATGCTGACTATCCCCGATTAATCCTTGCCTCTCCAAGTGGAGATTAATTTTGTCCCTCAGAATTTTTTCCAATAATTTCCCCACCACAGATGTTAGACTCACTGGCCTGTAATTCCCTGGTTTATCCCTGCTACGCTTCTTGAATAATGGTACTACGTTAGCTGTTCTCCAGTCCTCTGGTACATCCCCTGTGGCCAGAGAGGTTCTGAAAATTAGTGTCAGAGCCCCTGCAATCTCCTCCCTTGCCTCGCACAGCAGCCTGGGATACATCTCGTCCGGGCCTGGGGATTTATCCACTTTTTGGCCCGCTAAAACCGCTAGCACCTCCTCCCTCTCGATGCTAATATGTTCAAGTATGTCACAGTCCCCTTGCCCGATTTCTATGTCTGCATCGTCTTTCTCCATAGTGAACACAGATGCAAAAAATTCATTTAAAACCCCGCCTACATCCTCTGGCTCGACACACAGATTGCCACTTTGGTCCCGAATGGGCCCTACCCTTTCCCTGGTTATCCTCTTGCCCTTAATATACTTATAAAACATCTTAGTATTTTCCTTTATTTTGCTCGCCAGTGTTATTTCATGGCCCCTCCTCGCCCTCCTAATTTTTTTTTTAAATATGCCCCTGCACTTTTTATACTCCTCTAGGGCTTCTTCTGTCTTTAGTCTTTTGTAACGGGCAAAAGCCTCCCTTTTATTTCTAATGCATTTTTGTATATCCCGTGTCATCCTAGGTTCCCTTTGCTTGTTGATCCCACCCTTGACCTTTACAGGAACATGTTGGCGTTGTACTCTCTCTATTTCCCTTCTGAAAGTCTCCCACTGTTTTGATGTGGATTTTCCGATAAGCAGCTGCTCCCAGTCCACTTTGGCCAGATCCTGCCTTATCATATTAAAATCGGCCTGACCCTCCCTCAACCATGTCTCCGTGATAGCAACAATATCGTACTCCCATGTGTTCAACAACAACTTCAGTTCATCCACCTTATTTGCAAGACTCCTTGCATTAAAATAAATGCCTTCTAGCCATGCCATATTCCCTTTTGCCTTCACATATTTGCTCTGCCTTCCAAGCTGACTTGTTTTTTTCCTCCGTATTTGGCTGTAAATCACCCCCTACTATAGCTCCACTCTGTATCCCATCCCCCTGCCAAGTTAGTTTAAACCCCCCCCCAGCAGTACTAGCAAACCTCCCCACAAGGTTATTGGTTCCCCTCTGGTTCAGGTGTAAACCGTCCGACTTGTACAAGTCCCACCTTTCCCAGAAGCAGACCCAGTGATCCAGGAAACTAAAGCCCTCCCTCCTGCACCATCCCTTTAGCCACGCATTCATCTGTTCTATCTTCCTATTCCTATACTCACTAGCACGTGGCACCGGGAGTAATCCAGAGATTACAACCTTTGAGGTCCTGCTCCTTAATTTTCCACCTAGCTCCCTAAATTCTTGCTGCAGGACCTCATCCCTCTTTTTACCGATGTCGTTGGTACCAATGTGGACCACGACCTCTAGCTGTTCACCCTCCCCCTCCAGAATGCCCTGCAGCCGCTCAGTGACATCCTTGACCCTGGCACCAGGGAGGCAACAAACCATCCTGGATTCACGTCTACGGCCACAGAAACGCCTATCTGTTCCCCTTACTATAGAATCCCCTACCACTATTGCTCTCCCACTCTTTTTCCTCCCTTCCTGGGCAGCAGGAGCACACCCAGTGCCAGGAAGTTGGCTGCTGCTGCCTTCCCCTGGTGAGTCATCCCCCCCAACAGTATCCAAATTGGTATACCTGGTATCAGAAGGCTGCATGTTCAAATCACGTCGGGGTCACTGTTCATTTACAGCTCATGTCAGTCTGGACAATTAATATCTTAATTGTTAACTAACAACAATGAGAAATTGTATCAGATGTCTGTTTTCTATTGGTTAGATGTAGGTCTCGCTGGCAAGGCCAGCATTTATTGCCAATGCCTGAGGTGACGGTGTGTCACTGTAGTCGCCTTTCACCACTTACAGATCTACACCATAGAAGCAGAGAATGGATACAGCACAGAAGGAGGCCATTCGGCCCGTCCATACTGTGCCGGCTCTCTGCAAGAGCCCTTCAGCTAGTCCCACTCCGCCGCCCTCTCCCCGTAGCCCTGCACATTTTATTTCCTTCAGGCACTTATCCAAGATTTACATGCATCTGCGTTATTTATTCATTTATTTGGGTGAATCTGTCTCATTCAAAAAGCATGTTCTGGCTACTTATGTCTGTCTTACCTTTAAATACCACGCAAATACATTTATACAGAACACCAATACACACACATCGATTGAGAAATAACACACAGATACAATCACATTTCTTCATCACCAGCCCACTGATATTCACAAAATCCATTTAGAAGAATCTCACTTTCAAACACAGATATTTATATATTGATAACCTGATGGATATGATAAAAGTCAAGAATATAAATGTACAACTGACACACAAAGGGAGACTGGATAGGCACTTGAGGGAAATAAACTTGCAGAGCTACGGGGATAGAGCGGGGGGAATGGGACTGACTGGATTGCTCCACAGAGAGCCGGCACGGACTGGAAGGACCGAATGGCCTCCTTCTGTGCTGTTATGACTCTATGACTCAATGACATGCAAAGGATCGCACTCAGAACACAAACACTCGCTTGATATAGAAACATGCCACCCATGTACACACAGTCACAGCTCATATTGTCACCCGAAGCTGGTTCCATTTCTGTGAAAAGTTATTTTGTAGAAGTTCAATCATTTATTTAGCTCTGAGCATGTGATGAGCCTTTATCCCTAGCTCATTGGAATTTAGGAGCCTTGGTTTAAAATGTTGAGTGTTTATGACACGCACCCAGCCCCAGAATCGCCACTGTGAAAGTAGGGAACTGCTCGAAATACACAACAGGGCGGGCAACTTGTGAAAAACAATTAAACTTTTGGCGTGTAGACTTTTCACAGAAATGGAACCAGCTTCGTGTGACAATATGAGCTGTGAGTGGGTGTACATGGGTGGCACGTTTCTATATCAAGCGAGTGTTTGTGTTCTGAGTGCGATCCTTTGCATGTCATTGAGTCATAGAATCATAACGGCACAGAAGGAGGCCATTCGGCCCTTCCAGTCCATGCCGGCTCTCTGTAGAGCAATCCAGTCAGTCTCATTCCCCCCGCTCTACCCCGTAGCTCTGCAAATTTATTTCCCTCAAGTGCTTATCCAGTCTCCCTTTTTGTGTCAGTTGTACATTTAATTTCTTGACTTTTATCATATGCATCAGGTTATCAATATACAAATATCTGTGTTTGAACGAGAGATTCTTCTAAGTGGATTTTGTGTGTATCAGTGGGCTGGTGATGAATAAATGTGATTGTATCTGTGTGTTATTTCTCAATGTATTTGTGTTTATCCGTGTTCTATATAAAAGTATTTGCGTGGCATTTAAAAGGAATACAGACATAAAGAGCCAGAACATGCTTTTTGAATGAGACAGATTCACCCAAATAAATAAATCAATAACACAGATGAATGTAAATCTTGGATAAGTGCCTGAAGGGAATAAAATTTGCAGGGCTACGGGGAAAGGGCGGGGGAGTGGGACTAGCTGAAGGGCTGTTGCAGAGAGCCGGCACGGGCTGGACGGGCCGAATGGCCTCCTTCTGTGCTGTATCCATTCTCTGATTCTATGGTGTAGATCTGTAAGTGGTGAAAAGCGACTACAGTGTTTCACCACCACCCCAGTGATGGGCAATAAATGCTGGCCTTGCCAGCGAGACCTACATCCCAGGAACAATATAAAAAATATAGCTAATACAAGTACTCATTGTTTGAGTTAACAAATAAGATATTAATTGTCCAGACTGATATGAGCTGTAAAAGGACAGTGATCCCGACGTGATTTGAACACGCAGCCTGCTGATCTGAAGTCAGGCGTGCTACCGTTGCGCCCCAAGCTCTCGATAACTTCGATTGTGTATTCAAGTTCATATATACAGAAGTACCATACCTGGTTCCTGGTGGTCGAATGACACTCACCCGCTTTCGATTCTCAATCAAGGAATTTATGTTGACAAAGGATTTGGGAACAGTAAATTGCAGAAAGATAATTCAAGTCTGTGAGACGAGTAATAATTGCTTTAATCTTGGTTAATAAATCCATTACTTTCTGTTACAGATTTCGGTTACAGACGCACTTTGCGTGACATTTGTTCCGCGTTTAATTTTACAAACTGGGTGAGATCGCTGATCGCGGTGAGACAGTGGGAGCTTCAGCTGGCTCCACTGTCAGGATGTGGAAGGATTCACGTTAGGGGTGTGTGGGGGAATCAGTGACATTTTTTATAAAGGGCAGCAAGGGAGAAGGAAAGAGAGCATTCAGTGTGGGACAGAAGCTGTTTAAATTGAGGCAACACATTGCCGATCAGCACAGAGGGAGTTAACTGACTCAGTAGCCCTCTGCTGCTGCTACAGAGCCGGCGATTTTCACATTGTCGTGGTTATCAGGCTCGAGCCCGGCTGGAAACATATATTTATTAAACTTGCTGTGACTAGCAAACAGAGGCAAATTTATTCTCCTGTCAAAAGAGCCACAGCGGCTTCTACCTTGTTCTTTAATTGCTCTTTCTTTCACTTCACTGAGTTAGATATATTTGTTAAGGCTAAATGGATCAAGGGGTATGGGGAGAACGCAGGGACAGGGTACTGAATTTCGATGATCAGCCATTTTAATATTGATTATAAACCTTAAGATGGTAAAAGAAAGTCTACACGCCAAAAGAACCACGCAGAGCTAGAGACAGTACTAGGCATGGTTAACTACTTAGCCAAGTTTGCCCCGAGTCTCTCCGAAATCAACGCACCCATGCGTCAGTTGCTCAAACAATCCAATGAGTTCCTGTGGGACAAACAACACGAAACAGCATTTCAGAAAATGAAACACCTAATCACCAGAGAACCAGGACCAAAGTCATACATGAAGGATGGCCTGAGGAAAGGAGGAAACGCCCTCAAAGCATATCTGAATTCTGGAACCACAGAGACAAACTGTCACAAATCAACAGAAACTTCTTCAAAGGGGAGAAAATCGTCATTCCTACCAGTCTCAGAGAAGAGATGTTGACAGAAATTCATGCTGGACATATGGGCATGGAAAAATGCAAACAAAGAGCACGTGACATTATGTTTTGGCCCGGAATGTGCAAACATATTGAGGACATTGTCGGAAAATGTTGCATTTGTCTCGAACGCCGCCCATCAAATGTCAAAGAGCCCATGATACCTCACCGTATCCCAGAGAGGCCCTTGCAGGTCACGGCAATTGATCTGTTCACATGGAACAACGAGGAGTACATAGTGACTGTTGATTACAACAGCAGATTTTTTGAACTGGACAAGCTTCACAGCGCCACATCTGCAGCTGTGATGCACAAGCTAAAGGCAGCCTTTGCCAGGCATGGCATGGTAGAGATTTTCTCTCAGACAATGGCCCCCAATATAAATCAAAAAAGTTCGAGTCGTTTGCCAAGGCATGGGATTTCACACATGTCACATCAAGGCCACATTACCCTCAAAGTAATGGCCTTGCTGAAAAAACTGTCCAAAATGCAAAAGCACTCATGGACAAAGCCAAAGCTGGCAAAAGAGACCCCTACGTCAGTCTCCTTGAGTACCGCAACACTCCCGTTGACAACTTCAAGTCACCAGCACATCAGTTGATGAGCCGCAGACCTCGCTCAATCCTTCCACGCACCAACCAGCAGCTGCAGCCAGAGGTCGCCAGGTGCAAGCAAGTGCATGCAAAACGTGCACAGAGACAGCAACACCAAAAGAAATATTATGACTGGTCAGCTAGACTACTGCCGCCACTGCAAAATGGAGAATCCATCAGAATCCAGGATCTTGACTAATGGAAGCCAGCAGTCATCATCCAGCCAGCTGACACTGAGGGATCGTATCATAGTAACATAGTAACATAGTAACATAGAGATAGGAACAGGAGTAGGCCATTCGGCCCTTCGAGCCTGCTCCGCCATTCAATGAGATCATGGCTGATCTTCGTCTGAGATCATAGCTGATCTTACCAGTTCAGTACCCGGTCCCCGCCTTTTCTCCGTAACCCTTAATCCCCTTAGCCTTCAGAAATATATCCAATTCTCTCTTGAAAATATTTATTGAATTAGCCTTCACAGCCCTCTGTGGCAGGGAATTCCACAGGCTCACCACTCTTTGAGTGAAGAAATTCTTCCTCATCTCTGTTTTAAATGATTTGCCCGCTATTTTTAGACTGTGGCCCCTGGTTCTGTGCTCCCCGGCCATTGGAAACATTATCTCTGAATTCAGCCTGTCCAGGCCTGCCATAATTTTATATGTTTCGATGAGATCCCCTCTCAATCTTCTAAACTCCAGTGAGTACAAGCCCAAACTATTTAATCTCTCTTCGTAGGTCATTCCCGCCATTCCAGGTATCAGCCTGGTGAATCGCCGTTGCACTCTTTCCATGGCAAGAACATCCTTCCGCAGATGGGGCGACCAAAACTGTACACAATACTCCAGATGCGGTCTCACCAGCACCTTGTACAGCTGTAGTAAGGTATCCCTATTCCTATACTCGAACCCCCTTGATATGAAGGCCAACATACCATTTGCCTTCTTAATCGCCTGTTGCACCTGCATGCTCTCCTTCAGTGACTGGTGCACAAGAACACCCAGGTCCCTCTGCACTTCCCCATCTCCCAATCTATTGCCATTTAGATAATAATCTACCCTCCTGTTTTTACCCCCAAAGTGGATAACCTCGCATTTATCCACATTATAGTGCATCTGCCACGTATCCGACCATTCCCCCAACCTGTCCAAATCGCACTGTAGCCTCCTGACATCCTCATCAGAGCCCACCCCTCCTCCTAGTTTAGTGTCGTCAGCGAATTTGGAAATATTGCATCCAATTCCCTGATCCAGATCATTTATATATATTGTGAACAGCTGGGGTCCCAGGACAGATCCTTGCGGCACCTCGCTGGTCACTGCCTGCCACTCCGAAAACGAGCCGTTTATTCCAACTCTCTGTTTTCTATCCGCCAGCCAGTTCTCTATCCATAGTATCACGTCTGCACCCCAGAAGGACAGGTGTACCGCCGCAATCGCAGGCACCTCCTGAACACCAAGGAACAACACCGTCATTCCGACAAGAAGATCAGTTCAACAGAGTGTGATGAACAGAGCAATACACAAAACATATCATACTTACCTGAAACTAAACCTGAACCTGAAATGTTGACCGATTCAGAGGCATGCTCAGTTCCATACCACACAAGGTCGGGACGAAAGGTCAAGCCTAGAGTTATCCTTGACTTGTGAACTGTCAAAAGGTGTAGGCGGATCGCTGCCTTTAAAAAAACTGTACATCGTTATTGAAACGTTGAGACGTTTTCACTGCTAGTTAAATGCTGAGTTTACTTATATGTTGATGCTACTGAGAACATTATGTAGAAGAAAAGTTTAAAAGTAATGCATAACATTTTTCTTTTAAAAGAAAGGGGATGTAACATTTGCATATTGAATTTTCATTGGCCCGCAGGCATCTGTAAGGAATACCTAGTATATTCACATGTGATCACATGCTGAGTTGTCGTTGGCCTGCAGGCATCTGTCAGGAATGCTATTGTTTTGAAGACCCAGGCTAGGAGTCGTAACTCCATCTTGTCCCCACGGTACTGCTGTGAGTAAGATCAGACCTAATGCTTCATAAAAGAGTTTAAACTGCAATACTCCATTGTCCTGCAAGTTATTATTTTGAACAAAGTGTGCAAAACAAGACAGGTATGATTCCCGCTGGTTGAAATTTGCGAGATATTGGCCCAGAAATTCGGGTCGGGGGCTTCCCGTGGGTGTAAGCCCCCGACCTGCACTTAGCTAGCGTGCCGGCAGTTGAGCTGTAGGCCACGTGGAATTCCGATCTGGGGCCTGCTCCAGCTGCCGGCGCGCAGTGCTTCGTATCGCAGGGGCGCAGTTAGTGCGATGCGTCCCCTGGGATCACGTGAGCCATGGGCAGCCAATCGGAGGAGGGAAAGCCCATTCACAAATCTGACAGGAAGACCTGTCAAGCCTTATAAATACTACGGCCCCAAAATAGCATTAAACCTTCAAATAATTTTTTTTTAAATCACACTTTTTAAAATAAACTATAAATTACATTAAATAACTATTTTAAACAATAATTTAAATTTTTGAAAAAAATAATTTTATATTCTAACAGGGCTAAAAATAAACTTACCTTGCATTAAAGTATTTAAAAATAATAAACCTGTGGAAAAAATGTATTAATTTTAATTAATTGACCACTTACCTTGTAAAAAGCAGGCCTTACACCTGCTTTTGATATTTCTAAATCCTGCAGGCTTACGATCCCGGGAAAACCTGCAAAAAAACCTAAGTTCAAAGCGCACGCGCAGCCTCTCCGCGCACGCGTTCGACCTCTGAACCTCTTCGTTCAGGGGAACGGAAGTGCCAGAGACACGAATTTCTGGGCCAATATTCTGGGTTCAAATCCCCGACATGCCCTTCTTTTGTCCGCGGATTTTGCACTTGCAGTTGAAACTGTTGAAAAGAATGACTTGCATTGATACAGCGCTTTTCATGAACTCAGGACATCCCAAAGCGCTTTATAAACATTGAAGTACCTTTGAAGTGTTGCAATGTGGGGAAAGGTGAGCCGAAATGCCCCCCACATGAATCTGAACTCTTTGGGAAGGAGTTCGGTGCAAAGACTCAGGCTCCTCAATGTCTTGGACTTTCTTTGAATGAGTTCTGCTTGTAACTGCACTCGAGCTTGAAACAGCTCCTGGGCATCCATCTTACGGGAGCAGAGTGTGGTCACTGTGCAGCGGTTAGCGAGTCGGTGACCAGCTTGGGGTGAGACACGTCGCTTTCAATCTATGACATTTCACCAAGGGCCAGAGAATTGAAACGCTGAATGGAACTGTCCCTGTGAGCGATGGATTGAAGGGGACGGCGCTCCAAGCACAGCTGGAGAACGCGCAGTGCAGTAAAAGGGTTCGCAACATTAAATGTCAGAGTTATTAATCATGCAATAATTAGACATATAATTAACAACAGCATTTAGACAAATCCTTGCGAATTTTAACCGGAGAACCCAAATACGTTATGGTTCCGATTTAGATATACAAGTTAATCCAACATTGATCGGATTCTAAAATATCTGTTCCAAACGCCACTTTTACATCCTTTCCTCACCTCTTCTACCTGATCATTTGCACGTTTAATTGTGTTACCTATCACAACTGCCCAACATCTGATGGAAGGTCATCGACCGGAAATGTTAACTCTGTTTCACTCTCTACAGACGCTGCCTGACCTGTTGCGTTCGTCCATCATTTTCTCTTTATATTACCGGAACTTGTAACCAGAGTATCAATTCCCTTTTCTCCAAACCACACTCCTTCCTTCCATGTAGCCTTGTCCAATCAACAGAGGGGAACGGACCAGGGAACTCCATCTGTGCTGATTGGCTCACCTAAAATAGCGTCACTCAATATAAAGGATGAGCTCACAAACATCAGGCACAGTGCAGTCTGGTCAAAGTCAAGCCCCTCCTTTCTTATTCAGAGACATGAACGAGAGTCAGACGCCACAAACTTTAATTAAAGACACAAATACGAGTAACACTTACTTCCAAATCGTTTCACTGATAAATTATTTCACTTGATGTAAACGCTGACTGCTTTGAATCTGAAAATGAACACCGTGGGATAGTTTGTTCACTTCTGATTATATTAGCTATGAGTAGCAATGCAAAGTTTTCCGTAGTGTAGTGGCTATCACATTCGCTTTACATGCGAAAAGTCCCGCGTGCCAGCCAAGGCGGGCGGGAACATTACAATAGCCAGTATTTTATTCTGTGCAGTGACCAGTCCTGTTAATTTTTATCGAAAGTCGCCCCATTTTTCTGCTTTCATAAGCAATGCAATTTTAAACGAGGTTCCTAAGATACAATGTGTAAAATTAGATGTGGTTAACAGTTCATTACTTACAAAGGGCAAAATGCTTTATTGAAATGTTTTTCGCCTTTCTTTCATTCTGTAAATTATGGTAATCGGTTATTTAATGGTGATTGCAAAAGATTCAACTGCAAGCTGAATAGTGGCCGTCGACACGAGCGCTCATTTGGGATTTGAACCGAGGATTTCTCGGAAACTTAAACAACCACCGAAGCGAAAATCGGACCCCGACAAACGCCGGTTCAAACCTAGCCAGATGAGAAGCTGACCATTGTAAAACCATTTTGTTTGTGTGGCTATTCTTGATGAGCAGAGCACTGGAGACCGAGACAGTGTCTTTGCCTTTTCGACCTGTCTTCTGAAGCGCCGCCCGGTCCCACTCCTACAGTTAATGAGCTGTTAGGATGTTAATGTATCCGGGCTGCAGGAGGCCAGGCGCAGCAGAGGAGTCTCTGCATTAGTTCTCCGTGGAAACAGTATTTTCCCCTTCTCTCTTCCTCTTCTCTATATCCCTGTGCAGTTTCCTGAATCAAGACAGGGAGGGGACATTTTTAGAGACGCGCTTTTTTATTACTTATTGAATGGACAGCCAGCCGGACCGATTGAAACTGCAATTTCAATCCTGTCGCCGACCTTGTGTTTTCCTATTAATCTGTGTTGTTCTGCTTTCCATATTCTCAATGAGAATGCTCCCAGCCTCAATTTTTAAGTCAAATAAGGCCCACCTCTTCAAATAGCGACACGCGTGTGGGAGATTCCCTAAATCAGCGCCAACTTTTCCCAAATCATTCTTACAGTATCGCAAGCCAAACTGTGTCCTGTATGGGAAATATCATTGAGAATTACTTCATAATTCGCCTGACAATGCGTGTTTTATTTATACTGAACCAAACATGAAATTATTCCAGTTTTCATATTTACTAAACTTGAATGGAGAAAATACCTTAAATTGCCTCTACCCACATTCGAACCGTTGAGTTTTCGTAAAGCGATCACCAGTACACACCGGAAACCCTCCAACACTTGGGTGCATTGCATTGTAGCGCCTCAATAGGAACAGGAGGAGGCCATTCAGCCCCTCGATCCTGTTGCGCCATTCAATTAGATCAGGGTTGATCTGTATCTTCATTTCATCTACCCGCTTTGTTTCCGTAACCCGTAATAACCTTAGCCAACAAAAATCTATCACCAGTAGCGGCAATCTTCAGCCTGACTCCAGCTGCACTCCCGGATCCAGACAGAAAAGGCTTCTTACTGAAGGCCAACCTGCAGATCAATGAATTACATTTCTGAACTTCAGGGATTCGGAGATTCCAGGGTTTAAAACGGAACAAAAGATGAAATGGACCTCACTGTGGATCAGTTTTCTCTCACTCAGACGTATCTGATTGGTGAAGTTAAATAAAGAACAAGGGAGAAGCCGCTGTAGCCCTATTGACAGGAGAATAAGCTAGCCATACATCTCTCACGTTTCCCAATTCTAACAGAAGTGTAATTGAATTGAAACGTTCACTCTGTTTCTTTATCCACACATACTGCCTGACCTCTTAAGAATTTCCACCATTTTCCTTTTCTATTTGAGATTCCCAGCATTTGCAATAATTTTCTTTTATCACTTAAAATAAACCCGCTAGTTGTTCATCCACAGCAGCATAAAACACAATGTTCCCGCCCAAGCTCGAACAGGGAACTTTTCGCGTGTAAAGCAAACGTGATAACCACTACACTACGGGAAGCGCTGGGTACACATCTTCAACAGAGGGGAACTGACCAGTAAAGCCCCTCTGTGCTGATTGGTTCAGCTGAAACAGCATCAGTCAATATAAAGGATGAGCTCACAAATATCAGGCGCAGTGCAGTCTGGTCAACGTCAGCCCCTCCTTTCTTATTCAACAGAGGAAGAAGAGACATGAGCGGGAGTCAGACGTCACAAACTTTTATTAAAGCTACAAATACGAGTAACACATACTTCCAAATCGTTTCACTGAAAACTTCTTTCATTGATGAAAAAGCTGACTGCATTGAATCTGAAAATGCGCACCGGGCGATATTTTGTTCACTACTGATTCTATTCTCGGTGGGCTATGCTGCAGCGGCTGCCGTAGTGTACCGGTTATCCCTTTCGCTTCGCACGCGAAATGTCTGCGGTTCGAGCCCGGTCAGATATACGATATTCGCCAGGTTCTCGTTATGCGCAGTGACCGATCCTGTTAGCTTTAACTAAAGTTGCGTCAAATTTCAGCTTTCATAAGCAATTAACAGATTAATCGTGATTCCTAAAATACAATGTGTATCATGAGATATGGTTAACAGTTGATTAATTACAAAGGGCAAAATGCGTTATTGAAGTGTGTTTCGCCTTTGTTGCATTCTGTAAATTATGGTAATCGGTTATTTAATGGTGATTGCAAAAGATTCAACTGCAAGTTGAATAGTGGCCGGCGACACGAGCGCTCCTTTGGGATTTGAACCGTGGGCTTCTCGGAAATTTAAACAAACACCGAAGCGAAATTCGGATGCCGAGAACGCCGGTTCAAACCTAGCCAGGTGAAGAGCTAACCATTGTAAAACCATTTTGTGTGTGTGTCTATTCTTGATGAGCAGAGCACTGGAGACCGAGACAGTGAGATTGCCTTTTCGACACGTCTTCTGAAGCGCCGCCCGGTCCCACTCCTACAGTTAATGAGCTGTGAGGATGTTAATGTATCCGGGCTGCAGGAGGCCGCTCCAGGCGCAGCAGAGGAGTCCCGGCATTAGTTCTCCGTGGAGCAGTATTTTTCGCTTCTCTCTTCCTCTTCTCTATATCGCTGTGCAGTTTCCTGAATCATAACAGGGTGGGGACATTTTTAGTGAGGCGCATTCTTTGTTTCTTATTGAAAAGACACACAGACAGACCGATTGAAACTGCGCTTTGAATCCTGTCGCTGATCTTGTGTTTTCCTATTAATCTGTGTTGTTCTGCTTTCCACATTCTCAATGAGAAAGTCCCCAGCCTCAATTCTTAAATAAAATAAGGCCCAGCTCGTCAAATAGCGACACGCGAGTGGGAGATTCCCTAAATCAGCGCAAGCTTTCCCCAAATCCTGCTTACAGTGCCGCAACCAAAAATTGTGTCCTATATGGGAAATATCATTGAGAATTACTTCACTCACTGTAACGCTACCATTTGAATGGCATAATTCGCCTGTCAATGCGTATTTTATTTATACTGAACCAAGCATGCAAATTATTCCACTTTTCATATTCACTAAACTTGAATGGGTAAAGGGCATTAAATTGCCTCTACCCACTTTCGAACCGTTGAGTTTTCGTGCGTTAGCGGAATGCGATAACCATTACACACCGGAAACCCTCCAGCACTCGGGTGCATTGCATTGCAGTGACTCCATAGGAACAGGAGGATGCCATTCAGCCCCTCGAGCCTGTTGCACCATTCAATTAGATCAGAGCTGATCTGTATCTTCACTCCATCTATCCGCTTTTGTTCCGTAATCTTGAATACCCTTACCCAACAAAAATCTATCGCCAGTATCGGCAATCTTCAGCCTGAAGCCACCTCCTCTCCCGGATCCAGACAGAAACGATTTCATACTGACTGCCACCCTGCAGATTAATGGATTACATCTCTGAACTTGAGCGATTCGGAGATTCCAATGTTTAAAAGTGAACAAAAGATGAAATGGCTCTCACTGTGGATCAGTTTTCTCTCACTCGAAGTTATCTATTCAGTGAAGTGAAATAAAGGGCAACTAAAGAACAAGGGAGAAGCCGCTGTGCCCCTTTTGAAAGGAGGATAATTCATCTCTGGTTGTTCGCCAAACCTCGAACGTGACAACCGCTTCTCTGCGGACACCCCCGGCTCTACAGTAGCAGCAGAGGGGACCTGACTCAGCGACCTCCCTCTGTGCTGATCGGCAATGTGTTGCCTCACTTTAAACAACTACTGTCCCACACTGAAAGCTCTCAGTCCCTCTTCTCCGCTGCCCTTTTCAAATAATGTCACTGATTCCCCCCGCACACCCCTAACGTGTTCTCTTCCACACCCACACATTGGGGCCGCTCAGCCTCCCCCTGCCTCAACGCGATCAGCGATGTCACCCAGTTTGTAATATTAAACCCGGAACAAGTAGCCCAGAAAGAGAGTCTGTAACCTAAATCTGTAACAGAAAGTACTGGGCTTATTAACGGTGATTCAAGCAATTATTACTCATCTCACAGACTATAATTACTTTTATACAGTGCTTTATACAATCTTTTGTCACGCTGTATTCCTTGATTAAGAATCGTAACCGGATGAGTTCCAGTCGACCACCAGGGACCAGCTATGATTCCTGTATATATATATAGATATCAACCTGAATATGATTAGGGAGCTGTCTAGACCTCATGTCGCAATGGTAGTGCACCTGACTGCAGATCCGGAAGCTGCGTATTCAAATTATGTCGGGGTCACGGTTCCTTTGCAGCTCATATGTGTTTGGATAATTAACATATTAATTGTTATCTCACAACAATGAGAACTTGTATTAGATGTGTTTTTTATATTGGTTCAAGTGATGTAGGTCTCGCTGGCAAGGCCAGCATTTATTGCCCATCCCTGGGGTGGTGGTGAGCCACTGTAGTCGCCTTTCACCACTTACAGATCTGCATCATAGAATCAGAGAATGGATACAGCATAGAAAGAGGGCATTCGGCCCGTCCAGCCCGTGCCGGCTCTCTGCAACAGACCTTCAGCTAGTCCCACTTCCCCACCCTCTCCCCATAGCCCTGCACATTTTATTCCTTCAGTTGCTTATCCAATATTTACATGTATCGGTATTATTTATTCAGTGATTTGGGTGAATCTGCCTCATTCAAAAATATGTTCTGGCTGTTTATTTCTGTCTTACTTTTAAATTACACGCAAATGACCTTATTCGGAACACCAATACACACAAATACATTGATCAATAACACACAGATACATTCACATTTATTCATCACCAGCGCAATGATACACCAAAAATCCATTTAGAAGAATCACAGTTTCAAACACAGATATTTATATATTAATATCCTGAAGTATGTTATAAAAATAAAGAAAATAAATATACAACTGACTCAAGTATTTTTACATGTATGTGTAACCTTTAGGTCGATGACTTTTCGTCATTAATTCTCTATATACATATATAGAACTGGAAGATGCCAGTGCACCGTGTGAGTCTGTGGCTGTTGCACAGCCGGCCTGAGGAAAGTTGCACAGGCTGGAGCACTTTAAAACGGTTTCGAATGAAGATGGATGCACCCCAATAAATGACAAACTTTTTCAGATACATTGTAAATAGATCTGTAAGCCGCAGAGCCATGAAATGCTTTTACATGTAAACACGAAAATTTATTTGTATCTAATACAGACAGATTGACTCATTCTAATTACAGTTATTGCGTCACTTTACTTCAGTGTTCCCTAATAGTCTCATGATCAGAATTCGGCACACTTACTGCCCGGGTTCACTTTGTTAAGTTTTAAAATGTTACATTTATATTTCAAAACATTCAATTTGAATTTTAAATCATAGATTCATAGAATCATAGATTGATATGGCACAGAAGGAGGCCATGCAGCCCATTGAGCCTGCACTGGCACTTTGAAAGAGGTCTTCAAATAGTCCCACTCCCCTGATTTTCCTCATAGTCCTGCAAATTTCTCCTTTACAAATATTTATTCAATTCTCTTTGAAAGTTACAATTGCGTCTGCTCCACCACCCTTTCAGGCAGTGCATTCCCGATCATAACAACTGGCTGCGGAAAAAAAAAACTCATCTCCCCTCTGGTACCTTTGCCGGTTAGGTTCAATCGGTGTCCTCCAGTTACCGACCCTCCTGCCACTGGAAACAGATTCTCCTTATTTACTCTTATCAAAACATCTTGTAAATTGAAAAATCTACATTAAATTTCCTCTTAACCTTCTGCAGATAACAATTCCAGCTTCTCAGTCTCTCAAAATAACTGAAACAGCGATTTACTTGTACTTCTTGCAATTTAATATACTGTATTCGCTGCTCACGATACCTTCTCCTCTACATTGGGGAGACCAAACGCAGATTGGGCGACTGCTCTGCGGAACACCTCCGCTCAGTCCGTACGGGTGACCCTGAGCTTCTGGTCGCCTGTCACTTTAATTCACCGCTTCACTCCCACTCTGATCTCTCTGTCCTCGGGCTTTTGCATTGTTCCAATGAAGCTCAACGTAAGCTCGAGGAACAGCACCTCATCTTTCGATTGGGCACTTTGCAGCCTGCCGGAATCAACATTGAGTTCAATAATTTCACATAATTATCCCTGCCCCCATTTTTCATGCAGTATGATTTTTGCCATTCCCATTTGCAACATTTTATCTTTCCTGCCTCTTACAAAAGTACAGGATGTTCTTTCTATTTCTTCCTCCCCTCCTAACCCCACCCCCCTGTCTCTGCACCTGCTTAATATCTGTTACTTCTCCAACTTTTTCCAGTTCTGATGAAGGGTCCCAGACCTGAAACGTTAACTCTGTTTCTCTCACCGCGGATGCTGCCTGGCCTGCTGAGTATTTCCAGTATTTTCTGTTGTTATTTCAGATTTCCAGCATCCGCAGTATTTTGCAATTATATTGAAGTCAACTCATCCCTGGGACCACTCGCTCTTTGTGCGTGTCTCTCTTTCTTAGTCTCTATCTGTCTCTCTCTCTTTGTCTCTGCCTCTCTCTTTGTCCCTGTCTCTCTCTCTCTCTGTCTGTCTCTTCTGTCTCTTTCTCACTCTGTTCACAGGTCCATTCTAGTTCTGAGCAAACACTAATTTTTTCAGATCCTCGTTGGTATAGTGGTGAGTATCCCTGCCTGTCACGCGGGAGACCGGGTTTCAATTCCCCGACGCGGGGGCTTTTTTCCTTAAGAACCCCAACTTTTTAACTTCTTCCCAGCTCCTTCAAATGCTCCTTGGAAAAGTTGAACTGGAAAAGTTCAAGTGAAATAATTTTAAAAGATTTACTGGCATATGAATAACTGTATAAAAACTTCCTACACCTGTTCCTCGTTGGAATGGTGCTCTCCTTCTATTTCCCTCTCACTGTTGTGTGGGGCAGAGAGGAGTCATAACGGCACAGAATGAGACCATTGAATGCTTAATTAAATTCATTTATTTTGGACATGTGACCAATTATTCTTACTTCCGTGGTGTGAAATGTTATTTATTTGGAGATTTCTATTATGCTTATGGGATTCCGTACATACAGCATCGTAGGAATCCCCTGTGTGATTGGTTGGCCTGGCCAACGGATGATGCCGAACCGTGAGCGCCAATGGTATCCGTGGGCCTTTATGCAGGCGTACGCCTGCAGGCCCAAGACCGCAAGAGTACGAAGCTCCGGAGACACCAGTTAATTGGGATTTGTTTCTCAGTTCGGAGGCGGAAGCCGGCGACAAACCTCCGATCGCAGTTTCAAGGCCCATCGTATTTTAGGAGGCTGGTTTAAAATGTTCATTACTTACGACATCAGGGATCTGGGACAAATTTTGTTCAATATAACCGGACCGATTATTGCAGAGAATAAAAATGTTCCTCTCGAACATATCCACCCGGGTTCGATTTGGGAACTGTTGTTGTCGGAGGCGAACATGATAGTGGCTGCACTACGGAAACCAAGGCAAAACGAATCAGCAGCGAACATAAAATTTCATGGTGATCATATTCAGATTCAATGCAGTCAGCCATTAAATAAAGTGAAATAATTTTACAGTGAAAAGATTTGGAAGTGTTACTCGCATCTGTGCCTTTAATTAAAGTTTGTGGCGTCTGACTCCCGTTCATGTCTCTGAATAAGAAAGAGAGGCTTGACGTTGACCAGACTGCACTGTGCCTGATGTTTGTGAACTCATCCTTTATAGTGAGCGGTTTCTCAGTCCTTGATCGGCGTCAGGTTTAGCTCAGCGGTAACTTCGCAGCCTCAAATTAATTACATGCTTGACTTATTCCTCACCGCGGGCGTTGCATGGTGATTTTATTGTCATATTCAATCCCCTTCTTCTGCACCGAAACACATTGTTGCCGTGATTTTAAACCTATGCTGCGTGATTCACAGCGATCACTTTTAAATGATTCAGAAAACCAGTCCTTTCACCTCCGCCACACGGTTTCGATTCCCGGTCAGGAAAGTGACTTTTATAACAGATTTTAAATCACAACCTGATGAAATTGACTACATTCAGCTGATTTGAAAAAATTAGAATTGTATAAATTACCATTACTTACCCCATAACTTTCATTTGCAGAACGAAAGAATTAATAGCTTTAGTATTTAAAAATATTCTGTTTGTCTATTCTTCCGACCAAAGTGAATAACCTCACATTTCCTACATTATATTCCATCTGCCACCTTATTGCCCGCCCACTCACTTAATCTGTCTATATCCCATTGTAGGCTCTTTGTGTCCTCCTCACAGCTTACTTTCCCACCTAGCTTTGGATCATCAGAAAACTTGGATACAATACACCCTGTCCCTTCATCTAAGTCAGTAATATAGACTGTAAATAGAAGAAGCATGCACACTTGATCCTTGCGGCACACCACTAGTTACAGCCTGCCAATCTGAAAATCACCCGATAATTCCTGCTCTCTATTTTCTGTCCGTTAACCAATCCTCTATTCTTGCTAATACATTACCTCCAGTCCCATGAGCCCTTATCATGTGTAACAAGCTTTAACGTGTTTCCTTACCGAATGCCTTTTGGAAATCCAAATATGCTGCCTCCACTGGTTCCCCTTATAGTTCCAATGAATGCCTGAAGCAGAACATCCCGTTGTGCGAATGGAGCCTTTTTGTCGGACAATGCTACATGTAAGGAAGGAGTGTGGTAAGGAGATAAGGGAAGTGATACTCTGGTAACAAGGTCGGGTAATAAAAATAGAAAGTGCTGGAAACACTCAACAGGTCAGGCAGCAGCTGTGGAGAGAGAAGCAGATTTAACGTTTCCGGTCGAAAACCTTCCATCAGAAGGTGGGCAGTTGTGTTAGGTTACACTATTAAACGTGCAAATTGTCACGTAGTAGAGGTAAGGAAAAGATATCAAATGTTTGGAACAGATACTTTAGAATTCGATAAAGGTTTGATTAACTTGTATATCGAGCTCGGAACTATAACGTGTTGGAGTTCCTCGGCTAAAATTCGCAAAGATTTGTTTAAGAGCTGTTGTTAATAACATGTCTAATTATTGCGGGATTAATAAATCTGACATTTAATGCTGCGAACACTTTTGCTGCACTGCGCGATCTCCAGCTGTGCTCGGAGCGCCGTCCCCTTCAATCCATCGCTCACAGGGACTGTTCCATTCAGCATTTCTTTTCTCTGGGCCTTGGTGAAATTTCATAGATTGAAAGCGACGCGTCTCAACCCCAAGCTCGTCACCGACATGCTAACCGCTGCACAGCAACCACACTCTGCTCCCGTGAGATGGAAGCCCGGGAGATGTTTCAAGCTCGAGTGCAGTTACAAGCAGAACTCATTCAAAGAAAGTCCACATCATTGAGGCGCCTGAGTCTTTGCACCGAACTCCTTCCCAAAGAGTTGAGATTCATGTGGGGGTGATTTGGGCACATCTTTCCCCACATTACAACACTTCAAAGGGGCTTCAATGGGCTTGAAGTGCTTTGGGACGTCCTGAGTTCGTGAAAAGCTGTGTATCAAAGCCAGTGTTTTTTTTTGCAAAAGTTCGAACAGCAAGTTCATAATTCGCGGGCAAAATAAGGGCTCGTCCGGGATCCCTCGCAAGTTTCAACAAATAACCCCGAAGCAAGAATCATACCAACCTAGCGAACTGATAAATTTGACTGGAGATAAGAGGTAAGCATTGTAAAACCATTTTGTTTGTGTGGTTGTTCTTGATGAGCAGAGCACTTAAGACCGAGACAGTGACTTTGTCTTTTCGAACTGTCTACTGAAGCGCCGCCCGGGCCCACTGCTACAGTTAATGAGCTGTGTTGAATATTGGATGTGATATAAATTGAAAAAGAGGAGGTGCTAGAAAGCTGGCTGTACCAGGACCAGTTGAAATGCATCCTAGGATGCTGAGGGGAGTAAAGGTGGGAATTACGGAGGTGCTGACCATAATCTTCCAATACTCATTGGATATGGGGTGGTGCCAGACATCTGGAGAATCGCAAATGTTACACCCTTGTTGAAAAAAGTGTATAAGGTTCAACCCAGCAACTACACGCCAGTCAGCTTAACGTCGGTAGTGAGGAAGCTTTTAGAAAGGGTAACCCTGCACAAAATGACCAGTCACTTGGACAAGTGTGGATTAATTAAGGAAAGTCTGCTCGGATTTGTTAAATGCAAATCGTCTTTTCCCAACTTGATTGCATTTTTTGATGAGGTGAAAGAGAGGGTTGATGAGGGAAATGCAGTTGATGTGGTGGACATGGACTTCCAAAAGGCATTTGATAAAGTGCCACGTAACAGGCTAGCCAGCAAATCTGAAGCCCATGGAATAAAAGGGACAGTGGCAGCATGGATGTCAAATTGGCGAAGTGACAGGAAACAGAGAGTAGTGCTAAACTGTTGTTTCTCTGAATGGAGGAAGGTACACAGTGGTGTTCCCCAGGGGTCGGTACTAGGACCACGGCCCTTCTTGACATATATTAATCCTTTGGAGTTAGGTGTCCAGGGCACAATTTCATAATTTGCAGATGATACAAAACTTGGAAGTATAGTGAGCAGTGAGGAGTATTGTGATAGACTTCAAGAGGACATGGATCGGCTGGTGGAATGGGCGGACATGTGGCAGATGAAGTTAAAAACAGAAAAGTGCGAATTGATACATTTTGGTCGGAAGAATGAGGAGAGGCAATATAAACTAAAGGATACATTTCCAAAGTGGTTGCAGGAACAGAGATACCTGGGGGTGTATGTACACAAATCGTTCAATGTGGCAGGACAGGTTGAGAAACCAGTTTAAAAAGCTTACAGTAACCGGGGCTTTATAAATAAAGGCGCAGAGTACAAAAGCAAGTAAGTTATGATGAACCTTTATAAAACACTGGCTCGGCCACAACTGCAGAAATTATGTGTTCCAGAAAATTTTATCCCGTGCAATAACTGGTCCCATTAAATTAAACAAAAGTTGCCCCAGATTCCTGGTGACATAAGCAACGAGCATTTTAAACCAGACTCCTGAAATACAATCGGCCTGGAAAATGCGATTGGAAACTCGCCGCTGGCTAACGCCTCTGAATCAAAAAACCAATACGACTTACCTGGTGTCTCCAGAGCTTCGGACTCTTGCTGCCCTGGGCCTGCTGGCATACGCCTGCATAAAGGCCCATGGATCCCAGGGGCACACACAGTTCGCAAGCCTGGGTGTCCTTGTGCACCAGTCGCTGAAGGTAAGCATGCAGGTGCAGCAGGCGGTTAAGAAGGCAAATGGTATGTTGGCTTTCGTAGCGAGAGGATTCGAGTACAGGAGCAAGGATGCCTTGCTGCAGTTGTACAGGGCTTTGGTGAGACCACATCTTGAGTATTGTGTGCAGTTTTGGTCGCCTTATCTGAGGAAGGATGTTCTTGCCATGGAAGGAGTTCAGCAAATAATGACCAGGCTGATACCTGGGATGGCAGGAATGACATATGAGGAGAGATTGGGAGGATTGGGCTCGTACTCGCTGGAGTTTATAAGAATGAGAGGGGATCTCATTGAAACTTATAAAATTCTGACAGTACTGGAAAAACTAGATGCAGGAAGGATCTTCCTGATGGTCGGGGACTCCAGAACCAGGGGTCACAGTCTAAGGATAAGGGGTAGGCCATTTAGGACAGACATGAGGAGGAATTTCTTCACCCAGAGAGTGGTGAACCTGTGGAATTCTCTACCACAGAAGGCAGTAGAAGCCAATTCATTAAATATATTCAAGAAGGAGTTGGATATATTTCTTAAGGCTAAAGGGATCCAGGTGTATGGGGAGAAAGCAAGTTTAATCAGAGGAATATCCGCAGTCAGGAGCTGAAAAGGAACAAGAGCTGAAAAAACACCAAAAAAAGATAAGAAATATCAGCAATTGTGATCAACTCTTTAATGTGTGTTCTCGTAGTTTAGTCCCAATCTCTCTCTCTCACACACTCCCAGTCTCTCTCTTTCTCACACTCCCAATCTCTCTCACACACACTCCCAATCTCTCTCTCGCTCTCACGCACACGCCCACTCTCTCTCTCTCACACTCCCAGTCTTTCTCTCTCTCTCTCTCTCACACACACGTGAGGACACCACCCACCAGGTACATGGTACATACTCATGTGACTCGGCCAACGTTGTCTACCTCATACGTTGCAGGAAAGGATGCCCCGGAGCATGGTACATCGGCGAGACCATGCAGACACTGCGACAACGGTTGAACGGACACCGTGCAACAATCACCAGGCAGGAGTGTTCCCTCCCAGTCGGGGAATACTTCAGCAGTCAAGGACATTCAGCCTCCGATCTTCGGATAAGCATTCTCCAAGGTGGCCTTCGAGACACACGAAAACGCAAAATCGTCGAGCAGAAACTGATAGCCAAGTTCCGCACTCATGAGGACGGCCTCAACCGAGATCTTGGGTTGATGTCACGCTACATGTAACCCCACCTGATGCAGGGTCATCCAGACTCGAGTCGACATTGGCTTGTTCTCTCTACACAGATGCGGCATGACCTGCTGTGATTTCCAGCCAAAAAAAATGTTTTTTGTCTGTTTTTTTGTTTTTCATACAGACCGCAGCATCTGCAATATTTGACCCCTTGTGACCCCACCTCATTGTTCTTTGATGTAATGTTTCCCTGACTGACCTGTTTGGACACCATTCACACCTTTGACTGCTGTGATTATCTCTCTGCTGAGGTGTGATAAATGGCAGTTGGAAAGGATACCTGTAAACATCTGACATGATTCTCTGACTATATAAGCTGTGTCTTTATGCATTTCTCCACTTCACCTGAAGAAGGAGCAGCGCTCCGAAAGTTTGTGATTTCAAATAAAGCTGTTGGACTATAACCTGGTGTTGTGTGACTTCTTACATTTGTCCATCCCAGTCCAACTCCGGCATCTCCACACCACAGACACAATAAACAAAGCCAGAGAGAAAGACAGAATCGGGAATCTCCGGGAAATAGACAAGAGATATTGACAAGGACTAAAGCGCTTTGCGATCAGAAAATTGCCTGAACCCCTGTGGTTAATGAAAGGGATTTTGCTGCTTGAGTTCCTGATACGCCTTGGGCTTCTGGAGAACTTGTTTCGTAGTTTGCAGAAACGCGGTTCAGACATGCTGTTGTGACCGGGCCGGGCCTGACTGCAATCAGCGACAATGAAATATAATATCGACAGGCCCGGCTAGGTCAGTCGGTAGAGCATGAGACTTTTAATTTTAGAGTCGTGGGTTCGAGCCCCACGTTAGGCGGTATTTATTTTGTTAAACTTTTATGTTGCTTTCAAAGCGTCATTAATTGAGCGATAACCTTGTTTTGCACAATGAAAGAAATGCGAACTGAGAAAATACTGCAGATGCTGGAAATCTGAATTGAAACAGAAAATGCTGGAAATACTCAGCAGGTCAGGCAGCTTCTGCGAAGAGAGAAACAGAGTTAACGTTTCTGGTCGATAACCTTTCGTCAGAACTTGAAAAAAGAGGTAATGGAACAGATTTTTAAGCAAATGTAGGGGATTCTATGAGATCATGGCTGATCTCCTGCCTCAAATCCATTCACCGGCCCTATCGCCATATCCCTTGATGCCCTTACCAGACAGAAATCTACCGACTTCTGTTTTGAACATACCCAATGACTGAGCCTCCACAGCCATCTGGGGTAGAAAATTCCAAAGATTCACCACCCCCTGTGTGAAGAAATGTCTTCTATTCTCAGTCCTGAATGGCCTAACCTTTATCCTGAGGCTGTGGCCCCTGGTTCGAGACTCCCCAGCCAAGGGAAACATTCTCCCAGCATCCAACCGATCAAACCCTGTAATAATTTTGCATGCTTAATGAGATCCCCTCCCATTCTTCCGAATTCAAGAGATTGCAGGCCTAGTTTACTCAATCTCTTCTCATACGAGGTCAGTGACAGTCTTGCAAATGGTGACTTGATATTCGGTAGTGGGGTCATGGTCCAGGCGAAGGTAGGAGGAGGTGTTGGAGAGTTGGCGTACAGCTTCCGCTAGGTAGAGGTCGGTTCGCCAAACAGCAACAGCACCACCCTTGTCAGCAAGTTTTGTGCTTTGCATGTTAACTGTTAACTGTTACCCATATCACATTTTACACAATATATGGGCTACTCCAGCTCCTAATTCTTTTGTTTTATTTGTTATTTCCAGACACAGGAGAGCAATCTCGCCCCTGGACAAGCAGAAGGAGCAAGTTCCAACAAAATGATTCCGCAAACGTGATAACTGCTGCACTGTGGAACCGTCTCCACTTTCAGTACCAGGTCAGATGGAAATGTTAGACTTTTTTGAGGATGTAACTGGTGGAATAGATAAGGGAGAACCAGTGGATGTGGTGTATTTGGACTTTCAGAAGGCTTTCGATAAGGTCCCACATAAGAGATTGGCGTGCAAAGTTAAAGCACATGGGATTGGGGGTAAGGTACAGACTTAGATAGAGAACTGGTTGGCAGACAGGAAGCAAAGAGTATGTCTAAACGGGTCTGTTTCCAAGTGGCAGGCAATTACTGGTGGGGTAGGGCAGGGATAAGTGCTTGGACTCCAGCTACTCACAATATATATTAATGATCTAGAAGGTTGAACTAGATGTAATAACTCCAAGTTTGCAGACGACACAAAACAAGGTGGGCATGTGTGCTGTGAGGAGGATGCAGAGAAACTCCAGTATGATATGGACAGGTTAGGTGATTTAGCAGAAGCATGGCAGATGCAGTATAATGTGGATAAATGTGAGGTTATCAACTTTGGTTGCAAAAAGAGGAAGACAGCTTATTATCAGGATGTCAATAGATTGGGAAAAGGGGAACTGCAATGAGACCTGGGTGTCCGTGTGCACCAATCGCTGAAGGTAAGCATGCAGGTGCAGCAGGTGGTTAAGAAGGCAAATGTTGGCCTTTATAGTGAGAGGTTTCGAGTACAGGAGCCAGGATGTCTTGCTGCATTTGTACAAGGCCTTGGTGAGACCATACCTTGAGTATTGTGTGCAGCTTTGGTCACCTTATCTGAGCAAGGATGTTCTTGCCATGGAGGGAGTGCAGCGAAGATTCAGCAGACTGATACATGGGATGGCAGGAATGACGTATGAAGACAGATTGAGATGATTAGGCTTATATTCGCTAGAGTTTAGAAGAACGAGAGGGGATCTCATTGAAACTTACAAAATTCTAACAGGACTAGACACACTAGATGCAGGAAGAATGATCCCGATGGTGCGGGAATCCAGAACCAGCGGTCACAGTCTAAGGATAAGGGGTAAGCCACTTATGGCTGAGATGAGGAGGAATTTCTTCACCCAGAGAGTGGTGAACCTGTTGAATTCTGTACCACAGAAGGCAGTTGAGGCCAATTCATTAAATATATTCAAGAAGGAGTTAGATATATTTCTTAAGCCAAAAGAGAAAAAGAGAAAATGGGAGAAAGCAGGGACAGGGTACTGAATGTGGATGATCAGCCATGATCTCATTAAATGGCGGAGCAGGCTCGAGGGGCCTATCTTCTATATTTCTATGTGAATGGAGCAGGTGAACTGCTGAATCCCACTTTTGAGGGATGTCCCAAAGTGCTTGACAGTGGTGTGAAATTAAATGAGTTCCGCTTGGTAATTAAAAACTGTCAGAAGTGGGATTGGAACCCACATCGCCAGAGAAAACTGCGATCTGAACGCAACGCCTTAGACCGCTCCGCCATCCTGACTTCTTCCGTTAATTTCAGCATCTCATCACTTCCACATGAAGAACGTTTCCGTCCGGGTGCTTGTTCAATGCTGTTGAAGGCTCAGTTACCGGGATATCATCTCCCCCGGGGTTTTCCTGAGCTTGTGCTCGTTGTATGGGGAGGTTTATTCCATGTCCCTGGAATCTTGCAGCTCCAGGGATGGGCAGCAACATTCTGAGCTCTGGAGCTGGGGAAAAGCGATTAATTAATGGGTTTATTTTCGGGCCTGAAATGCGGCTTAGATCTGTTGGTATTAACCGAGGCCGGGGCTGCGAGATATTTCAGTTTGTTCACGTTTAACCAGAGGAATATCCGCAGTCAGGAGCTGAAAAGGACCAAGAGCTGAAAAAACACCGGAAAAAGATAAGAAATATCAGCAATTGTGATCAACTCTTTAATGTGTGTTCTGGTAGTTTAGTGGTTTAATTGTTTTAATCAACATTCATTAACCGAAAGCGTTGTTTTGCAGAATGAAAGAAATGCTCACAGTAAGGGACAGTCGAAAGTTGAGTAATTTAACTTTAATAATTTGTGAAAGTTTATTCATTGCCGACGATTTATACCCTATCAGAATTTACGCACTGTGTATTTTAGGAGTCTGCTTTAAATTGTTCGTTGCTTCTGACACAAGAAACCTGTTAAATTTATTTCACAGAAAAATAATGTTTCCGCCCGGGCACCTTTCGCGAGTGAGGCAAATGTGATAACCGCTACACTACGAAAACCTCTACTTAATTCAGCATCGAGAAAGCACTGTTCAGACAGAAGGGACACTACAGAATCGCTCCTTCTGCAATGATTTCCTTTCACTGGCATTTCTCTGACCGAACTGCACAAGTCAAAAATGTTCCTTTCAAACTCATTAAACTGCCGAATTTCCTTCCCTCTGGTTTAACCCAGGGGTTTAAATTGTTCTGCAAACCATGAACCAGGTTCACCTGAATTCCAAGGTGTGTAAGGAAATCAAGCATCAAAAGCCCTTTCATTAACCACAGGGATTCAGGCAATTTTCTGATCGCAAAGCGCGGTCTCACCTTGTCAATATCTCTCGTGTGTTTGTCGGTGTTTCCCGATTCTGCCAGTCTCTCTGGCTCTGTTTATTCTGTGTGACCACCTGCAGGTTGATCTTGAGCGAATACCTGTGCTTGTGTCTTGTCACATTAAATAAATGAGGAATTGTGGCGCTTCACTCCCTGACACTGGGGAAAGAGTGAGACAGTCTTTGGAGCAAGTGTCTGGTTATTGTGAAACGGCAAAGAAAACAGTATTTCCAGAACTACCCGGAGAAACAATGACCCCAACGTGATTTGAACACGCAGTTTTACAAACCGATTGAGACGCGCTACCGTTGACGCCACGAGAGTTTATAGGCCTAATGTACTCAATCTCTCCTCATAGGACAATCTTATCATCATTGAAAACAATCAGGTTTGATTCCCAGTCAGGGATTTCAGTTCTGACAAAGACCATTGAAGTCTGTGAGAATCTTAATAATTTTATTAAAACCAACAAAAATGTGTGTTGCACACTGAAGGAAATTGTAACATGTTTGCCGGGTGACAGTCAAACTTTAATAACGTTCGTCAGAGATTCATAGATTTATAACAAAAGGCGCCTGCTTTACTCAGCGTTTCCGTAGTGTAGTGGTTATCACGTTCACTTAACACGCGAAAAGTCCCCGGTTCGAAACCGGGCGGCAACATTTTGTAAATCATGTTCATTTATGTCGTAGAAAAATGGATCAATTCCCATTTGTTATGCAAAGTAACAAAGTCCTGTTACATTTGTGTTATTCTGTACAGTTATGCACACACACAGAACACTACGGTGTCGCTCGCTCACTTCCGTTTCCGGACCTGACCGTGCAGACAGCCCCTCTCAAAGCTGCACATTCCGGCTGCTTTCAGTTGAATTGTGAAAGATTATTCAAGGATCCTGCAGCTTTACCTCGGTTCACAACAGCAGATCTAAGCCGCGTTTCTGCAAACTACAAACCATGCTTTCCAGAATTCCAAGGTTTATACGGAACTCAAACATTAAACTTTCATTAACCACAGGGGTTCAGGCAATTTTCTCTGATTCTATAAAACGTTATTAAAGTTTGACTGTCATCCGTTATACATGTTAACAATTCCTGCAGTGTGCAACAAAATGTTGTGGGTGGATTATTGACAATAGAAAAATTATGAAGTGTCTCACAGACTTCAATGATCCCTTAATAACGTTGGTTAACTAAAATCTATCAATCGCAGGTTAAAATGAGCAATTCATGATGCATCTTTGAACGAGCTATCCAATCAGTCCCACTCCGCAGGTCGTCCCCCATAGCCCTGCTGACACTCGTGCCAGTGGATACTTTTTCCCACATAATTTTGATCACCTCTATTAAATCTCCCCTGACCAGTGATTAATGGAGTTCAACGCGTTCAAGTGTCAGATCATCCACTTGGGGCCTAGCAAAGATTGGTCAGTGTGTGGTCTGAAAACATCATGTGAGAGATTAGGTTTTTTCTGTGAAATAGCCAGTCCCGATAAATTTTACAAATGTTGCCCCAGATCGCTGATCTCTCAAGCAATGAAGATTTTAAACTATTCTCCTAAAATGCAATGTGTAAAATGAGATATGGGTTAACAGTTCAGGAGATGCAAAGAGCAAAATAAATGAATGAAGTTTCGACTGTCCCTCAGTCACCATATTATCATGTCTTTCATTCTGCAAAATAAAGTTACCGGTTAATAACTGTTGATTATAGCAGTTCTTATTTATTCAAATTAGATGTATGTAATTAATTTAATAAAATTACATTGCATTCATGAATAAGAAACGGTGATATCAAAATTTCTTCTCTAACCGTGAATCGAACCCAGCTCGCAACACTGATAGGATACGTTAAGTTGAATTATTTAATGGTGCCTCGAAAGATGTCACGCTGCTAAATTAAAGTCACTGCTTTAATGTGTTTCGGTGTTGAAGGGGATTGAAAAAAGCCCAGGCTGCGCCCGCGGTGAGACAGATTTCGAACTTAAAAAGAAGTTGGTGCTGTGAAGTAACCGCTGAGCGAAAGCTGACACCGATTAACGGACGAGAAAC
The DNA here is from genome assembly GCF_052327205.1 of Somniosus microcephalus. NCBI lineage: Eukaryota > Metazoa > Chordata > Chondrichthyes > Squaliformes > Somniosidae > Somniosus > Somniosus microcephalus. Next base: position 15,538,212 of record NW_028225182.1, on the reverse strand, counting down.
CGCTCAATATAAAGGATGAGCTCACAAACGTTAATTCCTGTATTCTGTGTCAAAGGACCCCCAAATCCTTGAATATACTCAATGACTGAGCATCCACTGCCCTCTGAGGTTGAGAATTGCAAAGATTCACAAGCCTCTGAGTGAAGAAATGTCTCCTCATCTGACTCTCAAATGGCCGGCCCCTTATCCTGAGACTCTGCCCCCTAGTTCTAGACTCTCCAGCCAGGGGAAACAATCTCTCAACTTCTACCCTTTCAAGCCCTCCATGAAAATTGTATCTTTCAATGAGAACTCCTCTCGTTCTTCTGAACTCCAGAGATTATAGGCAAAATCGACTCAATCTCTCTTCATAGGACAATCCTATCATCATTGAAAACAATCAGGTTTGATTCCCAGTCAGGGATTTCGGTTCTGACAAAGACCATTGAAGTCTGTGAGAATCTTAATAATTGTATTAAAACCAACAAAAATGTGTGTTGCACACTGAAGGAAATTGTAACATGTTTGCTGGGTGGCAGTCAAACTTTAAAAACTTTCTTCATAGATTCATAGATGTATAGCAAAAGGCGACTATTTGACCCAGCGTTTTCGTAGTGTAGTGGTTTTCACGTTCGCCTAACACGCGAAAAGTCCCCGGTGCGAAACCGGGCGGAAACATTTTGTAAATCATGTTCATTTAAATCGTAGAAAAATGGATCAATTCGCATTTGTTATGCAATGTAACAAAGTCCTGTTACATTTCTGTTATTCTGTACAGTTCTGCACAGACACAGAACACTACGGTTTCGCTCGCTCACTTCCGTTTCCAGCCCTGACCGTGCAGACAGCCCCTCTCAAAGTTGCACATTCCGGCTGCTTTCAGTTGAATTGTGAAAGATTATTCAAGGATCCTGCAGCTTTACCTCGGTTCACAACAGCAGATCTAAGCCCCGTTTCTGCAAACTACAAACCATGTTTTCCAGAATTCCAAGGTGTATACGGAACTCAACCATTAAAATTCCCTTCATTAACCACAGGGGTGCAGGCAATTTTCTATGATTCTATAAAAAGTTATTGAAGTTTGACTGTCATCCGGTATACATTTTAGCAATTCCTGCAGTGTGCAACAAAATGTTGTGGGTTGATTAATCATAATAGAAACAGTTATGAAGTGTCTCACAGACTTCAATGATCCCTTAATACCGTTGGTTAACTAAAATCTATCAATTGCAGGTTAAAATGAGCAATTCATATTGCATCTTTGAAAGAGCTATCCAATCAGTCCCACTCCGCTGCTCTTCCCCCATAGCCCTGCTGACACTCCTGCCAGTGGAAACGGTTTCCCCCTTAATTTTGATCACCTCTATTAAATCTCCCCTGACCAGTGAATAATGGAGCTCAACGCGGGCAAGTCTCAGATCATCCACTTGGGGCCTAGCAAAGATCAGTCAGTGTGTGGTCTGAAAACATCATGTGAGAGAATCGGTTTTTTCTGTGAAATAGCCGGCCCCGTTAAATTTTACAAATGTTGCTCCAGATCGCTGCTCTCTCAAGCAATGAACATTTTAAACCATTCTCCTGAAATGCAATGTGTAAAATGAGATATGGGTTAACAGTTCAGGAGATGCAAAGAGCAAAATAAATGAATGAAGTTTCGACTGTCCCTCTGTAACCATATTATTATGTCTTTCATTCCGCAAAATAAAGTTACCGGTTAATTAATGGTGATTAAAGCAGTTCTTATTTATTCACATTAGATGCATGTAATTAATTTAATAAAATTACATCGCATTCATGAATAAGAAACGGTGATATCAAAATTTCTTCCCTAACCGTGAATCGAACCCAGCCTGCAACACTGATAGGAATAAATTATTGAATCATTTAATGGTGCCTCGAAAAATATCACACTACTAAATTAAAATCACTGCTATAATGTGTTTCGGTGTTGAAGGGGATTGAAAAAAGCCCAGACTGCGCCCGCGGTGAGACAGAGTTCGAACTTACAAAGAAGTTGGTGCTGCGAAGTAACCGCCAAGCGAAAGCTGACAACGATTAAAGAAGGAGACAGCGCTCAATATAAAGGAAGAGCTCACAAACGTTAACTTTCTGTATTCTATGTAAAAGGACTCTCAAATCCTTGAATATACTCAATGACTGAGCATCCACTGCCCTCTGAGGTTGAGAATTGCAAAGATCACAAGCCTCTGAGTGAAGAAATGTCTCCTCATCTGAGTCTCAAATAGCCGGCCCCTAATCCTCAGACTCTGCCCCCCAGTTCTAGACTCTCCAGCCAGGGGAAACAACCTCTCAGCTTCTATCCTTTCAAGCCCTCCAAGAAAATTATACCTTTCAATGAGAACACCTCTCGTTCTTTTGAACTCCAAAGACTATAGGCCCAATCTGCTCAATCTCTCCTCATAGGACAATCCTATCATCATTGAAAACAATCAGGTTTGATTCCCAGTCAGGGATTTCAGTTCTGACAAAGATCATTGAAGTCTGTGAGAATCTTAATAATTGTATTAAAACCAACAAAAATGTGTGTTGCACACTGAAGGAAATTGTAACATGTTTGCCGGGTGACAGTCAAACTTTAATAACTTTCGTCAGAGATTCATAGATTTATAACAAAAGGCGACGGTTTTATCCAGTGTTTCCGTAGTGTAGTGGTTATCACGTTCGCCTCACACGCGAAAAGTCCCCGGTTCGAAACCGGGCGGAAACATTTTGTAAATCATGTTCATTTAAATCGTAGAAAAATGGATCAATTCCCATTTGTTATGCAAAGTAACAAAGTCCTGTTACATTTGTGTTATTCTGTACAGTTATGCACACACACAGAACACTACGGTGTCGCTCGCTCACTTCCGTTTCCAGCCCTGACCGTGCAGACAGCCCCTCTCAAAGCTACACAATCCGGCTGCTTTCAGTTGAATTGTGAAAGATTATTCAAGGATCCTGCAGCTTCACTTCGGTTCACAACAGCAGATCGAAGCCGCGTTGCTGCAAACAACAAACCATGTTTTCCAGAATTCCAAGGTGTATACGGAACTCAACCATTAAAATTCCCTTCATTAACCTCAGGGGTTCAGGTAATTTTCTATGATTCTATAACAAGTTATTAAAGTTTGACTGTCATCCGGTATACATGTTAGCAATTCCTGCAGTGTGCAACAAAATGTTGTGGGTTGATTAATGATAATAGAAACAATTATGAAGTGTCTCACAGACTTCAATGATTCCTTAATACCGTTGGTTGACTAAAATCTATCAATCGCAGGTTAAAATGAGCAATTCATGATGCATCTTTGAAAGAGTTATCCAATCAGTCCCACTCCGCTGCTCTTCCCCCATAGCCCTGCTGACACTCCTGCCAGTGGAAACTGTTTCCCCCATAATTTTGATCACCTCTATTAAATCTCCCCTGACCAGTGATTAATGGAGTTCAACGCGGGCAAGTATCAGATCATCCACTTGGGGCCGAGCAAAGATCGGTCAGTGTGTGGTCTGAAAACATCATGTGAGAGAATAGGTTTTTTCTGTGAAGTAGCCGGTCCCGTTAAATTTTACAAATGTTGCCCCAGATCGCTGCTCTCTCAAGCAATTAACATTTTAAACCATGCTCCTAAAATGCAATGTGTAAAATGAGATATGAGTTATCAGTTCAGGAGATGCAAAGAGCAAAATAAATGAATGAAGTTTCGACTGTCCCTCAGTAACCATATTATCATGTCTTTCATTCTGCAAAATAAAGTTACCGGTTAATTAATGGTGATTAAAGCAGTTCTTATTTATTCACATTAGATGCATGCAATTAATTTAATATAATTACATCGCATTCATGAATAAGAAACGGTGATGTCAAAATTTCTTCCCTAACCGGGAATCGAACCCAGCTCGCAACACTAACAGGAATAAGTTATATGAATAATTTAATGGTGCCTCGAAGAATGTCACACTGCTAAATTAAAATCACTGCTATAATGTGTTTCGGTGTTGAAGGGGATTGAAAAAAGCCCAGTCTGCGCCCGCGGTGACACAGAGTTCGAACTTACAAAGAAGTTGGTGCTGCGAAGCAACCGCTGAGCGAAAGCTGAGACCGATTCAAGGGCGAGAAACCACTCAATATAAAGGATGAGCTCTCAAACGTTAACTTTCTGTGTTCTGTGTAAATGGACTCTCAAATCCTTGAATATACTCAATGACTGAGCATCCACTGCCCTCTGAGGTTGAGAATTGCAAAGATTCACAAGCCTCTGAGTGAAGAAATGTCTCCTCATCTGACTCTCAAATGGCCGGCCCCTTATCCTGAGACTCTGCCCCCTAGTTCTAGACTCTCCAGCCAGGGGAAACAACCTCTCAGCTTCTACCCTTTCAAGCCCTCCATGAAAATTGTACCTTTCAATGAGAACTCCTCTCGTTCTTCTGAACTCCAGAGATTCTAGGCCCAATCTACTCAATCTCTCCTCATTGGACAATCCTATCATCATTGAAAACAATCTGGTTTGATTCCCAGTCAGGGACTTCAGTCCTGACAAAGACAATTGAAGTCTGTGAGAATCTTAATAAATGTATTAATACCAACAAAAACGTGTGTTGCACACTGAAGGAAATTGTAACATGTTTGCTGGGTGACAGTAAAACTTTAATAACTTTCTTCATAGATTGATAGATTTATAGCAAAAGGCGACTGTTTTATCCAGTGTTTCCGTAGTGTAGTGGTTATCACGTTCGCTTAACACGCCAATAGTCCCCGGATCGGAACCAAGCAGAAACTTTTTGTAAATCATGTTCATTTCAATCGTAGAAAAATGGATCAATTCGCATTTGTTATGCAATGTAACAAAGTCCTGTTACATTTGTGTTATTCTGTACAGTTGTGCACACACACAGAACTCTACGGTTTCGCTCGCTCACTTCCGTTTCCAGCCATGACCGCGCAGACAGCCCCTCTCAAAGCTGCACATTCCGGCTGCTTTCAGTTGAATTGTGAAAGATTATTCAAGGGTCGTGCAGCTTTACCTTGGTTCACAACAGTAGGTCTAAGCCGCGTTTCTGCAAACTACAAACCATGTTTTCCAGAATTCCAAGGTGTATACGGAACTCAACCATTAAAATTCACTTCATTAACCAGAGGGGTTCAAGCAATTTTCTATGATTCTATAAAAAGTTTTTAAAGTTTGACTGTCATCCGGTATACATGTTAGCAATTCCTGCAGTGCGCAACAAAATGTTGTGGGTTGATTAATGATTATAGAAAAAATTATGAAGTGTCTCACAGACTTCAATGATCCCTTAATACCGTTGGTTAACTAAAATCTATCAACATACACTTAAAATTCGTTTAGGTAAATTTTGACAAGGTTTAAAATTTTAAGTTTTACATTTATATTTCAAAACATTCAATTTGAATTTTAAATCATAGATTCATAGAATCATAGATTGATACGGCACAGAAGGAGCCCATGCAGCCCATTGAGTCTGTGCTGGCACTTTGAAAGAGCTCTTCAAATAATCCTTCTCCCCTGATGTTTCACACAGAATCACACAGAAACCCCACAATGCAGATAGAGGCCATTTCGGCCCATCGAGCCTGCACCGACACATGTCCCACCCGATTCCCGTAACCCCTACACGAACACATATCCCACCCTATCCCCGTAACCCCACGTATTTAATCCCCCGAACACTAAGGGTCAACTTATCATAGCCAATCAACCTAACCTGCACACCTGCAAATTTCTCCTTTACAATGATTTATTCAATTCTCTTTTGAAAGTTACTATTGTGTCTGCTCCACCGCCCTTTCAGGCAGCGCATTCCCGATCACAACAACTGGCTGCGGTAAAAAAAACTCCTCATCTCCCCTCTGGTACCTTTTGCCGGTTAGGTTCAATCGGTGTCCTCCAGTTACCGACCCTCCTGCCACTGGAAACAGATTCTCCTTATTTACCCTTATCAAAACATCTTGTAAATTTACAAACTTCGATTAAATTTCCTCTTAATCTTCTGCGGAAAAACAATTGCAGCTTCTCAGTCGATCAACATAACTGAAGTCAACTCATCCCTGGGGCCACTCGCTCTTTGTGCTTGTCTCTCTTTTTTGTCTCTGTCTGTCAATCTCTTTGTCTCTGCCTCTCTCTTTGTCCCTATCTCTCTCCTTGTCTCTGCCTCTCTCTTTGTCCCTGTCACTCTCTTTGTCTCTGCCTCCCTCTTTGTCCCTGTCTCTCTATATGTCTGTCTGTCTCTTTCTCACTCTGTTCACAGTTAGCTTCTAGTTCTGATCAAATAGTGCAAATTTCAGTTCCACGTTAGTATAGTGGTGAGTATCCCCGCCTATCATGCGGCGAGACCGGGATTCAATTCCACGATGGCAGGTTTTTTTTTAACAACCCCAATTTTTTAATTTCTTCCCAGTTCCTTGAAATGCTCCTTCGAAAAGTTGAACTGAAAAAGTTCAAGTGAAATAATTTTAAAAGATTTACCGACAAAAGAAGAACTGTACAAAAACTTCCTGCACCTGTTCCTCGTTGGAATCGTGCTCCCCTCTATTTCCCTCTCACTGTTGTGTGGGGCAGAGAGGAGTCATACCGGCACAGAATGAGACCATTGAATGCTTAATTAAATTCATTTATTTTGAACATGTGACCATTTATTCTTACTTCCGTGGTGTGAAATGTTATTTATTTGGAGATTTCTATTATGCTTATGGGATTCCGTACATAAAGCATCATAGGAATCCCCTGCGTGATTGGTTGGCCTGGCCAACGGATGCTGCCGAACCATGAGCGCCAATGGTATCCGTGGGCCTTTATGCTTGCGTACGCCAGCAGGCCCAAGACCGCAAGAGTGCGAAGCTCCGGAGACACCAGTTAATTGGGATTTGTTTCTCGGTTCGGAGGCGTAAGCCGGCGCCAAACCTCCGATCGCAATCTCAAGGCCCATCGTATTTTAGGAGGCTGGTTTAAAATGTTTATTACTTACGACATCAGGAATCTGGGGCAAATTTTGTTCAATATAACCGGGCCGGTTATTGCGCAGAATAAAAATCTTCCACTCGAACATATCCACCCGGGCTCGATTTGGGAACTGTTCATGTTGGAGGCGAACATGATCGTCGCTGCACTACGGAAACCGGAGCGTTAGTGTCCACGGAAAAGCGAATCAGCATCGAGCATAAAATATGATGGCGATCATTTTCAGATGCAATGCAGTCAGCCATTACATAAATTGAATAATTTTGCAGTGAAAAGATTTGGAAGTATTACTCGCATCTGTGCCTTTAGTTAAAGTTTGTGGCGTCTGACTCCCGCTCATGTCTCTGAATAAGAAAGGAGAGGCTTGACATTGACCAGACTGCACTGCGCCTGGTGTTTGTGAACTCATCCTTTATATTGAACGGTTTCGCATTCATTGACCGGCGTCAGCATCAGCTCAGCGATTGCTTCGCAGCACCAACTTAATTGTAAGCTCGAACCTCTCTCACCGCGGGCGTTGCATAGTGATTTTATCGTCATTTTCAATCCCCTTCTTCTGCACCGAAACAAATTGTAGCCGTGATTTTAAATCAATGCTGCGTGATTCATAGCGATCACCTTTAAATGATTCAGAAAACCAGTCCTTTCACCTCCGTAACACGGGATCGATTCCTGGTAAGAGAAGTAAATTTTATAACACAGTTTTAAAATCAAAATCTGATGAAATTGACTACATTCAGCTGATGGGAAAATTTAGAATTGTTTTAATTACCATTAATTAACCGATAACTTTCTTTTGCAGAATGAATTAATTAATAGCTTTGCACCATTTAAAAAATATTCTGTTTGTCTATTCTTCCTACCACAGTGAATAACCTCACATTTCCCTACATTATACTCCGTCTGCCGCCTTATTGCCCGCCCAATCACTTAATCTGTCTATAACCCATTGTAGGCTCTTATGTGTCCTCACAGCTTACTTTCCCACCTAGCTTTGTATCATCAGAAAACTTGGATACACTACACTCTGTCCCTTCATCTAAGTCAGTAATATAGACTGTAAATAGCTGAAGCATGCGCACTTGATCCTTGCGGCACCCGACTAGTTACAGCCTGCCAATCTGAAAATGACCCGTTTATCTCTAATCTCTGTTTTCTGTCCGTTAACCAATGCTCTATTCTTGCTAATACATTACCTCCAGTCCCATGAGCCCTTATCTTGTGTAACAACCTGTTACGTGGTGCCTTATCGAATGCCTTTTGGAAATCCAAATATGCTGCCTCCACTGGTTCCCCTTATAGTTCCAATTAATGCCTGAAGCAGAACATCCCGTTGTGCCAATGGAGCCTGTTTGTCGGACATGTAAGGAAGGAGTGTGGTAAGCAGAGAAGTGAAGTGATACTTTGGTAACAAGGTCGGATAATAGAAATAAAGGTGCTGGAAACACTCAGCAGGTCAGGCAGCATCTGTGGAGAGAGAAGCAGAGTTAACGTTTCAGGTCGAAAACCTTCCATCAGAAGGTGGCCAGTTGTGTTAGGTTACACTATTAAACGTGCAAATTGTCACGTAGTAGAGGTAAGGAAAAGATATCAAAAGTTTGGAACAGATACTTTAGAATTCGATAAAGGTTTGAGCAACTTGTACATCGAACTCGGAACTATAAAGTGTTGGAGTTCCTCGGCTAAAATTCGCAAAGATTTGTTTAAAAGCTGTTGTTAATTATACTTCTAATTGTTGCAAGATTAATAAATCTGACATTTATTGTTGCGAACACTTTTCCTGCTCTGCGCGTTTCCCAGCTGTGCTCGGAGCGCCGTCCCCTTCAGTCCATCGCTCACAGGGTCTGTTCCATTCAGCGTTTCTACTTTCTGGACCTTGGTGAAATTTCATAGATTGAAAGGGACGCGTCTCAACCCCGAGATCGTCACCGACTCGCTCACCGGTGCACAGCGACCACACTCTGCTCCCGTGAGATGGAGGCCCAGGAGCTGTTTCAAGCTCCAGTGCAGTTTCAAGCAGAACTCATTCAAAAAATCCAAGTCATTGAGGCGCCTGATCCTTTGCACCTTCCCAACGTGTTGAGATTCATGTGGGGGTGATTTGGGCACGCCTTTCTCCACATTGCAACACTTCAAAGGTACTTCAATGGTTATAAAGCGCTTTGGGACGTCCTGAGTTCGTGAAAAGCTCTGTATCAATGCCAGTGTTTTTTTTTTGCAGAAGTTCGAACAGCAAGTTCATAATTCGCTGGCAATATAAAAGCTCATCGGGGATTTGAACCGGGAACCTCTCGCAAGTTTCAACCAATAACCCCGAAGCGAGAATCATACCTCTAAAGCAACGAGCCAACTGATAAATACTATTGGAAATAAGAGCTAACCATTGTAAAACCATTTTTTCTGTGTGGTTTTACTTGATGAGCAGAGCACTTGAGACCGAGACAATGACTTTGCCTTTTGGACCTGTATTCTGAAGCGCCGTCCGGTCCCAGACCTACAGTTATTGAGCTGTGGTTCAGATATTGGATGTGATAACAATTGTTAAAGAGGAGGTACCAGGAAAGCTGGCTGTATTTATGTCCATAAGTCACCAGGACCAGATGAAATGCATCCTAGGATGCTCAGGGAAGCACAGGTGGAAATTGTGAAGTTACTGGCCACAATCTTCCAATACTCATTGGATACGGCGGTGGTGCCAGACGTCTGGAGAATTGCAAATGTTACACCCTTGTTCAAAAAGGAGTATAAGGTTCAACCCAGCAACTACAGGCCAGTCAGCTTAACGTCGGTAGTCAGGAAGCTTTTCGACAGGGTAATCCTGGACAAAATGACCGGTCACTTGGACAAGTATGGATGAATTAAGGAAAGTCTGCACGGATTTGTTAAAGGCAAATCGTCTTTTACCAACTTGGTTAAATTATTTGATGAGGTGAAAGAAAGGGTTGATGAGGGAAATGCGGTTGATGTGGTGAACATGGACTTCCAAAAGGCACTTGATTAAGTGCCGCATAACAGGCTTGCCAGCAAAGTTGAAGCCCATGGAATAAGAGGGACAGTGCCAGCATGGATGTGAAATTGGCTAAGAGACAGGAAACAGAGTAGTGGTGAACGGTTATTTCTCTGACTGGAGGAAGGTGTTCCCCAGGGGTCGGTACTAGGACCACGGCCCATCTTGACATATATTAATTATTTGGAGTTAGGTGTCCAGGGCACAATTTCAAAACTTGCTGATAATACAAAACTTGGAAGTATAGTGAGCAGTGAGGAGTGTAGTGATAGACTCCAAGTGGACATGGACAGGCTGGTGGAATGGGCGGACATGTGGCAGATGAAGTTAAATGCAGAAAACTGTGAAGTGATACATTTTGTTTGGAAGAATGAGGAGAGGCAATATAAATTAAAGGATACATTTCCAAAGTGGGTGCAGGAACAGAGAGACCTGGGGGTATATGTGCACAAATCATTGAAGGTGGCAGGACAGGTTGAGAAATCAGTTTAAAAAGCTTATGGAATCCGGGGCTTTACAAATAGAGGCATAGAGCACAAAAGCAAGGAAGTTATGATGAACCTTTATAAAACGCTGGTTCGGCCACAACTGCAGTATTCATGTTCCAGAAAATGTTATTCTGTGCAATAACCGGTCCTGTTAAATTGAACAAAAGTTGCACAAGACTCCTGGTGACATAAGCAATGAACATTTTAAACCAGACTCCTGAAATACATTGGCCTGGAAATTGCGATCGGGGGCTCGCCACCGGCTAAGGCCTCGGAATCGAAAAACAAATCCGAATTACCTGGTGTCTCCGGAGCTTCAGACTCTTGCTGCCCTGGGCCTGCTGCCGTCCGCCTGCATAAAGGCCCACGGATCCCAGGGGCGCACACAGTTCGCAAGCATCCCTGAGATCACATGGGCCAGATCAACCAATCAAAAAGGGGGGTTCCTATGAGGATAATGGGGATTCCATTTATGTACAGAAACCCCATAACATAGTCGACATCTCCAAATAAATAACATTTCACACCACGGAAATAAAAATAAATGATGACTTGTTCAAACTTAATGAAATTAATTAAACATTTAAAATACAATTTTTAATTTTATGAAATATATATTTGAACATTTTAAAACGGGCCAGAGTTTACCTAAACTAATTTAAAATGTATGTATGTGTATATCATTAAAAAAAAAAATTAACATTTATTTTCACCCGTGCACTGGCAAAAGAAGGTCGTACGCCTGCTATTAGGCTGGATAGCTCTTTCGACCAACGTGGACACGAAGGGCCGAATGGCCTCTTTCTGTGCCGTAAATTTCTATGATTCTATTACCAGGTGTAAGGGTTTCCTGGGCATCCGCTGGGCAGTAGTTAGCCCAACTCTGCACCAGCAAAAGTGATGTTGTAGCGGATGCGGTGGCTCGGTCCAAGCGAAACTTGACAGATCACAAGTTCTGGCCTTTCGGGCGTGCGGAAACCTGGAACTTGCGGGGGATTCTGAAGGCGTACGAGAGCCTACGCTGTGCATTCGCTGTCGGAAGCACCGTAAAATCCGGGCCATGGTGTAAAATGAGATATGCATAACAGTTCATCACATAGAAAGCACAATACACGTTATTGAAGTATCTTTAGCATTTAATTCATTCTGCAAATTAAGATCATCGGTTAATTAATGGTAATTAAAACATTTGTTCACATTAGATACATGTAAGTAATTTTAAATTAATTAAAAACTGTTACAAAAATTGTATCTCTGACCAGGAATCGAACTCCAGTCGCGGCGATGAAAGTGCCGAATTCTAACCACTAGACTACCAGGGAACACGGAAGCCTAATGCGATAGTTGTAAATAGAATGGGTCAATCCGTATTGGATACAAATTCGTTTTGATTGTTTACATCAAAAAGCATTTCATGACACTGCGGCTTACAAATCTAGTTACATGTACCTGAAGCTATGATAAATTGACCCGTAGTGTTAGGGGGATTAAATACGTGGGGTTACGGGGATAGGGTGGGATATGTGTTGGTGTAGGGGTTACGGGGATCGGGTGGGATATGTGTCGGTGCAGGGCTCGATGGGTCGAAATGGCCTCTATCTGCACTGTGGGGTTTCCGTGATTCTGTGATTCTGTGATTTATTGGGGTGCATTTATCTTCATTCGAAACCTCAGTAAAATGCTCCAACCTCTTCTGTTTCCCTCATACCAGCTGTGCAACAGCCACGACTCAAATGTAACCTCACACGGCGCGCTGGCGTCTTCCAGTTCTATATCTGTATATAGAGAATTAATGACGAAAGGTCATCGACCTAAAGATTACACATACATGTATAAATATTTATAGCATTCTGGACTCAACATCGAGTTCAACAATTTCAGACCATAACCTCTGCTCCTATTTTTTCAGATGGCACCTGTTGATGATTCTGCCATTCCCATTTACACCTCCTCTGGTCCCATCTCTCCTTCCTTTACTTGTCCCATTGCCATCTCCTTTTGCCTCGCACCTTCATCCCTTTTGTCATTTAATCTCTCCTGCCTTCCACCTTATCACTAATATTGCCTCTTGCTGTTTCCTCCCCTCCCCCATTTGCCTAAAATCTATTTCATCTCTAACTTCTCCCAGTTCTGACGAAAGGTCATCGACCTGAAACGTTAACTCTGTTTCTCTCTCCACAGATGCTGCCTGACTTGCTGAGTATTTCTAGAATTTTCTGTTTTTATGTCAGATTCCCAGCCTCTGCAGTATTTCGCTATTGCATACTTTACTCCAAATAGACTCACATGCATTGATAAATATTGTGACGGTGCAATGCAACGTTCCCTAGTGGTTAGGATTCAGCGTTCTCTTGGATTTGATTCCAGGTCAGGGGGGTAACAGTTTTTAATTCGAGACCTGATTTAAATGAATTACATGACTTTCATGTGGAAAAAAGAATAATTGGTTTAAACATCATTTATTAATCCATAAAGTTATTTTGTGGAACTTCAATCATTTAATTAGCCCTCAGCATGTGATGAACCTTTATCCCGAGCTCATTGTATTTTAGGAGCCTTGGTGTAAAATGTTGAGTGTTTATGACACGGACCCAGCCGCAGAATCGCCACTGTGAAAGTAGGAAACTGCTCGAAATACACAACAGGGCGGGCAGTTTGTGAAAAACAATTAAACTTTTGGCGTGTAGACTTTTCACAGAAATGGAACCAGCTTCGTGTGACAATATCAGGTGTGAATGTGTGTATATGGGTGGCATGTTTCTATATCAAGTGAGTGTTTGTGTTCTGATGCGATCCTTTGCATGTCATTGAGTCATAGAGTCATAGCGGCACAGAAGGAGGCCATTCGAGTCCGTGCCGGCTCTCTGTGGAGCAATCCAGTCAGTCCCATTCCCCCTGCTCGATCCCCGTAGCCCTGTAAATTTATTTCCCTCAAGAACATAAGAACATAAGAACATAAGAAATAGGAGCAGGAGTAGGCCAATCGGCCCCTCGAGCCTGCTCCACCATTCAATAAGATCATGGCTGATCTGATCCTAACCTCAAATCTTCCATCACTCTGCATCCACCCGAACCCATGTGATCTCCCGGGAGAGGCGAAAAACCAGATAAAGACCCAATGGCCAATTTGGGAGAAAAAAATCTGGGAAATTCCTCTCCGACCCATCTAGGCGATCGAAATTCTTCCAGGAGATCACTCTGCCCCTATATTTTCTACAGTACTTACCTTCTGTAAAGGCGATCTCCACCCCAGCCAGGAACAGGAATAAAACCATCTCCTGAAATCTAACAGAATTAGAACACAGTAGGAGCAGAACAAGGCTACACGGCCCCTGGGCCCGCTCCACTACCCACAGGGCCATGACCATTCCGAACCCAGACTCATGTCCAATTTCCTGCCCGCTCCCCGTAACCCTTTATTCCCTTTACTTCTAGGAAACTATCTATTTCTGTTTTAAATTTATTTAATGATGTAGCTTCCACAGCTTTCTGGGGCAGCAAATTCCACAAACCTACCACCCTCTGAGTGAAGAAGTTTCTCCTCATCTCAGTTTTGAATGAGCAGCCCCTTATTTTAAGATTATGCCCCCTAGTTCTAGTTTCACCCATCATTGGGAACATCCTCACCGCATCCACCCGATCAAGCCCCTTCACAATCTTATATGTTTCAATAAGATTGCCTCTCATTCTTCTGAACTCCAATGAGTAGAGTCCCAATCTACTCAACCTCTCCTCATATGACCACCCCCTCATCCCCGGGATTAACCGAGTGAACCTTCTTTGTACTGACTCGAGAGCAAGTATGTCTTTTCTTAAGTATGGACACCAAAACTGTATGCAGTATTCCAGGTGCGGCCTCACCAATACCTTGTACAACTGCAGCAATACCTCCCTGTTTTTATATTCCAACCCCCTAGCAATAAAAGCCAACATTCCATTGGCCTTCTTAATCACTTGCTGCACCTGCATACTAACTTTTTGGGTTTCGTGCACCAGGGCCCCCAGATCCCTTTGTACTACAGTACTTTCCAGTTTCTTGCCATTAAGATAATAACTTGCTCTATGATTTTTCCTGCCAAAGTGCATAACCTCACACTTTCCAGTATTGTATTCCATCTGCCAAATCTCTGCCCACTTACTTAGCCTGTCTATGTCCCTTTGCAGGTTTTTTATGTCCTCCGCACTCACTACTTTCCCTCCCATCTTTGTATCATCTGCAAACTTTGATATGTTACTCTCGGTCCCCTCCTCCAAATCGTTAATATAGATTGTAAAGAGTTGGGGACCCAGCACTGACCCCTGCGGAACACCACTAGTTACTGGTTGCCAATCTGAGAACGAACCATTTATCCCAACTCTCTGCTTTCTGTTAGAGAGCCAATCCTCCACCCACGCCAGAATATTACCCCCAATCCCGTGATTTTTTATCTTGAGCAATAATCTTTTGTGTGGCACCTTGTCAAATGCCTTTTGGAAGTCTAAATACACTACGTCCACTGGTTCCCCTTTATCCACCCTGTATGTTACTTCCTCAAAAAACTCAAGCAAATTTGTTAAACATGACTTCCCCTTCATGAAACCATGCTGAGTTTGCCCTATTAAATTATGTTTATCCAAATGTCCCGTTACTGTCTCCTTAATAATGGACTCTAACATTTTACCAGCCACAGATGTTAGGCTAACAGGTCTATAGTTTCCAGCCTTCTGCCTACTACCCTTTTTAAATAAGGGTGTTACATTAGCAGTTTTCCAATCTGCCGGGACCTTTGCTGAGTCCAGTGAGTTTTGGAAAATTATTACCAATGCATCCACAATCCCTACCGCAATTCCCTCAAGACCCTGGGATGCAAGCCATCAGGTCCAGGGGATTTATCCGCCTTGAGTCCCATTATTTTACCAAGTACCACTTCCTTAGTGATTTTAATCGTATTTAGTTCCTCCCCCCCTAGAGCCCCCTGTTTGTCCAGTGTTGGGATATTCTTAGAGTCCTCTACTGTAAAGACTGATACAAAATAATTGTTCAGTGTTTTTGCCATCTCCATGTTTCCCACCATTAATTTCCCGGTCTCATCCTCTAAGGGACCAACATTTACTTTAGCCACCCTTTTTCTTTTTATATAACTATAGAAACTTTTACTGTCTGTTTTTATATTTTTTGCTAATTTACTTTCATAATCTATCTTCCCTTTCTTAATCAATCAAGTGCCTATCCAGTCTCCCATTGTGTGTCAGTTGTACATTTAATCCATCAGGTTATCAATATATAAATATCTGTGTTTGAAAGTGAGATTCTTCTAAATGGATTTTAGGTGTATCAGTGAGCTGGTGATGAATAAATGTGATTGTATCTGTGTGTTATTTCTCAATGTATTTGTGTGTATCTGTGTTCTGTATAAATGTATTTGCGTGGCATTTAAAAGGAATACAGACATAAAGAGCCAGAACATGCTTTTTGAATGAGACAGATTCCCCCAAATAAATAAATCAATAACACAGATGCATGGAAATCTTGGATAAGTACCTGAAGGAAATAAAATGTGCAGGGCTACGGGGAGAGGGAGAGGGAGTGGGACTAGCTGAAGGGCTCTTGCAGAGAGCCGGCACGGGCTGGACGGGTCGAATGGCCACCTTCTGTGCTGTATCCATTCTCTGATTCTATGATGTCGATCTACCTGTAAGTGGTGAAAGGCGACGACAGTGATTCACCACCATCTCGGTGATGGGCAATAAATGCTGGCCTTGCCAGCGAGACCTACATCCCAGGAACGAATATAAAAAATATATCTAATACCAGTACTCATTGTTTTGATTTAACAAATAAGATATTAATTGTCCAGACTGATATGAGCTGTAAAAGAATAGTGACCCCGACGTGATTTGAACACGCAGCCTTCTGATCTTGAAGTCAGACGCGCTACCGTTGCGCCAGGAGGTCAAGACAGATTTTGCTCCGTATTCAAGTTCATATATACAGAAGTATCATACCTGGTTCCTGGTGGTCGAATGACACTCACCTGCTTTCGATTCTCAATCGAGGAATTTATGTTGACACAAGATTTGGGAACAGTAAATTACAGAAAGATAATTCAAGTCTGTGGGACGAGTGATAATTGCTTTAATCTTGGTTAATAAATCCATTACTTTCTGTTACAGATTTCGGTTACAGACGCTCTTTGCGTGACATTTGTTCCGCGTTTAATCTTGCAAACTGGGAGAGATCGCTGATCGCGGGGAGACAGTGGGTGCTTCAGCGGCCCCACTGTCAGGATGTGGAAGGATTCACGTTAGGGGTGTGCGGGGGGAATCAGTGACATTTTTTGTAAAGGGCAGCGGGGGAGAAGGACTGAGAGCATTCAGTGTGGGACAGAAGCTGTTTAAATTGAGGCAGCACATTGCCGATCAGCACAGAGGGAGTTAACTGACTCAGTGCCCCTCTGCTGCTGCTACAGAGCCTTGCTGTGGCGAACAAACAGAGGCGAATTTATTCTCCTGTCAAAAGGGCCACAGCGGCTTCTACCTTGTTCTTTAATTGCTCTTTATTTCACTTCACTGAGTTACATATATTTCTTATGGCTAAAGGGATCAAGGAATATGGGGAGAAGGCAGGGACAGGGCACTGAATTTGGATGATCAGCCATGATCTCATTGAATGACGGAGCAGGCTCGACAGACCGAATGGCCTACTCCTGCTACTACCTTCTATGTTTCTCTGTTTCTATGAATAGATAACTTTGAGTGAGAGAAAACTGATCCAGAAATATAATCTATTAATCTGCAGGGTGGCCGTCAGTAAGAAGCCTTTTCTCTCTGGATCCGGTAGCGGTTCTGGTTTCAGGCTCAAGGTTGCCGGTACTGTCGATAGACTTTTGTTCAGTAAGGGTATTAAGGGTTAAGGGACCAAAGCGGGTAGCTGGAGTGAAGATACAGACTAGCCCTGATCTAATTCAATGACGGAACAGGCTCGAGGGGCTGAATGGCCTCCTCCTGTTCCTATGCAGTCGCTGCAATGCAATGTACTCGATGCTGGACGGTTTCTGGTGTGTAATAGTTATCGCATTCCGCTAACACACGAAAACTCAATGGTTCGAAAGTGGGTAGAGGCAATTTAATGCCTTTTCTCCATTCAAGATTACTAAATATGAAAACAGGAATAATTTACATGTTTGTACAAATAAAACACGCATTGTCAGGCGAATTATACCTTTCAAATGGCAGCGTTACAGTGAGTGAAGTAATTCTCAATAATATGTCCCATATAGGACACAGTTTGGGTTACGGTACTGTAAGCAGGGTTTGGGGGAAATTGGCATGATTTAGGGAATCTCCCCCTCGCGTGTCGCTACATTAAAGAGGTTCAGAATGTGGAAGCAAAACAACACAGATTAATAGGAAAACACAGGGTGAGCGACGGGATTCAAAGTGCAGTTTCAATCGGTCTGTCTGGGTGTCCTTTCAATAACTAACAAAGAAAGCGCGTCTCCAAAAATGTCCCACACCGTGTTATGATTCAGGAAACTGGGACGGAAGTAGAAATAAGAAAAAAAAACAGAGTGATATAGAGAAGAGTAAGAGAGAAGGGGAAAAATACTGTTTCCACGGAGAACTAATGCAGAGACTCCTCTGCTGCGCCTGGGGTGGCCTCCTGCAGCCCGGATACATTAACATCCTAACAGCTCATTAACTGTACGAGTGGGACCGGGCGGCGCTTCAGAAGTCAGGGCGAAAAGGCAAAGACACTGTGTCGGTCTCAAGTGCTCTGCTCATCAAGAATAGCCACACACACAAAATGGTTTTAGCATGGTTACCTCTTATCTGCATTACCGCCAATCAGTCGGCTCTTTGGTCTAGGGGGTATGATTCTCGCTGCTTGAAACTTGCGAGATATTGTGGGTTGAAATCCTGGACGTGCACTACTTTTGTCCACGGATTTTGAACTTGCAGTTGAAACTATTGCAAAGAAAGTCTCCCATTGACACATCGCTTTTCACGAGCTCAGGACAGCCCAAAGCGCTTTACAACCATTGCAGTATCTTTGAAGTGTTGTAAGGTGGGGAAAGATGTGCCCAAATTCCCCCCACGTGAATCTCAACTCTTTGGGAAGGAGTTTGGTGGAAAGACTCAGGCTCCTCAATGACTTGGACTTTCTTTGAATGAGTTCTGCCTGTAAATGCACTCGAGCTTGAAACAGCTTCTGGGCCTCCATCTTACGGGAGCAGAGTGTGGTCGCTGTGCAGCGGTTAGCGAGTCGGTGACGAGCTCGGGGGTGAGACACGTCGCTTTCAAACTATGAAATTTCACCAAGGGCCAGAGAATAGAAACGCTGAATGGAATAGTCCCTGTGAGCGATGGGTTGAAGGGGACGGCGCACCGAGCACAGCTGGAGAACGCGCAGTGCAGCCAAAGTGTTCGCAACATTAAATGTCAGAGTTATTAATCCTGCAATAATTAGACATATAATTAACAACAGCATTTAGACAAATTCTTGCGAATTTTAACCGGAGAACTCAAATACTTTATAGTTCCGATCTCGATATACAAGTTAATCAAACCTGTATCGGATTCTAAAGTATCTGTTCCAAACGTCACTTTTACATCCTTTCCTCGCCTCTTCTACGCGGCCCCTCAAAATATTACAGCTGTTCAAATGGATGCATCACCTCACCTAATACAAATTCTCGAACTGATATATTATCTCAAATTAATACACCTCAAAAAAATATAGCACCTCAAACTAATACAGCACCTCAAACTAATCGAGCACCTCAAACAAATACAGGTCAAACTAATATGGCACAACAAATTATTACACCACCTCAAACTAGCACACCTCAAAATAATACACTACCTCCAACTAATACAAATTCTCAAACTAATACACTATGTCATAATAATACAACACCTCAAGCTAATACACTGTGTCAAAATAATACAACACCTCAAAATAATACAGCCCCTCAAAATAATATCGCGGCTCAAACTAATGCAACAGCTCAAAATCATACACCTCAAAATAGTACACTACATCAAACGAATACAAAACCTCAGATGAATACAGCAACTCAAACTAATACAGCCCCTCAAACTAATAAAGCACCTCAAACTAATGCAGCACCTCAAAATAGTACACTACATCAAACAAATACAAAACCTCAAACTAATACAGCACCTCAAACTAATACAGCGCCTCAAACTAATAGAGCATCTCAAACTAATAGAGCACCTCAAACTAATACAGCAACTCAATCAAATACAGCACCTCAAACTAATACAGCGCCTCAAATTAATACAGCACCTCAAACTAATACAGCACCTCAAACTAATACAACACCTCAAACTAATACAGTGCTTCAAATTAATACAGCACCTCAAACTAATACAACACCTCAAACTAATACAGCGGCTCAAACTAATACAGCACCTGAAACTAACACAGCCCCTTAAACTAATACAGTGCATCAAACTAATGTAGCACCTCAAGTCATAGAAAGATAGAGGATAGGAGCAGGAGTAGGCCATTCGGCCCCTCGATCCTGTTCCTTCATTCAATGAGATCATGGCTGATCATCCAAATTGAGTACCCTGTTCCTGCCTGCTCCCCATATCCCTTGATCCCTTTAGCCTTAAGAAATATATCTAACTCCTTCTTGAATATATTTAATAAATTGGCCTCAACTGCCTTCTCTGGTAGAGAATTCCACAGGTTCACCACTCTCTGGGTGAAGAAATTCCTCCTCATCTCAGTCCTAAATGGCTTACCCCTTATCCTTAGACTGTGACCCCTGGTTCTGGAGTCTCCCACCATCGGGAACATCCTTACTGCATCTAGTCTGTCTATTCATGTTAGAATTTTTTAAGTTTCAATGAAATCCCCTCTCATTCTTCTAAACTCCAGCGAGTATAAGCCGAATCGACCCAAACTCTCCTCATACGTCATTCCTGCCATCCCAGGTAAATCAATAGAGCATGTAAAACTAATAAAGCACCTCAAACTAATACGGCACCCCGAACTAATACAGCACCTCAAACTAATACAGCCCCTTAAACTAATACAGCACCTCAAACTAATACAGTGGCTCAAACTAATACAGCGCCTCAAACTAATATGGCACCTCAAACTAATACAGCCCCTCAAACTAATACAGCGCCTCAAAGTAGTACAGCAATGCAAACTAATACAGACCCTCAAACTAATACAGCACCTCAAACTAAAAGATCACCTCAATCTAATACAGCACCTCAAAATAATGCAGCACCACAAACTAATACAGCCCCTCCAACTAATACGGCACCTCAAACTAATACAGCACCTCAAACTAAAAGAGCACCTCAAACTAATACAGCACTGCAAACTAATAAAGCACCTCAAACTAATACAGCACCTCAAACCAATACAGCGCCTCAAACTTATACAGCACCTCAAAGTAATAGCGCACCTCAAACTAATACAGCACCTCATTCTAATACAGCATCTCAAACTAATACAGCACCTCAAAGTAATACAGCACCTCAAACCAATACAGCGGGTCAAACTAATAAAGCAACTCAAATTAATGCAGCATCTCAAACTAATACAGCACCTCAGACTAATACAGTGCCTCAAACTAATACAGCACCTTAAACTAATACAGCACCTCAAACTAATACAGCACTTCAAACTAATACGGCACCTCAAACTAATACATCACCTCAAACTAATACAGCAACTCAAAATAATAAAACACATCAAACTAATACAGGATGTCAAAATAATACAGCGCCTCAAACTAATACAGCACCTCAATCTAATACAGAGCCTCAAACTAATACAGCACATCAAATGAATACGGCGCCTCAAACTAATACAGCACCTCAAACTAATACAGCACCTCAAACTAATACAGCACCTCAAACTAATACAGAGCCTCAAACTAATACAGTGCCTCAAACTAATACAGCACCTCAATCTAATACAGCACATCAAATGAATACGGTGCCTCAAACTAATACAGCACCTCATACTAATGCAGCATCTCAAACTAATACAGCCCCTCAATCTAATGCAGCACCTCAAACTAATACAACACCTCAAATTAATACAGCACCTCAAACTAATACTGTGCCTCAAACTAACACAGCGCCTCAAACTAACACAGCCCCTTAAACTAATAGAGGGCATCAAACTAATGTAGCACCTCAAGTCATTGAATGATAGAGGATAGGAGCAGGTGTCGGCCATTCGGCCCCTCGATCCTGTTCCTTCATACAATGCGATCATGGCTGTTCATCCAAATTGAGTACCCTGTCCCTGCCTTCTCCCCATTTCCCTTGATCCCTTTAGTATTAAGAAATATATGTAACTCCTTTTTGAATATATTTAATAAAGTGGCCTCAACTGCCTTCTGTGGTAGAGAATTCCACAGGTTCACCACTCTCTGGGTGAAGAAATTCCTCCTCATCTCAGTCCTAAATGGCTTACCCCTTATTCTTAGACTTTGACCCCTGCTTCTGGAGTCTCCCACCATCGGGAACATCCTTACTGCATCTAGTTTGTCTATTCATGTTAGAATTTTTTAAGTTTCAATGAAATCCCCTCTCATGCTTCTAAACTCCAGCAAGTATAAGCCCAATCGACCCAATCTCTCCTCATACGTCATTCCTGCCATCCCAGGTAAATCAATAGAGCATGTAAAACTAATAAAGCACCTCAAACTAATATGGCACCTCAAACTAATACAGCACCTCAAACTAATACGGCACCTCAAACTAAAACAGCACCTCAAACTAATACAGCACCTCAAACTAATACAGTGCCTCAAACTAATACAGCGCCTCAAACTAATATGGCACCTCAAACTAATACAGCACCTCAAACTAATACAGCACTTCAAACTAATACAGCACCTCAAACTAATACAGACCCTCAAACTAATACAGCGCCTCAAACTAGTACAGCAATGCAAACTAATACAGACCCTCAAACTAATACAGCACCTCAAACTAAAAGATCACCTCAATCTAATACAGCACCTCAAAATAATACAGCACCTCAAACTAATACAGCCCCTCCAACTAATACGGCACCTCAAACTAATACAGCACCTCAAACTAAAAGAGCACCTCAAACTAATACAGCACTGCAAACTAATACAGCACCTCAAACTAATACAGCACCTCAAACCAATACAGCGCCTCAAACTAATACAGCACCTCAAATAATACCGCACCTCAAACTAATACAGCACCTCAATCTAATACAGCATCTCAAACTAATACAGCACCTCAAAGTAATACAGCACCTCAAACCAATACAGCGGGTCAAACTACTAAAGCACCTCAAATTAATACAGAATCTCAAACTAATACAGCACCTCAGACTAATACAGCGCCTCAAACTAATACAGCACCTTAAACTAATACAGCCCCTCAAACTAATACAGCACTTCAAACTAATACGGCACCTCAAACTAATACAGCACCTCAAACTAATACAGCACCTCAAACTAATACATCACCTCAAACTAATACAGCACCTCAAACTAATACAGCACCTCAAACTAATACAGCACCTCAAACTAATACAGCACCTCAAACTAATACAGAACGTCAAACTAATACAGCACCTCAAACCTATTCAAAAATAAAGAATGTCAGAAGTGGGATCTGAACCCACACCTCCAGGGGAGACCGCTCGACCATCCTGACTTCTAAACGTTATGTCGGGGCACCTGCAAGTTGATTCTGAACGAATATCTGTGATCATGCCTTGTCCGCTTATTTACCAGATGCCATCAGGCTCTTCTCTCCCTGACTCTGGGGAAACAGTGAGACAGAATTTCGAGCAAGCGTCTGGTTATTGTGAAGCAGCAAAGAAAATATTAAATCCGGATTGATCCAAAAAAGTTGTGGCCCGACCTGATTTGAACACACAGCTAACGTTGCGCCATTAGGTCGACAACAACAAGCGGGGATGTTTATATATATAAACGATCCTCAATAAAAGGGCTTTAAAATCCCACTCCCACTCGGTGTCAGACAGCTGCAGAAGCAGCGCTTACCTGTCACTCACCGGACGTCTTTTGTTGAACTGTGGTCTTTTTTTCACGGGATAGCATCATTAATTAACCGATAATTATCTTTTGCACAACTAAAGGAATGCTAACGGAGCGAGAATCGATTCTTCAATCATTTGTTCTGTGCTTTGCATGTTAACTGTTACCCATATCTCATTTTACACACTGTGCTTTAGGAACCTGGTTTAAAATGTTCATTGCTGATGACACCAGGAATCTGGGCCAACTTTTGTCAACTTGAACAGGACCGGTTATTTCTACTGTGCACAGAAAATAGAATCAGCAATGAATATCAACTCCAATGGTGCTGACTTTCAGATTTAATGCAGTCAGATTTGCAATCAAGTGAAATAATTTCACAGTGAAAATATTGTAAGTGTTACTCGCATTTGTGCCTTCAATTCAAGTTTGTGGCGTCTGACTCCCGTTCATGTCTCTTCTTCCTCCGTTGAATAAAACAGGAGGGGCTGGACGTTGACCAGACTGCACTGCCCCTGATATCTGTGAGCTCATCCTTTATATTGAGTGAGTTTCTCGCCCTTTGATCGGCTGCAGTGTGGTGGTTACCGTGTTCGCCTCACACGCGATGGATCCTCGGTGAATCAGTTCACTCTCACTCAAAGTTATCTATTTAGTGAAGTGAAATAAGAGCAATTAAAGAATAAGTGAGCAGTCGCTGCAGCCCTTTTGGTTAGAGAATGAACTCGGAAGCAAGCTTAAACATAATGCTCTCGCCTGGGATTGAACCGGAAACCTAACGCGTGTAAAGCGAACGTGATAACCACTACACTAAGGCAACCGCTGGCTAAAGACTTTTAACAGAGGGGAACTGACCAGTGAAGCAACTCTCTGCTGATTGGTTCACCTTAAACAGCATCACTCATGTAAAAGATGAGCTCACTAATATCAGGCGCAGTGCAGTCTGGTTAACGTCAAAACCCTCCTTTCTTATTAAACAGAGGAAGAAGAGACATGAACCGGAGTCAGACGGCACACAATTTAATTAAAGGCACAAATGCGATTAACACTTACTTACAATCGTTTCACTGATAAAATCTTTCACTTGACGTAAACGCTGACTACGTTGAATCTGAAAATGAGCACCGTGGGATATTTTGTTCACTACTGATTCTATTCTCTGTGATCAGCTGTGCAGCAGTGTCCGTAGTGTATCGGTTATCACGCTCCCCTCACACGCGGAATAGTCCCCGGTTCGAGCGCAAGTAAACACAGTACATTCGCAAAATTTTTATTCTGTTCAGTGAATAGTCCTGTTAATTTTAGCAAAAGTTGCCCCAGATTTCTGCTTTCATAAGCAATTAATATTTTAAACGAGATTCCTAAAATGCAATGTGTAAAATGAGAGATGGTTAACAGTTGATTAATTACAAAGGGCAAAATGCGTTATTGAAGTGTGTATCGCCTTTCTTTCATTCTGTAAATTATGGTAATCGGATATTTATTAGTGATTGCAAAAGATTCAACTGCAGGTTGAATAGTGGCCGGCGACACGAGCGCTCGTTTGGGATTTGGGGCTTCACTGAAATTTATTCAAACAACCAAAGCGAAAAATCGATCCCCGAGAACGCCGGTTCAAACCTAGCCAGGTGAGGAGCTAAACATTGCAAAGCCATTTTGTGTGTGTGGCTATTCTTGATGACCAGAGCACTGGAGACCGAGACAGTGACTTTGCCTTTTCGACCTGTCTTCTGAAGCGCCGCCCGGTCCCACTGCTACAGTTAATGAGCTGTTAGGATGTTAATGTATCCAGGCTGCAGGAGGGCGCTCCAGGCGCAGCAGAGGAGTCTCTGCATTAGTTCTCCGTGGGAACGGTAATTTCCCCTTCGCTCTTCCTCCTCTCTATATCCCTGTGCTTTTATGTCTCTATTTCTCCCCCGGCTCAGTTTCCGGAATCATAACACGGTGTGGGGCATTTTTGGAGACGCGTTTTCTTTGTTTCTTATTGAATGGACACTCAGACAGACCGATTGAAACTACACTTTGAATCCCGTCGCTGACCCTGTGTTTTCCTATTAATCTGTGTTGTTTTGCTTCCACATTCTCAATGAGAAAGTCCCCAGCCTCAATTATTAAATAAAATAAGGCCCACCTCGTCAAATTCCGACATGCGCGGCGGAGATACCATACCCTAAATCAGCGCCAACTTTCCCCAAATCCTCCTTACAGTACCGCAACCCAAACTGTGTCCTATATGGGAAATACCATTGAGAATTGCTTCACTCACTGTAACGCTGCCATTTGAATGGCATAATTCGCCTGTCAATGCGTGTTTTATTTATACTGAACCAATCATGCAAACTATTTCAATTTTCATATTTACTATACTTGAATGGAGAAAATACTTTAAATTGCCTCTGCCCACTTTCGAACCATTGAGTTTTCGGAAAGCGATCACCATTACACACCGGAAACCCTCCAACACTCGAGTACATTGCATTGTAGCGACTCAATAGGAACAGGAGGAGGCCATTCAGCCCCTCGATCATGTTGCGCCATTCAATTAGATCAGGGTTGATCTGTATCTTCATTTCGTCTGCACGCTTTCTTTCCTTAACCCGTAATAAACTTACCCAACAAAAAGTTATCGCCAGTAGCGGCAATCTTGAGCCTGAATCCAGCTGCACTCCCGGATCCGGGCAGAAAAGGCTTCTCACTGACGGCCACCCTGCAGATCAATTAATTACATTTCTGAACTTCAGGGATTCGGAGATTCCAGGGTTTAAAAGGGAACAAACGATGAAATGGGCCTCACTGTGGATCAGTTTTCTCTCACTCAGAGGTATCTGACTAGTGAAGTTAAATAAAGAACAAGGGAGGAGCCGCTGTAGCCCTATTGACAGGATAATAAACTAGCCATACATCTCTCACGTTTCCCAATTCTAACAGAAGTGTAATCGACTTGAAACGTTCACTCTGTTTCTTTATCCACATATACTGCCTGACCTCTTGAGAAGTTCCACCATTTTCCGTTTCTATTTGAGATTTACAGCATTTGCAATAATTTTCTTTTGTCACTTAAAATAAACCCGCTGGTTGTTCATCCACAGCAGCATTAAACAAAATGTTCCCGCCCGGGCTCGAACCGCAGACTTTTCGCGTGTAAAGCGAACGTGATAACCACTACACTACGGGAACTGCTGGGTCCGTATCTCCAACAGAGGGGAACTGACCAGTGAAGCCCCTCTGTGCTGATTGGTTCAGCTGAAACAGCATCAGTCAACATAAAGGAGGAGCTCACAAATATCAGGCGCAGTGCAGCCTGGTCAACGTCAGCCCCTCCTTTGTTATTCAACAGAGGAAGAAGAGACATGAGCGGGAGTCAAACGTCACAAACTTTTATTAAAGCTACAAATACGAGTAACACATACTTCCAAATCGTTTCACTGAAAACTTCTTTCATTGATGAAAAAGCTGACTGCGTTGAATCTGAAAATGTGCCCTGGGCGATATTTTGTTCACTACTGATTCTATTATCTGTGGGCTATGCCGCAGCGGTTGCCGTAATGTACATGTTATCATGTTCGCCTCGCACGCGAATTGTCCCGGGTTCGAGCCCGGGCGGGAAACATTTACTATTCGCCAGGATTTCGTTATGTGCAGTGAACGATCCTGTTCGCTTTAAATAAAGTTGCGCCAAATTTCTGCTTTCATAAGCAATTAGCAATTTAATCGAGATTCCAAAAATACAATGTGTAAAATGAGATATGGTTAACAGTTGATAACTTACAAAGGGGAAAATGCGTCATTGAAGAGCGTTTACGCCTTTTTTGCATTCTGTAAATTATGGTAATCGGTTATTAAAGGGTGATTGCAAAAGATTCAACTGCAAGTTGAATAGTGGCCGGCGACACGAGTGCTCCTTTGGGATTTGAATCGTGGGCTTCTCGGAAATTGAAACAAACACCGAAGCGAAAATCGGACTACCGAGAAGGCCGCTTCAAAGCCTAGCCAGGTGAGGAGCTAACCATTGTAAAACCATCGTCTGTGTGTGGCTATTCTTGATGAGCAGAGCACTTTTGACCGAAACAGTGACTTTGCCTTTTCGGCCTGTCTTCTGAAGCGCCGCCCGGTCCCACTCCTACAGTTAATGAGCTGTTAGGATGTTAATGTATCCGGGCTGCAGGAGGCCACCCCAGGCGCAGCAGAGGAGTCCTTGCATTAGTTCTCCTTGGAAACAGTATTTTCCCCTTCGCTCTTTCTCTTCTCTATATCCCTGTGCAGTTTCCTGAATCATAACAGGGTGGGCACATTTTTAGAGACGCGCTTTTTTTTATTACTTATTGAAAGGACAGCCAGACAGACCGATTGAAACTGCAATTTGAATCCTGTCGCCGACCTTGTGTTTTCCTATTAATCTGTGTTGTTCTGCTTTCCACATTCTCAATGAGAAAGTTCCCAGCCTCGATTTTTAAATAAAATAATGCCCAGCTCGTCAAATAGCGACACGCGAGTGGGAGATTCCCTAAATCAGCGCCAACTTTCCCCAAATCCTCCTTACAGTACCGCAACCCAAACTGTGTCCTTTTTGGGAAATATTATTGAGAATTACTTCACTCATTGTAACGCTGCCATTTGAATGGCATAATTCGCCTGTCAATGGGCATTTTATTTATACTGAACCAAGCATGCAAATTATTCCAGTTTTCATAATCACTAAACTTGAATGGAGAAAAGCCATTAAATTGCCTCTACCCACTTTCGAACCATTGAGTTTTCGTGCGTTACCGGAATGCGATAACCACAACACACCGGAAACCCTCCAGCACTCGGGTGCATTGTATTGCAGTGACTCCATAGGAAGAGGAGGAGGCCATTCAGCCCCTCGAGCCTGTTGCGCCATTCAATTAAATCAGAGCTGATTTGTATCTTCACTCCATCTACCCGCTTTGGTTACGTAACCCTGAATACGCTTACCGAACAAAAATCTATCGACAGTACCGGCAATCTTCAGCCGGAAGCCATCACCTCTCCTGGATCCAGACAGAAACGGTTTCTTACTGACTGCCACCCTGCAGATTCATGGATTACATTTCTGAACTTCAGCGATTCGGAGACTCCAGTGTTTAAAAGTGAACATAAGATGAAATGGGTCTCACTGTGGATCGGTTTTCTCTCACTCGAAGTTATCTATTCAGTGAAGTGAAATAAAGAACAATTAAAGAACAGGGGAGAAGCCGTTGTGGCCCTTTTGACAGGAGGATAAGTTCGCCTCTGGTTGCTCGCCAAACCTCCAACGTGACAACCGCTACACTGCGGACACACCGGCTCTATAGCAGCAGCAGAGGGGACCTGACTCAGTGAACTCCCTCTGTGCTGATCGGCAATGTGTTGCCTCACTTTAAACAACTTCTGTCCCACACTGAAAGCTCTCAGTCCTTCTTCTCCGCTGCCCTTTGCAAAAAATGTCACTGATTTCCCCCGCACACCCCTAACGTGTTCTCTTCCGCACCCACACAGTGGGGCCGCTCAGCCTCCCCCTGCCTGGTCACGATCAGCCATGTCACCCAGTTTGTAATATTAAACCCAGAACAAGCGCCCCGCAAAGAGAGTCTGTAACCTAAATCTGTAACAGAAAGTACTGGGTTTATTAACGGTGATGCAAGCAATTATAACTCGTCTCACAGACTAGAATTACTTTTATACAGTGAACTGTAGCCAAATATTTTGTCACGCTGAATTCCTTGATTAAGAATCGTAACCGGGTGAGTTCTAGTCGACCACCAGGGACCAGCTATGATTCTTGTATATATATATATATCAACCTGAATATGATTGGGAGCTGTCTAGACCTCGTGTCGCAACGGTAGTGCGCCTGGTCCCGAGGCTGCGTGTTCAAATGACGTCGGGGTCATGGTTGCTTTGCAGCTCATATGAGTCTGGATAATTAATATATTAATGGTTATCTCACAACAATGAGAACTTGAATTAGATGTATTTTATTAGATTGGTTTCTGGGATGTAGGTCTCGCTGGCAAGGCCGGCATTTATTGCCCATCCCTGAGGTGCTGGTCAGCCACTGTAGTCGCCTTTCACCACTTACAGAACAACATCATAGAATCAGAGAATGGATACAGCATAGAAAGAGGCCATTTGGCCCGTCCAGCCCGTGCCGGCTCTCTGCAAGAGCCCTTCAGCTAGTGCCACTCCCCCGCCCTTTCCCCGTAGGCCTGCACACTTTATTCCTTCAGTTACTTATCCAATATTTACATGTATCGGTATTATTTATTCATTTATTTGGGTGAAGCTGTCTCATTCAAAAATATGTTCTGGCTATTTATTTCTGTCTTACTTTTAAATTACACGCAAATGAATTTATGCAGAACACCGATACACACAAATACATTGATCAATAACGCACAGATACATTCACATTTATTCATCACCAGCGCAATGATACACCCAAAATCCATTTAGAAGAATCACAGTTTCAAACACAGATATTTATATATTAATATCCTGAAGTATGTTATAAAAATAAAGAAAATAAATGTACAACTGACTCCAGTATTTTTACATGTATGTGTAACCTTTAGGTCGATGACCTTTCACCATTAATTCTCTATATACATATATAGAACTGGAAGATGCCAGCGCGCCGTGTGAGATTACATTTGATTTGTGGCTCTTGTACAGCCGGCATGATGGAAATAGAAGAGGTTCGAGCACTTTAATGAGGTTTCCAATGAAGATAGATGCACCCCAATAAATGGAAAAATATTTCAGATATAATGTAAATAGATCTATAAGCCGCAGAGTCATGAAATTCTTTACATGTAAACACGCGAAATTAATTTGTATCCAATACAGATTGACTCATTCTCATTACGATTATTGCGTCACTTTACTTCAGTGTTCCCTGGCAGTCTCATGATTAGAATTCGGCGCTCTGACTGTCCGGGTTCAATTCCCGGTCAGGGAAGTCATTTTTATAACAGTTTTTTATTAAATTAAACTAATTTTGTTTCAACTCTAACACGCATCTAACCTGGAAAATTGTCTTAATT
Source organism: Somniosus microcephalus (assembly GCF_052327205.1). Classification (NCBI taxonomy): domain Eukaryota; kingdom Metazoa; phylum Chordata; class Chondrichthyes; order Squaliformes; family Somniosidae; genus Somniosus; species Somniosus microcephalus. The sequence goes on along the minus strand of NW_028225182.1, from coordinate 15,507,684 downwards.
ATTATTAATTAACCGATAATCTTAATTTACAGAATGACATAAATGCTAAAGATACTTCACTAACATATATTGTGCTTTCTATGTGATGAACTGTTATGCATATCTTATTTTACACCATGGCCCGGATTTTACGGTGCTTCCCACAGCGACTGCACAGCATAGGGTTTTGTACGCCTTCAGAACGACTACACAAGTGACAGGTATCCGCACGCCCAGAATTTGCGGTCTGTCAAGTTTCGCTTGGACAGATCCAGCGCATCCGCTACAACATCACTTTTGCTGTCACAGAGTTGGGCTAACTACTGTCCAGCGAATGCCCAGGCAACCCTTACACCTGATAATAGCAGGCATAAGGCTTTCTTTTACCATCGTAAGGGTTAAAATCAATATTAAAATATATTTTAAAAGTGATATAAACATACACTTACATTTAAAATTCGTTTACGTAAATTTTGTTACATTTTAAAATGTTGCATTTATATTTCAAAACATTCAATTTGAATTTTAAATCATAGATTCATAGAATCATAGATGATACGGCACAGAAGGAGGCCATGCAGCCCATTGAGTCTGTACTGGCACTTTGAAAGAGCTCTTCAAATAGTCCCACTCCACTGCTTTTCCCCATAGTCCTGCAAATTTCTCCTTTACAATTATTTATTCAATTCACTTTGGAAAGTTACTATTGCGTCTGCTCCACCGCCCTTTCAGGCAGCGCATTCCCGGTCACAACAACTGGCTGCGGTAAAAAAAAACTCATCTCCCCTCTGGTACTTTTGCCTTTTAGGTTCAATTAGTCTCCTCCAGTTACCGACCCTCCTGCCACTGGAAACAGATTCTCCTTATTTACTCTTATCAAAACATCTTGTAAATTTAAAAACCTCGATTAAATTTCCTCTTAACCTTCTGCAGGAAACAATTCCAGCTTCTCAGTCTCTCAACATAACTGAAGTCAACTCATCCCTGGGACCACTCGCTCTTTGTGCTTGTCTCTCTTTCTTTGTCTCTATCTGTCTCTCTCTTTGTCTCTGCCTCTCTCTTTGTCCCTGTCTCTCTCTCTGCCTGTCTGTCCCTTCTGTCTCTTTCTCTCTCTGTTCACAGGTCCATTCTAATTCTGATCAAACACTGCAGTTTTTAGTTCTTCGTTGGTATAATGGTGAGTATGCTCGCCTGTCACGTGGGCGACCGGGGTTCAATTCGCCGACGGGGAGTATTTTTTTTTTACAACCCCAATTTTAAACTTCTTCCCAGCTCCTTGAAATGCTCCTTTGAAAAGTTCAAGTGAAATAATTTTAAAAGATTTACTGGCATATGAAGAACTGTATAAAAACTTCCTGCACCTGTTCCTCGTTAGAATCGTGCTCGCCCTCTATTTCCCTCTCACTGTTCTGTGGGACAGAGAGGAGTCATAACGTCACAGAATGAGACCATTGAATGCTTAATTAAATTCATTTATTTTGAACATGTGATCATTTATTCTTACTTCCGTGGTGTGAAATGTTATTTATTTGGAGATTTCTATTATGCTTATGGGATTCCGTACATAAAGCATCATAGGAATCCCCCTGTTAGATTGGTTGGCCTGGCCAACGTGAATCCAGGGATGCTGCCGAACCGTGAGCGCCAATGGTATCCGTGGGCCTTTATGCAGGCGTACGCCAGCAGGCCCAAGACCGCAAGTGTGCGAAATTCCGGAGACACCAATGAATTGGGATTTGTTTCTCGGTTCGGAGGCGTTAGCCGGAGCCAAACCTCCGATCGCAATTTCAAGGCCCATCGTATTTTAGGAGGCTGGTTTAAAATGTTCATTACTTACGACATCAGGAATCTGGGGCAAATTTTGTTCAATATAAACGGACCGGTTATTGCGCAGAATAAAAATGTTCCACTCGAACATATCCACCCGGGCTCGATTTGGGAACTGTTCATGTAGGAGGCGAACATGATAGTCACTGCACTACGGAAACCGGAGCGTTAGTGTCCACGGAAAAGCGAATCAGCAGCGAACATAAAATCTCATGGTGATCATTTTCAGATTCAATGCAGTCAGCCATTAAATAAAGTGAAATAATTTTACAGTGAAAAGATTTGGAAGTGTTACTCGTATCTGCGCCTTTTATTAAAGTTTGTGGCGTCTGACTCCCGCTCATGTCTCTGAATAAGAAAGGAGGGGCTTGACGTTGACCAGACTGCACTGTGCCTGATGTTTGTGAGCTCATCCTTTATATTGAGCGGTTTCTCATCCTTTGATCGGCGTTAGCATCAGCTCAGCGTTAACTTCGCAGCCTTAATTTAATTGTAAGCTCGAACCCTCTCTCACCGCGGGTGTTGTATGGTGATTTTATAGTCATATTCAACCCCCTTCTTCTACACCGAAACAAATTGTAGCCGTGATTTTAAACCTATGCTGCGTGATTCATAGCGATCACCTTTAAATGATTCAGAAAACCAGTCCTTTCACCTCCGCAACACGATTTCGATTCCTGGTCAGGAAAGTGACTTTTATAACACAGTTTTTAAATCACAACCTGATGAAATTGACTACATTCAGCTGATTTGAAAAAATTAGAATTGTATAAATTACCATTACTTACCCCATAACTTTCATTTGCAGAACGAAAGAATTAATAGCTTTGCACCATTTACAATTATTCTGTGTGTCTATTCTTCCTACCAAAGTGAATACCCTCACATTTCCCTCCATTATATTCCATCTGCCACCTTCTTGCCCGCCCACTCACTTAATCTGTCGATATCCCATTGTAGGCTCTTTGTGTCCTTCTCACAGCTTACTTTCCCACCTAGCTTTGTATCATCAGAAAACTTGGATACATTACACTCTGTCCCTTCATCTAAGTCAGTAATATAGACGGTAAATAGCTGAAGCATGCGCACTTGATCCTTGCGGCACCCCACTAGTTACAGCCTGCCAATCTGAAAATGACCCGATAATTCCTACTCTCTATTTTCTGTCCATTAACCAAACCTCTATTCTTGCTAATACATTACCTCCAGTCCCATGAGCCCTTATCTTGTGTAACAAGCTTTTACGTGTTTGCTTATCGAATGCCTTTTGGAAATCCAAATATGCTGCCTCCACTGGTTCCCCTTATAGTTCCAATGAATGCCTGAAGCAGAACATCCCGTTGTGCGAATGGAGCCTGTTTGTCGGACAAGGCTACATGTAAGGAAGGAGTGTGGTAAGGAGATAAGGGAAGTGATACTCTGGTAACAAGGTCGGATAATAAAAATAGAAAGTGCTGGAAACATTCAACAGGTCAGGCAGCAGCTGTGGAGAGAGAAGCGGATTTAACGTTTCCGGTCGAAAACCTTCCATCAGAAGGTGGGCAGTTGTGTTAGGTTACACTATTAAACGTGCCCATTGTCACGTAGTACAGGTAAGGAAAAGATATCAAAAGTTTGGAACAGATACTTTAGAATTCGTTAAAGGTTTGATTAACTTGTATATCGAACTCGGAACTATAACGTGTTGCAGATCCTCGGCTAAAATTCGCAAAGATTTGTTTAAGAGCTGTTGTTAATTATACTTCTAATTATTGCATGATTAATAAATCTGACATTTACGGTTGCGAACCCTTTTACTGCACTGCGCGTTCTCCAGCTGAGCTCGGAGCGTCGTCCCCTTCAATCCATCGCTCACAGGGACTGCTCCATTCAGCATTTCTTTTCTCTGGGCCTTGGTGAAATTTCATAGATTGAAAGCGACGCGACTCAACCCCAAGCTCGTCACCGTCTTGCAAACCGCTGCACAGCGACCACACTCTGCTCCCGTGAGATGGAGGCCCAGGAGCTGTTTCAAGCTCGAGTGCAGTTACAAGCAGAACTAATTCAAAGAAAGTCCACATCATTGAGGCGCCTGAGTCTTTGCACCGAACTCCTTCCCAAAGAGTTGAGATTAATGTGGGGGTGATTTGGGCACATTTTTCCCCACATTACAACACTTCAAAGGGACTTCAATGGGGAAAAATCCGTTTGGGACGTCCTGAGTTTGTGAAAAGCTCTGTTTAAAAGCCAGTGTTTTTTTTCTCCAGAAGTTCGAACAGCAAGTTCATAATTCGTGGGCAAAATAAGGGCTCGTCCGGGATCTCTCGCAAGTTTCAACCAATAACCCCGAAGCGAGAATCATACCAACGAGCCAACTGATAATTTTGACTGGAGATAAGAAGTAAGCATTGTAAAACCATTTTGTTTGTGTGGTTGTTCTTGATGAGCAGAGCACTTAAGACCGAGACAGTGACTTTGCCTTTTCGAACTGTCTACTGAAGCAGCGCCCGGGCCCACTGCTACAGTTAATGAGCTGTAGTTGAATATTGGATGGGAAAAAAATTGAAAAAGATGAGGTACTAGAAAGCTGGCTGTACCAGGACCAGTTGAAATGGATCCTAGGATGCTGAGGGGAGTAAAGGTGGGAATTACGGAGGTACTGACCATAATCTTCCAATACTCATTGGATATGGGGTGGTGCCAGACGTCTGGAGAATTGCAAATGTTACACCCTTGTTGAAAAAAGTGTATAAGGTTCAACCCAGCAACTACACGCCAGACAGCTTAACGTCGGTAGTGAGGAAGCTTTTAGAAAGGATAACCCTGCACAAAATGACCAGTCACTTGGACAAGTGTGGATTAATTAAGGAAAGTCTGCTCGGATTTGTTAAACGCAACTCGTCTTTTCCCAACTTGATTGAATTTTTTGATGAGGTGAAAGAGAGGGTTGATGAGGGAAATTCATTTGATGTGGTGGACATGGACTTCCAAAAGGCATTTGATAAAGTGCCACGTAACAGGCTTGCCGGCAAAGCTGAAGCCCATGTAATAAAAGGGACAGCAGCAGCATGGATGTCAAATTGGCTAAGTGACAGGAAACAGAGAGTAGTGCTGAACTGTTGTTTCTCTGACTGGAGGAATGTACACAGTGGTGTTCCCCAGGGGTCGGTACTAGGAGCCTGCTCCGTCATTCAATGAGATCATGGCTGATCATCCAAATTCAGTACCCTGTCCCTGCCTTCTCCCCATATCCCTTGATCCCTTTAGCCTAAAGAAATATATCTAACTCAGTGAAGTGAAATAAAGAGCAATTAAAGAACAAGGTAGAAGCCGCTGTGGCCCATTTGGCAGGAGAATAAATTCGCCTCTAGTTGTTCGCTACAGCAAGTTTAAAACATATATGTTTCCACCCGGGCTCGAACCTGATAACCGCTACAATGTGGAAACCACCAGCTCTGTAGCAGCAGCAGAGTGGTACTGAGTCAGTTAACGCGCTCTGTGCGGATCGGCAATGTGTTGCCTCACTTTAAACACCTTCTGTCCCACACTGAATGCTCTCAGTCCTTCCCCCCCGCTGCCCTTTACAAAAAATGTCACTAATTCCCCCACACACCCCTAACATGAATCCTTCCACATCCTGACAGTGGGGCCGCTGAAGCTCCCACTGTCTCCGCGCGATCAGCCATCTCACCCAGTTTGTAAAATTAAACGCGGAACAAATGTCACGCTAAGAGCGTCTGTAACCGAAATCTGTAACAGAAAGTGATGGATTTATTTGTCAAGATTAAAGCAATTATTACTCGTCTCACAGACTTGAATTATCTTTCTGCAATGCACTGTTCCCAAATCTTATGTCAAGATGAATTCCTTGGTTGTGAATCGAAAGCAGGTGAGTGTCATTCGACCAGCACGGACCAGGTATGATACTTCTGTATATATGAACCTGAATACACAAAGAAAGTTGTCGAGACTTCGTGGCGCAACGGTAGCGCGTCTGACTCCAGATTATAGAGTCATGGAGTCAAAGAGTTTTACAGCACAGAAAGAGGCCCTTCGGCCCATCGTGTTAGCGCCGTCCATCAATCCCTGTCCAGTCTAATCCCATTTTCCAGCATTTGGTCCATAGCCTTGTATGCAATGGCATTTCAAGTGCTCATCCAAATGCTTCTTGAATGGTGTGAGGGTTCCTGCCTCTACCATCCTTTCAGGCAGTGAGTTCCAGATTCCAACCACACTCTGGGTGAAAAAGTTCCTCCTCAAATCCCCTCTAAATCTCCTGCCCCTCACCCTGAATCTATGCCCCCTTGTTATTGACCCCCCTACTGAGGGGAAACGTTCCTCTTTATCTACCCTATCTATGCCCCTCATCATTTTGTACACCTCAATCAGGTTCCCCCTCAGCCTTCTTTGCTCCAAGGAAAACAACCCCAGCCTGTTTAGCCTTTCTTCATAGCTGAGGCGCTCCATCCCAGGTAACACCCTGGTGAATCTTCTCTGCACCCTCTCCAAAGCAATCACATCCTTCCTATAGTGAGGCGACCAGAACTGCACACAGTACTCCAGCTGTGGCCTCACCGGCGTTTTGTACAGCTCCATCATAACCTCCCTGCTCTTATATTCTATACCTTGGCTAATGAAGGCAAGTATCCCATATGCCTTTTCAACCACCTTATCTACCTGTTCCGCTGCCTTCAGGGATCTATGTACATGTACACCAAGGTCCCTCTGACCCTCTGTACTTCCTAGGGTCCTACCACTCATTGTGTATTCCCTTGCCTTATTTGTCCATCCAAAATGCATCACCTCGCACTTTTCAGGGTTAAATTCCATTTGCCACTTTTCCGCCCATCTGTCCAACCCGTTTATATCGTCCTGTCGCCTGAGACTTTCCTCCTCGCAATTTACCACCCCACCAATTTTCGTGTCATCTGCGAACTTACTGATCATACCTTTTACATTCTCATCCAAATCATTTATGTAGATCACAAACAGCAAGGGACCCAGCACCGATCCCTGAGGTACCCCACTGGACACAGGCTTCCAGTCACAAAAGCAACCTTCGACCATCACCCTCTGCCTCCTGCCACTCAGCCAGTTTAGGATCCAACGCGCCAAGGCACCCTGGATCCCATGGGCTCTTACGTTCTTGACCAGTCTCCTATGCGGGACTTTGTCAAAAGCATTACTGAAGTGCATGTAAACCACATCCACAGCATTTCCCTCATCCACACACCTAATCACCCCCTCGAAAAATTCAATCAGATTGCTCAGACATGATTTACCTTTGACAAAGCCATGCTGTCTATCCCCGATTAATCCTTGCCTCTCCAAGTGGTGACTAATTTTGTCCCTCAGAATTTTATCCAATAATTTCCCTACCACAGATGTTAGGCTCACTGGCCTGTAATTCCCTGGTTTATCCCTGCTACCCTTCTTGAATAATGGTACTACGTTAGCTGTTCTCCAGTCCTCTGGTACATCCCCTGTGGCCAGAGAGGTTCTGAAAATTTGTGTCAGAGCCCCTGCAATCTCCTCCTTTGCCTCACACAACAGCCTGTGACACATCTCGTCCGGGCCTGGGGATTTATCCACTTTTTGGCCTGCTAAAACAGCTTGTACCCCCTCCATCTCGATGCTAATATGTTCAAGTATGTCACAGTCCCCTTGCCCGATTTCTATGTCTACATCGTCTTTCTCCATAGTGAACACAGATGCAAAAAATTCATTTAAAACCCCGCCTACATCATCTGGCTCTACACACAGATTGCCACTTTGGTCCCTAATCGGCCCTAACCTTTCCCTGGTTATCCTCTTGCCCTTAATATACTTATAAAACATCTTAGGTTTTTCCTTTATTTTGCTCGCCAGTGTTATTTCATGGCCCCTCCTCGCCCTCCTAATTTCTCTTTTAAGTATGCCCCTGCACTTTTGATACTCCTCTTGGGCTTCCTCCGTCTTTAGTCTTTTGTAATTGCCAAAAGCCCCCCTTTTTTCCCTTATGCATTTTTGTATATCCCTTGTCATCCAAGGTTCCCTTTGCATGTTGGTCCCACCCTTGACCTTTACAGGAACATGTTGGCATTGTACTCTCTCTATTTCCCTTCTGAAAGTCTCCCACTGTTTTGATGTGGATTTTCCTATAAGCAGCTGCTCCCAGTCCACTTTGGCCCGATCCTGCCTTATCATATTAAAATCGGCCTTCCCCCAAATTAGAACCCTTCTTTCCGGGCCGTCTTTGTCTTTTTCCATGACCACCTTAAATCTCACCGAATTATGGTCACTGTCGCCAAAATGCTCTCCTACTGACACTTCCACCACTTGCCCGACTACATTCCCTAGAATTAGGTCCAGTACCGCCCCCTCTCTTGCAGGACTTTCTACATGTTGGCTCAAAAAGCTCTCCTGGATGCACTTTAAGGATTCTGCACCCTCTAAGCCTTTCACACTCTGACTATCCCAATTAATATTGGGGAAGTTGAAATCCCCCACTATTATTACCCTATTATTTTCGCACTTCTCTGAGATTTGCCTACATATCTGTTCCTCTATCACCCCCTGACTGTTTGGGGGCCTATAGTACACTGCCAGCAAAGTGCTTGCCCCTTTTTTGTTTTTAAGTTCTACCCATATGGCCTCATTAGAGGACCGCGCTAATATATCGTCCCTCCTTACAGCAGTAATTGACTCCTTAATTAATATTGCAACACCCCCTCCCCTTTTACACACCCCTCTGTCTAGCCTGAAGATTCTATACCCCGGAATATTGAGCTGCCAGTCCTGACCCTCCCTCAACCATGTCTCCGTGATAGCAACAATATCGTACTCCCATGTGTTCAACAACAACTTCAGTTCATCCACCTTATTTGCAAGACTCCTTGCATTAAAATAAATGCCTTCCAGCCCTGCCATATTCCCTTTTGCCTTCACATATTTGCTCTGCCTTCCCAGCTGACTTGTTTTTTCCTCCGTATTTGGCTGTAAATCACCCCCTACTATAGCTCCACTCTGTATCCCATCCCCCTGCCAAGTTAGTTTAAACCCCCCCCAGCAGTGCTAGCAAACCTCCCCGCAAGGATAAGAACATAAGAACATAAGATATAGGAGCAGGAGTAGGCCAATCGGCCCCTCGAGCCTGCTCCACCATTCAATAAGATCATGGCTGATCTAATCCTAACCTCAAATCTTCTATCACTCTGCATCCACCCGAACCCATGTGATCTCCCAGGAGAGGCGAAAAACCAGATAAAGACCCAATGGCCAATTTGGGAGAAAAAAATCTGGGAAATTCCTCTCCGACCAAGCTAGGCGATCGAAATTCTTCCAGGAGATCACTCTGTCCCTATATTTTCTACAGTACTTACCTTCTGTAAAGGCGATCTCCACCCCAGCCAGGAATAGGTTCAGGTGTAAACCGTCCGACTTGTACAAGTCCCACCTTTCCCAGAAGCAGACCCAATGATCCAGGAAACTAAAGCCCTCCCTCCTGCACCATCCCTTTAGCCACGCATTCATCTGCTCTATCTTCCTATTCCTATATTCAGTAGCACGTGGCACCGGGAGTAATCCAGAGATTACAACCTTTGAAGTCCTGCTCCTTAATCTTCCACCCAGCTCCCTAAATTCTTGCTGCAGGAACTCATCCCTCTTTTTTCCTATGTCGTTGGAACCAATGTGGACCACGACCTCTGGCTGTTCACCCTCCCCCTCCAGAATGCCCTGCAGCCGCTCAGTGACATCCTTGACCCTGGCACCAGGGAGGCAACAAACCATCCTGGATTCACGTCTATGGCCACAGAAACGCCTATCTGTTCCCCTTACTATAGAATCCCCTACCACTATTGCTCTCCCACTCTTTTTCCTCCCTTCCTGGGCAGCAGGAGCACCCCCAGTGCCAGAAAGTTGGCTGCTGCTGCCTTCCCCTGGTGAGTCATCCCCCTCAACAATATCCAAATTGGTATACCTGGTATCAGAAGCCTGCGTTTTCAAATCACGTCGGGGGCACTGTACTTTTACAGCTCATATCAGTCTCGACAATTAATATCTTAATTGTTAACTCACAACAATGAGAAATTATATCAGATGTATGTTTTATATTGGTTAGATGTAGGTCTCGCTGGCAAGGCCAGCATTTATTGCCAATGCCTGAGGTGATGGTGTGTCACTGTAGTCGCCTTTCCCCACTTACAGATCTACACCATAGAAGCAGAAAATGGATACAGCACAGAAGGAGGCCATTCGGCCCGTCCAGCCCGTGCCGGCTCTCTGCAAGAGCCCTTCAGCTAGTCCCACTCCGCCGCCCTCTCCCCGTAACCCTGCACATTTTTTTTCCTTCAGGCACTTATCCAAGATTTACATGCATCTGCGTTATTTATTCATTTATTTGGGTGAATCTGTCTCATTCAAAAAGCATGTTCTGGATATTTATGTCTGTCTTACCTTTAAATGCCACGCAAATACATTTATACAGAACACCAATACACACACATCCATTGAGAAATAACACACAGATAGAATCACATTTCTTCGTCACCAGCCCACTGATATTCACAAAATCCATTTAGAAGAATCTCACTTTCAAACACAGATATTTATATATTGATAACCTGATGGATATGATAAAAGTCAAGAATATAAATGTACAACTGACACACAAAGGGAGACTGGATAGGCACTTGAGGGAAATAAACTTGCAGAGCTACGGGGATAGAGAGGGGGGAATGGGACTGACTGGATTGCTCCACAGAGAGCCAGCACAGACTGGAAGGACCGAATGGCCTCCTTCTGTGCTGTTATGACTCTATGACTCAATGACATGCAAAGGATCGCACTCAGAACACAAACACTCGCTTGATATAGAAACATGCCACCCATGTACACACAGTCACAGCTCATATTGTCACCCGAAGCCGGTTCCATTTCTGTGAAAAGTTATTCTGTAGAAATTCAATCATTTATTTAGCTCTGAGCATGTGATGAGCCTTTATCCCTAGCTCATTGTATTTTAGGAACCTTGGTTTATAATGTTGAGTGTTTATGACACGCACCCAGCCCCAGAATCGCCACTGTGAAAGTAGGAAACTGCTCGAAATACACAACAGGGCGGGCAACTTCTGAAAAACAATTAAACTTTTGGCGTGTAGACTGTTCACAGAAATGGAACCAGCTTACTGTGAAAATATGAGCTGTGAGTGGGTGTACATGGGTGGCACGTTTCTATATCAAGCGAGTGTCTGTGTTCTGAGTGCGATCCTTTGCATGTCATTGAGTCATAGAATCATAACGGCACAGAAGGAGGCCATTCGGCCCTTCCAGTCCGTGCCGGCTCTCTGTAGAGCAATCCAGTCAGTCTCATTCCCCCCGCTCTATCCCCGTAGCTCTGCAAGCTTATTTCCCTCAAGTGCTTATCCAGTCTCCCTTTGTGTGTCAGTTGTGCATTTAATTTCTTGACTTTTATCATATGCATCAGGTTATCAATATATAAATATCTGTGTTTGAACGAGAGATTCTTCTAAATGGATTTTGTGTGTATCAGTGGGCTGGTGATGAATAAATGTGAATGTATCTGTGTGTTATATCTCAATGTATTTGTGTGTATCTGTGTTCTATATAAATGTATTTGCGTGGAATTTAAAAGGAATACAGACATAAAGAGCCAGAACATGCCTTTTAAATGAGACAGATTCACCCAAATAAATAAATCAATAATACAGATGAATGTAAATCTTGGATAAGTGCCTGAAGGGAATAAAATGTGCAGGGCTACGGGGAAAGGGCGGGGGAGTGGGACTAGCTGAAGGGCTGTTGCAGAGAGCCCGCATGGGCTGGACGGGCCGAATGGCCTCCTTCTGTGCTGTATCCATTCTCTGATTCTATGGTGTAGATCTGTAAGTGGTGAAAGGCGACTACAGTGTTTCACCACCACCCCAGAGATGGGCAATAAATGCTGGCCTTGCCAGCGAGACCTACATCCCAGGAACAAAATAAATTAAATATATCTAATACAAGTACTCATTGTTGTGAGTTAACAAATAAGATATTAATTATCCAGACTGATATGAGCTGTAAAAGGACAGTGACCCCGACGTGATTTAAACACGCAGCCTTCTGATCTGATGTCAGACGCGCTACCGTTGCGCCACGAGCTCTAGACAGCTTCGATTGTGTATTCAAGTTCATATATACAGAAGTAACATACCTGGTTCCTGGTGGTCGAATGACACTCACCCGCTTTCGATTCTCAATCAAGGAATTTATGTTGACAAAAGATTTGGGAACAGTAAATTGCAGAAAGATAATTCAAGTCTGTGAGACGAGTAATAATTGCTTTAATCTTGGTTAATAAATCCATTACTTTCTGTTACAGATTTCGGTTACAGACGCTCTTTGCGTGACATTTGTTCCGCGTTTAATTTTACAAACTGGGTGAGATCGCTGATCGCGGGAAGACAGTGGGAGCTTCAGCTGGCTCCACCGTCAGAATGTGGAAGGATTCACGTTAGGGGCGTGTGGGGGAATCAGTGACATTTTTTATGAAGGGCAGCGGGGGTGAAGGACTGAGAGCATTCAGTGTGGGACAGAAGCTGTTTAAATTGAGGCAACACATTGCCGATCAGCACAGAGGGAGTTAACTGACTCAGTAGCCCTCTGCTGCTGCTACAGATTGTAGCAGTTATCAGGCTCGAGCCCGGCTGGAAACATATATTTTTTAAACTTGCTGTGACGAGCAACCAGAGGCGAATTTATTCTCCTGTCAAAAGAGCCACAGCGGCTTCTACCTTGTTCTTTATTTGCTCTTTATTTCACTTCACTGAGTTAGATATATTTCTTAATGCTAAATGGATCAAGGGGTATGGGGAGAACGCAGGGACAGGGTACAGAATTTGGATGATCAGCCATTTTAATATTGATTTTAACTCTTACGATGGTAAAAGAAAGTCTACACGCCAAAAGAACCACGCAGAGCTAGAGACAGTACTAGGCCTGGTTAACTACTTAGCCAAGTTTGCCCCGAGTCTCTCCAAAATCAACGCACCCATGCGTCAGTTGCTCAAACAATCCAATGAGTTCCTGTGGGACAAACAACACGACACAGCATTTCAGAAAATGAAAGACCTAATCACCAGAGAACCAGGACCAAAGTCATACATGAAGGATGGCCTGAGGAAAGGAGGAAACGCCCTCAGAGCATTTCTGAATTCTGGAAACACAGAGACAAACTGTCACAAGTCAACAGAATCGTCTTCAAAGGGGAGAAAATCGTCATTCCTACCAGTCTCAGAGAAGAGATGTTGACAGAAGTTCATGCTGGACATATGGGCATGGAAAAATGCAAACAAAGAGCACGTGACATTATGTTTTGGCCCGGAATGTGCAAACATATTGAGGACATTGTCGGAAAATGTTCCATTTGTCTCGAACGCCGCCCATCAAATGTGAAAGAGCCCATGATACCTCACCGTATCCCAGACAGGCCCTTGCAGGTCGCAGCAATTGATCAGTTCACATGGAACAACGAGGACTACATAGTGACTGTTGATTACAACAGCAGATTTGTTGAACTGGACAAGCTTCACAGCACCACATCTGCAGCTGTGATCCACATGCAAAAGGCAGCCATTGCCAGGCATGGCATGGTAGAGACTTTAGTCTCAGACAATGGCCCCCAATATAAATCAAAAGAGTTCGAGTCGTTTGCCAAGGCATGGGATTTCACACATGTCACATCAAGGCCACATTGCCCTCAAAGTAATGGCCTTGCTGAAAAAACTGTCCAGATTGCAAAAACACTCATGGACAAAGCCAAAGCGGGCAAAAGAGACCCCTACGTCAGTCTCCTTGAGTACCGCAACACTCCGGTTGACAACTTCAAGTCACCAGCACATCAGTTGATGAGCCGCAGACCTCGCTCAATCCTTCCACGCACCAACCAGCAGCTGCAGCCAGAGCTCGCCAGCTGCAAGCAAGTGCATGCAAAACGTGTACAGAGACAGCAACACCAAAAGAAATATTATGACAGGTCAGCTAGACGACTGCCGCCACTGCAAAATGGAGAATCCATCAGAATCCAGGAGCATGACTACTGGAAGCCAGCAGTCGTCATCCAGCCAGCTGACACTGAGGGATCGTATCACGTCTGCACCCCAGAAGGACAGGTGTACCGCCGCAATGGCAGGCACCTCCTGAACACCAAGGAACAACACCGTCATTCCGACGAGAGGATCAGTTCAACAGAGTGTGATGAACAGAGCAATACACAAAACAAATCATATTTACCTGAACCTAAACCTGAACCTGAATTGTTGACCGATTCAGAGGCATGCTCAGTTCCATACCACACAAGGTCGTGACAAAAGGTCAAGCCTAGAGTTATCCTTGACTTGTGAACTGTCAAAGGGTGTAGGCGGATCGTTGCCTTTAAAAAAACTGTACATCATTATTGAAACGTTGAGATGTTTTCACTGTTAGTTAAATGCTGAGTTTACTTATATGTTGATGCTACTGAGAACATTATGTAGAAGAAAAGTTTAAAAGTAAAGCATAACATTTTTCTTTGAAAAGAAAGGGGCTGTAACATTTGCATATTGAATTTTCATTGGCCCGCAGGCATCTGTAAGGAATACATAGTATATTCACATGTGATCACATGCTGAGTTGTCATTGGCCTGCAGGCATCTGTAAGCACTGCTATTGTTTTGAAGACCCAGGCTAGGGGTCCTTACTCCATCTTGTCTCCACGGTACTGCTGTGAGTACGATCAGAGCTAATGCTTCATAAAAGAGTTTAAACTGCAATACTCCATTGTCCTGCAAGTTATTATTTTGAACAAAGTGTGCAAAACAAGACAGGTATGATTCTCGCTGGTTGAAACTTGCGAGATATTGGCCCAGAAATTCGGGTCGGGGGCTTCCCGTGGGTGTAAGCCCCCGACCTGCACTTAGCTAGCGCGCCGGCAGTTGAGCTGTAGGGCCCCGTGGAATTCCGATCCGGGGACTGGTCCAGCTGCCGGCGCGCAGTGCTTCATATCGCAGGGGTGCAGTTAGTGCGATGCGTCCCCTGGGATCACGTGAGCCATGGGCAGCCAATCGGAGGAGGGAAAGCCCATTCATAAATCTGACAGGAAGACCTGTCAAGACTTATAAATACTACGGCCCCAAAATAGCATTAAACCTTCAAATAAATTTTTAAAAAATCACACTTTTTAAAATAAACTATAAATTACATTAAATAACTATTTAAAACAATAATTTAAGTTTTTGAAAAAAATAATTTTATATTCTAACAGGGCTAAAAATAAACTTACCTTGCTTTAAAGTATTTAAAAATAATAAACCTGTGGAAAAAATGTTTTAATTTTAATTAATTGACCACTTACCTTGTAAAAAGCAGGCCTTACACCTGCTTTTGACATTTCTAAATCCTGCAGGCTTACGATCCCGGGAAAACCTGCAAAAAAAACCTAAGTTCAAAGCGCACGCGCAGCCTCTCCCGCGCACGCGTTCGACCTCTGAACCTCTTCGTTCAGGGGAACGGAAGTGCCGGAGACACGAATTTCTGGGCCAATATTCTGGGTTCAAATCCCCGACATGCCCTTCTTTTGTCCGCGGATTTTGCACTTGCAGTTGAAACTGTTGAAAAGAATGACTTGCATTGATACAGCGCTTTTCATGAACTCAGGACATTCCAAAGCGCTTTATAAACATTGAAGTACCTTTGAAGTGTTGCAATGTGGGGAAAGGTGAGCCGAAATGCCCCCCACATGAATCTGAACTATTTGGGAAGGAGTTCGGTGCAAAGACTCCGGCTCCTCAATGTCTTGGACTTTCTTTGAATGAGTTCTGCTTGTAACTGCACTCGAGCTTGAAACAGTTCCTGGGCATCCATCTTACGGGAGCAGAGTGTGGTCACTGTGCAGCGGTTAGCGAGTCGGTGACCAGCTTGGGGTGAGACACGTCGCTTTCATTCTATGACATTTCACCAAGGGCCAGAGAATTGAAACGCTGAATGGAACTGTCCCTGTGAGCGATGGATTGAAGGGGACGGCGCTCCAAGCACAGCTGGAGAACGCGCAGTGCAGTAAAAGGGTTCGCAACATTAAATGCCAGAGTTATTAATCATGCAATAATTAGACATATAATTAACAACAGCATTTAGACAAATCCTTGCGAATTTTAACCGATCAACTCAAATACGTTATGGTTCCGATTTCGATATACAAGTTAATCCAACATTGATCGGATTCTAAAATATCTGTTCCAAACGCCACTTTTACATCATTTCCTCACCTTTTCTACCTTATCATTTGCACGGTTAATTGTGTTACCTATCACAACTGCCCAACATCTGATGGAAGGTCATCGACCGGAAATGTTAACTCTGTTTCTCTCTCTACAGATGCTGCCTGACCTGCTGAGTTCGTCCATCATTTTCTCTTTATATTACCGGAACTTGTAACCAGAGTATCAATTCCCTTTTCTCCAAACCACACTCCTTCCTTCCATGTAGCCTTGTCCAATCAACAGAGGGGAACGGACCAGGGAACTCCATCTGTGCTGATTGGCTCACCTAAAATAGCTTCACTCAATATAAAGGATGAGCTCACAAACATCAGGCACAGTGCAGTCTGGTCAAAGTCAAGCCCCTCCTTTCTTATTCAGAGACATGAACGAGAGTCAGACGCCACAAACTTTAATTAAAGACACAAATACGAGTAACACTTACTTCCAAATCGTTTCACTGATAAATTCTTTCACTTGATGTAAACGCTGACTGCTTTGAATCTGAAAATGAATACCGTGGGATAGTTTGTTCACTACTGATTATATTAGCTGTGAGTAGCAATGCAAAGTTTTCCGTAGTGTAGTGGCTATCACATTCGCTTTACATGCGAAAAGTCCCGCGTGCCAGCCAAGGCGGGCGGGAACATTACAATAGCCAGTATTTTATTCTGTGCAGTGACCAGTCCTGTTAATTTTTATCGAAAGCTGCCCCATTTTTCTGCTTTCATAAGCAATGCAATTCTAAACGAGGTTCCTAAGATACAATGTGTAAAATTAGATGTGGTTAACAGTTCATTACTTACAAAGGGCAAAATGCTTTATTGAAATGTTTTTCGCCTTTCTTTCATTCTGTAAATTATGGTAATCGGTTATTTAATGGTGATTGCAAAAGATTCAACTGCAAGTTGAATAGTGGCCGGCGACACGAGCGCTCGTTTGGGATTTGAATCGAGGACTTCACGGAAACTTAAACAACCACCGAAGCGAAAATCGGACCCCGAGAACGCCGGTTCAAACCTAGCCAGATGAGAAGCTGACTATTGTAAAACCATTTTGTTTGTGTGGCTATTCTTGATGAGCAGAGCACTGGAGACCGAGACAGTGTCTTTGCCTTTTCGACCTGTCTTCTGACGCGCCGCCCGGGCCCACTCCAACAGTTAATGAGCTGTTAGGATGTTAATGTATCCGGGCTGCAGGAGGCCACCCCAGGCGCAGCAGAGGAGTCTCTGCATTAGTTCTCCGTGGAAACAGTATTTTCCCCTTCTCTCTTCCTCTTCTCTATATCCCTGTGCAGTTTCCTGAATCATTAAAGGGAGGGGACATTTTTAGAGACGCGCTTTTTTATTACTTATTGAATGGACAGCCAGCCGGACCGATTGAAACTGCAATTTCAATCCTGTCGCCGACCTTGTGTTTTCCTATTAATCTGTGTTGTTCTGCTTTCCATATTCTCAATGAGAATGCTCCCACCCTCAATTTTTAAGTCAAATAAGGCCCACCTCTTCAAATAGCGACACGCGAGTGGGAGATTCCCTAAATCAGCGCCAACTTTTCCCAAATCCTTCTTACAGTATCGCAAGCCAAACTGTGTCCTTTATGGGAAATATCATTGAGAATTACTTCATAATTCGCCTGACAATGCGCGTTTTATTTATACTGAACCAAACATGAAATTATTCCAGTTGTCATATTTACTAAACTTGAATGGAGAAAATACCTTAAATTGCCTCTACCCACTTTCGAACCGTTGAGTTTTCGTAAAGCGATCACCAGTACACACCGGAAAACCTCCAACACTTGGGTGCATTGCATTGCAGCGCCTCAATAGGAACAGGAGGAGGCCATTCAGCCCCTCGATCCTGTTGCGCCATTCAATTAGATCAGGGTTGATCTGTATCTTCATTTCATCTACCCGCTTTGTTTCTGTAACCCGTAATAACCTTACCCAACAATAATCTATCAACAGTAGCGGCAATCTTCAGCCTGACTCCAGCTGCACTCCCGGATCCAGACAGAAAAGGCTTCTTACTGAAGGCCACCCTGCAGATCAATGAATTACATTTCTGAACTTCAGGGATTCGGGGATTCCAGGGTTTAAAAGGGAACAAAAGATGAAATGGACCTCACTGTGGATCAGTTTTCTCTCACTCAGACGTATCTGATTGGTGAAGTTAAATAAAGAACAAGGGAGAAGCCGCTGTAGCCCTATTGACAGGAGAATAAACTAGCCATACATCTCTCACGTTTCCCAATTCTAACAGAAGTGTAATCGAATTGAAACGTTCACTCTGTTTCTTTATCCACATATACTGCTTGACCTCTTAAGAATTTCCACCATTTTCATTTTCTATTTGCGATTCCCAGCATTTGCAATAATTTTCTTTTGTCACTTAAAATAAACCCGCTGGTTGTTCATCCACAGCAGCATTAAACACAATGTTCCCGCCCAGGCTCAAACCAGGAACCTTTCGCGTGTAAAGCAAACGTGATAACCACTACACTACGGGAACCGCTGGGTACACATCGTCAACAGAGGGGAACTGACCAGTAAAGCCCCTCTGTGCTGATTGGTTCAGCTGAAACAGCATCAGTCAATATAAAGGATGAGCTCACAAATATCAGGCGCAGTGCAGTCTGGTCAACGTCAGCCCCTCCTTATTATTCAACAGAGGAAGAAGAGACATGAGCGGGAGTCAGACGTCACAAACTTTTATTAAAGCTACAAATACGAGTAACACATACTTCCAAATCGTTTCACTGAAAACTTCTTTCATTGATGAAAAAGCTGACTGCATTGAATCTGAAAATGCGGACCGGGCGATATTTTGTTCACTACTGATTCTATTCTCGGTGGGTTACGCCGCAGCGGCTGCCGTAGTGTACCGGTTATCCATTTCGCTTCACACGTGAAATATCTGCGGTTCGAGCCCGGTCAGATATACGATATTCGCCAGGATTTCGTTATATGCAGTGACCGATCCTGTTGGCTTTAACAAAAGTTGCGTCAAATTTCAGCTTTCATAAGCAATTAACAATTTAATCGTGATTCCTAAAATACAACGTGTAAAATGAGATATGGTTAACAGTTGATTACTTACAAAGGGCAAAATGCGTTATTGAAGTGTGTTTCGCCTTTGTTGCATTCTGTAAATTATGGTAATCGGTTATTTAATGGTGATTGCAAAAGATTCAACTGCAAGTTGAATAGTGGCCGGCGACACGAGCGCTCCTTTGGGATTTGAACCGTGGGCTTCTCGGAAATTTAAACAAACACCGAAGCGAAAATCGAATGCCGAGAACGCCGGTTCAAACCTAGCCAGGTGAAGAGCTAACCATTGTAAAACCATTTTGTGTGTGTGGCTATTCTTGATGAGCAGAGCACTGGAGACCGAGACAGTGAGATTGCCTTTTCGACACGTCTTCTGAAGCGCCGCCCGGTCCCACTCCTACAGTTAATGAGCTGTTAGGATGTTAATGTATCCGGGCTGCAGGAGGCCGCTCCAGGCGCAGCAGAGGAGTCCCGGCATTAGTTCTCCGTGGAGCAGTATTTTTCGCTTCTCTCTTCCTCTTCTCTATATCGCTGTGCAGTTTCCTGAATCATAACAGGGTGGGGACATTTTTAGTGAGGCGCATTCTTTGTTTCTTATTGAAAAGACACACAGACAGACCGATTGAAACTGCACTTTGAGTCCTGTCGCTGATCTTTTGTTTTCCTATTAATCTGTGTTGTTCTGCTTTCCACATTCTCAATGAGAAAGTCCCCAGCCTCAATTCTTAAATAAAATAAGGCCCAGCTCGTCAAATAGCGACACGCGAGTGGGAGATTCCCTAAATCAGCGCAAACTTTCCCCAAATCCTGCCTACAGTAGCGCAACCAAAACTGTGTCCTATATGGGAAATATTATTGAGAATTACTTCACTCACTGTAACACTGCCATTTGAATGGCATAATTCGCCTGTCAATGTGTATTTTATTTATACTGAACCAAGCATGCAAATTATTCCAGTTTTCATAATGACTAAACTTGAATGGGTAAAGGGCATTAAATTGCCTCTACCCACTTTCGAACCGTTGAGTTTTCGTGCGTTAGCGGAATGCGATAACCATTACACACCGGAAACCCTCCAGCACTCGGGTGCATTGCATTGCAGTGACTGCATAGGAACAGGAGGAGGCCATTCAGCCCCTCGAGCCTGTTGCACCATTCAATTAGATCCGAGCTGATCTGTATCTTCACTCCATCTATCCGCTTTTGTTCCGTAACCTTGAATACCCTTACCCAACAAAAATCTATCGCCAGTATCGGCAATCATCAGCCTGAAGCCATCTCCTCTCCCGGATCCAGACAGAAGCGATTTCTTACTGACTGCCACCCTGCAGATTAATGGATTACATCTCTGAACTTCAGCGATTCGGATATTCCAGTGTTTAAAAGTGAACAAAAGATGAAATGGCTCTCACTGTGGATCAGTTTTCTCTCACTCGAAGTTATCTATTCAGTGAAGTGAAATAAAGGGCAACTAAAGAACAAGGGAGAAGCCGCTGTGCCCCTTTTGACAGGAGGATAAATTCACCTCTGGTTGTACGCCAAACCTCGAACGTGACACCCGCTTCTCTGCGGACACCCCCGGCTCTATAGTAGCAGCAGAGGGGACCTGACTCAGTGACCTCCCTCTGTGCTGATCGGCAATGTGTTGCCTCACTTTAAACAACTACTGTCCCACACTGAAAGCTCTCAGTCCCTCTTCTCCGCTGCCCTTTTCAATTAATGTCACTGATTCCCCCCGCACACCCCTAACGTGATCTCTTCCACACCCACACATTGGGGCCGCTCAGCCTCCCCCTGCCTCAACGCGATCAGCGATGTCACCCAGTTTGTAATATTAAACCCGGAACAAGTGCCTCAGAAAGAGAGTCTGTAACCTAAATCTGTAACAGAAAGTACTGGGCTTATTAACGGTGATTCAAGCAATTATTACTCATCTCACAGACTAGAATTACTTTTATACAGTGCTTTATACAATCTTTTGTCAAGCTGAATTCCTTGATTAACAATCGTAACCGGATGAGTTCCAGTCGACCACCAGGGACCAGCTATGATTCCTGTATATATATATAGATATCAACCTGAATATGATTAGGGAGCTGTCTAGACCTCATGTCGCAACGGTAGTGCACCTGACTGCAGATCCGGAAGCTGCCTATTCAAATTATGTCGGGGTCACGGTTCCTTTGCAGCTCATATGTGTTTGGATAATTAACATATTAATTGTTATCTCACAACAATGAGAACTTGTATTAGATGTGTTTTTTATATTGGTTCAAGTGATGTATGTCTCTCTGGCAAGGCCAGCATTTATTGCCCATCCCTGGGGTGGTGGTGAGACACTGTAGTCGCCTTTCACCACTTACAGATCTGCATCATAGAATCAGAGAATGGATACAGCATAGAAAGAGGCCATTCGGCCCGTCCAGCCCGTGCCGGCTCTCTGCAAGAGCCCTTCAGCTAGTCCCACTTCCCCACCCTCTCCCCATAGCCCTGCACATTTTATTCCTTCAGTTGCTTATCCAAGATTTACATGTATCGCTATTATTTATTCATTGATTTGGGTGAATCTGTCTCATTCAAAAATATGTCCTGGCTATTTATTTCTGTCTTACTTTTAAATTACACGCAAATGACCTTATTCGGAACACCGATACACACAAATACATTGATCAATAACACACAGATACATTCACATTTATTCATCACCAGCGCAATGATACACCCAAAATCCATTTAGAAGAATCACAGTTTCAAACACAGATATTTATATATTAATATCCTGAAGTATGTTATAAAAATAAAGAAAATAAATATACAACTGACTCAAGTATTTTTACATGTATGTGTAACCTTTAGGTCGATGACCTTTCGTCATTAATTCTCTATATGCATATATAGAACTGGAGGATGCCAGTGCACCGTGTGAGTCTGTGGCTGTTGCACAGCCGGTCTGAGGGAAGTAGAAGAGGCTGGAGCACTTTAAAACGGTTTCGAATGAAGATGGATGCACCCCAATAAATGACAAACTTTTTCAGATACATTGTAAATAGATCTGTAAGCCGCAGAGTCATGAAATGCTTATACATGTAAACACGCAAAATTAATTTGTATCTAATACAGATTGACTCATTCTAATTACAATTATTGCGTCACTTTACTTCAGTGTTCCCTAATAGTCTCATGATCAGAATTCGGCACACTTACTGCCCGGGTTCAATGCCCGGTCAGGGAAGTCATTTTTATAACAGTTTTTTATTAAATTAAACTAATTTTGCTTCAGCTCTAACACGCAGCTAACCTGGAAAATTGTTTTAACTATTATTAATTAAACGATAATCTTAGTTCATAGAATGACATAAATGCTAAAGATACTTCACTAACATATATTGAGCATTCTATGTGATGAACTGTTATGCAGATCTTATTTTACACCATGGCCCGGATTTTACGGTGCTTCCGACAGCGAATGCACAGCATAGACTATTGTACGCCTTCAGAATGACTACACAAGTGCCAGGCATCCGCACGCACAGAAATTGCAGTCTGTCAAGTTTCGCTTGGACACATCCACCGCATCCGCTGCAACATCACTTTTGCTGTCACAGAGTTGGGCTAACTGCTGCCCAGCGAATGCCCACGAAACCCTTATACCTGGTAATATCAGGCGAAAGGCCTTCTTTTACCATTGTAAGGGTTAAAATCAATATTAAAATATATTTTAAAAGTGATATAAACATACACTTACATTTAAAATTTGTTTCGGTAAATTTTGTTAAGTTTTAAAATGTTACATTTATATTTCAAAACATTCAATTTGAATTTTAAATCATAGATTCATAGAATCATAGATTGATATGGCACAGAAGGAGGCCATGCAGCCCATTGAGTCTGCACTGGCACTTTGAAAGAGCTCTTCAAATAATCCCACTCCCCTGATTTTCCTCATAGTCCTGCAAATTTCTCCTTTACAAATATTTATTCAATTCTCTTTGAAAGTTACAATTGCGTCTGCTCCACCGCCCTTTCAGGCAGTGCATTCCCGATCACAACAACTGGCTGCGGAAAAAAAAAACTCATCTCCCCTCTGGTACCTTTGCCGGTTAGGTTCAATTGGTGTCCTCCAGTTACCGACCCTCCTGCCACTGGAAACAGATTCTCCTTATTTACTCTTATCAAAACATCTTGTAAATTGAAAAATCTCTATTAAATTTCCTCTTAACCTTCTGCAGATAACAATTCCAGCTTCTCAGTCTCTCAAAATAACTGAAACAGCGATTTACTTGTACTTCTTGCAATTTAATATACTGTATTCGCTGCTCACGATACGGTCTCCTCGACATTGGGGAGACCAAACGCAGATTGGGCGACTGCTTTGCGGAACACCTCCGCTCAGTCCGTACGGGTGACCCTGAGCTTCTGGTCGCCTGTCACTTTAATTCACCGCTTCACTCCCACTCTGATCTCTCTGTCCTCGGGCTATTGCATTGTTCCAATGAAGCTCAACGTAAGCTGGAGGAACAGCACCTCATCTTTCGATTGGGCACTTTGCAGCCTGCCGGACTCAACATTGAGTTCAACAATTTCACTTAATTATCCCTGCCCCCATTTATCATGCAGTATGATTTTTGCCATTCCCATTTGCAACATTTTATCTTTCCTGCCTCTTACAAAAGTACAGGATGTTCTTTCTATTTCTTCCTCCCCTCCTAACCCCGCCCCCCTGTCTCTGCACCTGCTTAATATCTGTTACATCTCCAGCTTTTTCCAGTTCTGATGAAGGGTCCCAGACCTGAAACGTTAACTCTGTTTCTCTCTCCACGGATGCTGCCTGGGCCTGCTGAGTATTTCCAGCATTTTCTGTTGTTATTTCAGATTTCCAGCATCTGCAGTATTTTGCAATTATATTGAAGTCAACTCATCCCTGGGACCACTCTCTCTTTGTGCGTGTCTCTCTTTCTTAGTCTCTATCTGTCTCTCCCTCTCTCTTTGTCCTTGTCTGTCTCTCTGTCTGTCTGTCTCTTCTGTCTCTTTCTCACTCTGTTCACAGGTCCATTCTAGTTCTGATCAGCACTGCAAGTTGCAGTTCCACGTTAGTATAGTGGTGAGTATCCCTGCCTATCGCGCGGGAGACCGCTGTTCAATTCCCTGATGAGGAGGCTTTTTTTTTTAACAACCCCAATTTTTTAACTTCTTCCCAGCTCCTTGAAATGCTCCTTGTAAAAATTGAACTGGAAAAGTTCAAGTGAAATAATTTTAAAAGACTTACTGGCATATGAATAACTGTATGACAACTTCCTGAACCTGTTCCTCGTTGGAATCGTGCTCGCCCTCTATTTCCCTCTCACTGTTGTGTGGGGCAGAGAGGAGTCATAACGGCACAGAATGAGACCATTGAATGCTTAATTAAATTCATTTATTTTGAACATGTGACCATTTATTCTTACTTCCGTGGTGTGAAATGTTATTAATTTGGAGATTTCTATTATGCTTATGGGATTCCGTACACACAGCATCGTAGGAATCCCCTGTGTGATTGGTTGGCCTGGCCAACGGATGCTGCTGAACCGTGAGCGTCAATGGTATCTGTGGGCCTTTATGCAGGCGTATGCCAGCAGGCCCAAGACCGCAAGAGTGCGAAGCTCCGGAGACACCAGTTAATTGGGATTTGTTTCACGGTTCGGAGGCGTAAGCCAGCGACAAACCTCCGATCGCAATTTCAAGGCCCATCGTATTTTAGGAGGCTGGTTTAAAATGTTCATTACTTACGACATCAGGAATCTGGGACAAATTTTGTTCAATATAATCGGACCCGTAATTGCAGAGAATAAAAATGTTCCACTCGAACATATCCACCCGGGTTCGATTTGGGAACTGTCCATGTAGGAAACGAACATGATAGTCACTGCACTACGGAAACCGACACGTTAGTGTCCACTGCAAAGCGAATCAGCAGCGAACATAAAATCTCATGGTGATCATTTTCAGGTTCAATGCAGTCAGCCATTAAATAAAGTGAAATAATTTTACAGTGAAAAGATTTGGAAGTGTTACTCGTATCTGTGCCTTTAATTAAAGTTTGTGGCGTCTGACTCCCGTTCATGTCTCTGAATAAGAAAGAGAGGCTTGACGTTGACCAGACTGTACTGTGCCTGTTGTTTGTGAACTCATCCTTTATATTGAGCGGTTTCTCAACTTTTGATCGGCGTCAGGTTTAGCTCAGCGGTAACTTCAACAACCTTAACTTAATTGTAAGCTCGGACCCTCTCTCACCGCGGGCGTTGCATGGGGATTTTTTCGTCATGTTCAATCCCCTTCTTCTACACCGAAACAAATTGTAGCCGTGATTTTAAACCTATGCTGCGTGATTCATAGCAATCACCTTTAAATGATTCAGAAAAGCAGCCCTTTCACCTGCGCCACACGGTTTCGATTCCTGGTCAGGAAAGTGACTTTTATAACACAGATTTTAAATCACAACCTGATGAAATTGACTACATTCAGCTGATTTGAAAAAATTAGAATTGTATAAATTACCATTACTTACCCCATAACCTTCATTTGCAGAACGAAAGAATTAATAGCTTTGCACCATTTAAAAATATTCTGTTTGTCTATTCTTCCTACATTATATTCCATCTGCCACCTTCTTGCCCGCCCAATCACTTAATCTGTCTATATCCCATTGTAGGCTCTTTGTGTCCTCACAGCTTGCTTTCCCACCTAGCTTTGGATCATCAGAAAACTTGGATACATTACACTCTGTCCCTTCATCTAAGTCAGTAATATAGACTGTAAATAGCTGAAGCATGTGCACTTGATCCTTGCGGCACCCCACTAGTTACAGCCTGCCAATCTGAAAATCACCCGATAATTCCTGCTCTCTATTTTCTGTTCGTGAACCAATCCTCTATTCTTGCTAATACATTTCCTCCTGTCCCATGAGCCCTTATCTTGTGTAACAGGCTTTTATGTGTTTCCTTATCGAATGCCTTTTGGAAATCCAAATATGCTGCCTCCACTGGTTCCCCTTCTAGTTCCAATGAATGCCTGAAGCAGAACATCCCGTTGTGCGAATGGAGCCTGTTGGTCGGACAATGCTACATGTAAGGAAGGAGTGTGGTAAGGAGATAAGGGAAGTGATACTCTGGTAACAAGGTCGGGTAATAATAATAGAAAGTGCTGGAAACATTCAACAGGTCAGGCAGCAGCTGTGGAGAGAGAAGCAGATTTAACGTTTCCGGTCGAAAACCTTCCATCAGAAGGTGGGCAGTTGTGTTAGGTTACCCTATTAAACGTGCAAAATGTCACGTAGTAGAGGTAAGGAAAAGATATCAAATGTTTGGAACAGATACTTTAGAATTCGATAAAGGTTTGATTAACTTGTATATCGAACTCGGAACTATAACGTGTTGGAGATCCTCGGCTAAAATTCGCAAAGATTTGTTTAAGCGCTGTTGTTAATTATATGTCTAATTATTGCGGGATTAATAAATCTGACATTTAATGCTGCGAACTCTTTTGCTGCACTGCGCGTTCTCCAGCTGTGCTCGGAGCGCCGTCCCCTTCAATCCATCGCTCACAGGGACTGTTCCATTCAGCATTTCTTTTCTCTGGGCCTTGGTGAAATTTCATAGATTGAAAGCGACGCCTCTCAACCCCAAGCTCGTCACCGACTTGCTAACCGCTGCACAGCGACCACACTCTGCTCCCGTGAGATGGAAGCCTGGGAGCTGTTTCAAGCTCGAGTGCAGTTACAAGCAGAACTCATTCAAAGAAAGTCCACATCATTGAGGCGCCTGAGTCTTTGCACCGAACTGCTTCCCAAAGAGTTGAGATTCATGTGGGGGTGATTTGGGCACACTTTTCCCCACATTAAAACACTTCAAAAGGACTTCAATGGGCTTAAAGCGCTTTGGGACGTCCTGAGTTCGTGAAAAGCTCTGTATCAAAGCCAGTGTTTTTTTTTGCAAAAGTTCGAACAGCAAGTTCATAATTCGCGGGCAAATTAAGGGCTCGTCCGGGATCTCTGGCAAGTTTCAACCAATAACCCCGAAGCGAGAATCATACCAACGAGCCAACTGATAAATTTGACTGGAGATAAGAGGTAAGCATTGTAAAACCATTTTGTTTGTGTGGTTGTTCTTGATGAGCAGAGCACTTAAGACCGAGACAGTGATTTGTCTTTTCGAACTGTCTACTGAAGCGCCGCCCGGGCCCACTGCTACAGTTAATGAGCTGTAGTTGAATATTGGATGGGATAAAAATTGATAAAGAGGAGGTACTAGAAAGCTGGCTGTACCAGGACCAGTTGAAATGCATCCTAGGATGCTGAGGGGAGTAAAGGTGGGAATTACGGAGGTACTGACCATAATCTTCCAATACTCATTGGATATGGGGTGGTGCCAGACGTCTGGAGAATCGCAAATGTTACACCCTTGTTGAAAAAAGTGTATAAGGTTCAACCCAGCAACTACACGCCAGTCAGCTTAACGTCGCTAGTGAGGAAGCTTTTAGAAAGGGTAACCCTGCACAAAATGACCAGTCACTTGGACAAGTGTGGATTAATTAAGGAAAGTCTGCTCGGATTTGTTAAACGCAAATCGTCTTTTCCCAACTTGATGAGGTGAAAGAGAGGGTTGATGAGGGAAATGCAGTTGATGTGATGGACATGGACTTCCAAAAGGCATTTGATAAAGTGCCACGTAACCGGCTTGCCAGTAAAGCTGAAGCCCATGGAATAAAAGGGACAGTGGCAGCATGGATGTCAAATTGGCGAAGTGACAGGAAACAGAGAGTAGTGCTGAACTGTTGTTTCTATGAATGGAGGAAGGTACACAGTGGTGTTCCCCAGGTGTCGGTACTAGGACCACGGCCCTTCTTGACATATATTAATCATTTGGAGTTAGGTGTCCAGGGCACAATTTCTAAATTTGCAGATGGTACAAAACTTGGAAGTATAGTGAGCAGTGAAGAGTATAGTGATAGACTTCAAGAGGACATGGATCGGCTGGTGGAATGGGCGGACATGTGGCAGATGAAGTTAAAAACAGAAAAGTGCGAATTGATACATTTTGGTCGGAAGAATGAGGAGAGGCAATATAAACTAAAGGATACATTTCCAAAGTGGTTGCAGGAACAGAGATACCTGGGGGTGTATGTACACAAATCGTTCAATGTGGCAGGACCGGTTGAGAAATCAGCTAAAAAGCTTACAGAATCCGGGGCTTTATAAATAAAGGCGCAGAGTACAAAAGCAAGGAAGTTATGATGAATCTTTACAAAACACTGGTTCGGCCACAAATGCAGAAATTATGTGTTCCAGAAAATTTTATCCTGTGCAATAACTGGTCCCATTAAATTAAACAAAAGTTGCCCCAGATTCCTGGTGACATAAGCAAAGAACATTTTAAACCAGACTCCTGAAATACAATCGGCCTGGAAAATGCGATCGGAAACTCTCCGCTGGCTAATGCCTCCGAATCAAAAAACCAATACGACTTACCTGGTGTCTCCAGAGCTTCGGACTCTTGCTGCCCTGGGCCTGCTGGCATACGCCTGCATAAAGGCCCATGGATCCCAGGGGCGCACACGGTTCGCAAGCCTGTGTGTCCCTGTGCACCAGTCGCTGAAGGTAAGCATGCAGGTGCAGCAGGCGGTTAAGAAGGCAAATGGTATGTTGGCCTTCGTAGCGAGAGGATTCGAGTACAGGAGCAAGGATGCCTTGCTGCAGTTGTACAGGACTTTGGTGAGACCACATCTTGAGTATTGTGTGCAGTTTTGGTCGCCTTATCTGAGGAAGGATGTTCTTGCCATGGAAGGAGTTCAGCGAATATTCACCAGGCTGATACCTGGGATGGCAGGAATGACATATGAGGAGAGACTGGGACGATTGGGCTCGTACTCGCTGGAGTTTAGCAGAATGAGAGGGGATCTCATTGAAACTTATAAAATTCTGACAGTACTGGAAAGACTAGATGCAGGAAGGATGTTCCTGATGGTCGGGGACTCCAGAACCAGGGGTCACAGTCTAAGGATAAGGGGTAGGCCATTTAGGACAGACATGAGGAGGAATTCTTCACCCAGAGAGTGGTGAACCTGTGGAATTCTCTACCACAGAAGGCAGTAGAAGCCAATTCATTAAATATATTCAAGAAGTGGTTGAATATATTTCTTAAGGCTAAAGGGATCCAGGTGTATGGGGAGAAAGCAGTGACGGGGTACTGAAATTGGCTGATCAGCCATGATCGCATTGAAAAGCGGAGCTGGCTCGAGGGTCCGAAAGGCCGACTCCTGCTCTGATCTTCTATGTTTCCATGTTTCATCCCTGGGATCACATGGGCCAGACCAACCAATCAAAAAGGGGGATTCCTATGAGGCGAATTGGGATTCCATTTATGTACGGAATCCCCATAAGCACATTAGAAATCTCCAAATAAAGAACATTTCACACCACGGAAATAAAATAAATGGTCAATTGTTCAAACGTAATGAAATTAATTAAAGATTTAAAATATAATTGAAATTTATGAAATATAAATTTGAACATTTTAAAGCAGGCCAGAATTTAGCCAAAGTAATTTTAAATGTATGTATGTTTATATCATTAAAAAAATATGTTATAATCAACCGACAAAAAATTGTGTTGCACAATGAAGGAATTGCTAACATGTTTGCTGGGTGACAGTCAAACTTTAATAGCCTTTTTTATAGAATCAGAGATTTATGACAGACGCCGATTTTTCACTTCAATGTTATCGTAGTGTAGTGGTTATCACGTTCGCCTCACACGCGAAAACTCCACGGTTCGAAACCGGGCAGAGACGTTTTGTAAATCGTGTTCATTTAAATAGTAGAAAAAATGGAACAATTCGTATTTCTGATGCAATGTAACAAAATCCTGTTACATTTGTGTTTCTCTGTGCAGTCCTGCACTCAATCAAAGCACTACAGTGTCACTCGCTCACTCTCATTTCCAGCTCTGACCATGCAGACAGTCCCTCTCAAAGCTGCACATTCCGGCTGCTATCAGTTGAATTGTGAAAGATTATTCAAGGATCCTGCAGCTATATCTCGGTTCACAACAGCAGATCGAAGCCGCGTTTCTGCAAAATACAATCCATGTTTTCCAGAATTCCAAGGTGTATAAGGAACTCAATCATTAAAATCCCTTTCATTAACCACAGGATTTCAGGAAATTTCCTATGATTCTATAAAAACTTATTAAAGTTTGACTGTCATCCGGTATACATGTTAGCAATTCCTGCAGTGTGCAACAAAATGTTGTGGGTTGATTAATGATAATAGAAACAATTATGAAGTGCCTCACAGACTTCAATGATCCCTTAATACCGTTGGTTAACTAAAATCTATCAATCGCAGGTTAAAATGAGCAATTCATGTTGCATCTTTGAAAGAGCTATCCAATCAGTCCCACTCCGCTGCTCTTCCCCCATAGACCTGCTGACACTCCTGCCAGTGGAAACTGTTTCCCCCATAATTTTGATCACCTCTATTAAATCTCCCCTGACCAGTGATTAATGGACTTCAACGCGGGCAAGTGTCAGGTCATTCACTTGGGGCCGAGCAAAGATCGGTCAGTGTGTGGTCTGAAAACATCATGTGAGAGAATAGGTTTTTTTTCTGTGAAATAGCCGGTCCCGTTAAATTTAACAATTGTTGCCCCAGATCGCTGCTCTCTCAAGCAATGAACATTTTAAACCATTCTCCTAAAATGCAATGTGTAAAATGAGATGTGGGTTAAAAGTTCAGGAGATGCAAAGAGCAAAATAAATGAATGAAGTTTCGACTGTCCCTCAGTAACCATATTATCATGTCTTTCATTCTGCAAAATAAAGTTACCGGTTAATTAATGGTGATTAAAGCAGTTCTTATTTATTCACATTAGATGCATGTAATTAATTTAATAAAATTACATCGCATTCATGAATAAAAAACGGTGATACCAAAATTTCTTCACTAACTGGGAATCGAACCCATCTCGCAGCGCTGATAGGAATACGTTATTGAATAATTTTGTGATGCCCTCGAAAAATGTCACAGTGCTAAATTAAAATCACTGCTATAATGTGTTTTGTTGTTGAAGAAGGGGATTGAAAATGACAATAAAAAGCCCAAACTGCGCCCGCAGTGAGACAGAGTTCCAAATTAGAAAGAAGTTGGTGCTGCGAAGTAACCGCTGAGCGAAAGCTGACACTGGTTAAAGAACGAGAAACCGCTCAATATAAAGGATGAGCTCACAAACACCAGACGCAGTGCAGTCTGGTCAACGACAAGCCCCTCCTTCCTTATTCAGAGACATGAACGGGAGTCAGACGCCACAAACTTTAATTAAAAGCACAAACACGAGTAACATTTACTTCCAGATCTTTACTGTTAAAATGATATCACTTTTTTACAATTCGGGCTGCGTAGAATCTGAAAATCAGCACCATGGGATTTGATGTTCACTGCTGATTCTATTTTCCTGTTCAATATGACAAAAGTTGGCCCAGATTCCTGGTGTCATCAGCAATGAGCACTTTAACCCAGACTCCTAAAGCACAGTGTGTAAAATGAGATATGGGTAACAGTTAACATGCAAAGCAAAAATAAAGTGATTGAAGTATCGACTCTCGCTCAGTTATCATTTCTTTAATTGGGCAAAAGAATATTATCGGGTAATTAATTATGCTTTTCCGTGAAAGCAACATAAAAGTTGAACAAAAATAATTCTCCCAACATGGGGCTCGACCCCACGACCCTACAATTAAGAGTCGCGGCCGACTGAGCTAGCCGGGCTGGAGAAGCTGATACGTTCTTGTCTTTGATTGCAGCCAGGCGCCTAATGGCTCGGCCCCAGGATAAACCACGAACCAGGTTCTCCTTAATTCCAAGGTGTGTAAGGAAATCAAGCATCAAAAGCCCTTTCATTAACCACAGGGATTCAGGCAATTTTCTGATCGCAAAGTGCTTTCTCACCTTGTCAATATCTCTCGTCTATTTGCCAGTGTTTCCCGATTCTGCCTGTCTCTCTGGCGCTGTTTATTCTGTGTGACCACCTGCAGGTTGATTTTGAGCGAATACCTGTGCTTGTGTCTTGTCACATTAAATAAATGAGGAATTGTGGCGCTTCTCTCCCTGACACTGGGGAAAGAGTGAGACAGTCTTTGGAGCAAGTGTCTGGTTATTGTGAAATGGCAAAGAAAACAATAATTCTGGAATTACCCAGAAAAACAGTGACCCCGACGTGATTTGAACACGCAGCCTTCTGATCTGCAGTCAAACATTCTACCGTTGCGCCACGATGTCTTACAATTTAGACAGCGCTGTTTTATATACACACGTTCCACAAACACTGTTTCATTCCTCCTGCCTTCTCCTGATTCCTCAGTGTCATGCACAGAAGCGCCTGATGCCCTCATTTGTTTAACGTAACAAGCAGACACAAACACAGGTATTCCTTCAAAATCAACCCGCAGGTGGCCACAGACACAATAAACAGAGCCAGAGAGAAAGACAGAATCGGGAATCTCCGGGAAATAGACAAGAGATATTGACAAGGACTAAAGCGCTTTGCGATCAGAAAATTGCCTGAACCCCTGTGGTTAATGAAAGGGATTTTGCTGCTTGAGTTCCTTATACGCCTTGGGCTTCTGGAGAACTTGTTTCGTAGTTTGCAGAAACGCGGCTCAGACATGCTGTTGTGACCGGGCCGGAGCCACCAGGTACCTGACTGCAATCAGCGACAATGAAATACAATTCCAACTAGGCCCGGCTAGCTCAGTCGTTAGAGCATGAGACTCTTAATCGCAGGGTCGTGGGTTCGAGCCCCACGTTGGGCGGTATTTATTTTGTTAAACGTTTATGTTGCTTTCAAAGTGTCATTAATTGAGCGATAACCTTGTTTTGCACAATGAAAGAAATGCGAACTGAGAAAATGCTGCAGATGCTGGAAATCTGAATTGAAACAGAAAATGCTGGAGATACTCAGCAGGTCAGGCAGCTACTGCGAAGAGAGAAACAGAGTTAACGTTTCAGATCGATAACCTTTCGTCAGAACTGGAAAAAAGAGGTAATGGAACAGATTTTTAAGCAAGTGTAGGGGATTCTATGAGATCATGGCTGATCTCCTGCCTCAATTCCATTCACCGGCCCGAACGCCATATCCCTTGATGCCCTTACCAGTCAGAAATCTACCGACTTCTGTTTTGAACATACCCAATGACTGAGCCTCCACGGCCCTCTGGGGTAGAGAATTCCAAAGATTCACCACTATCTGTGTGAGGAAATTTCTTCTCCTCTCAGTCCTGAATGACCTAACCTTCATCCTGAGGCTGTGGCCCCTGGTTCTAGACTCCCCAGCCAAGGGAAACATTCTCCCCGCATCCAACCGATCAAACCCTGTAATAATTTTGCATGCTTAATGAGATCCCCTCTCATTCTTCCGATTTCAAGAGATTGCAGGCCTAGTTTACTCAATCTCTTCTCATACGAGGTCAGTGACAGTCTTGCAAATGGTGACTTGATATTCGGTAGTGTGGTCATGGTCCAGGCGGAGGTGGGAGGAGGTGTTGGAGAGTTGGCGTACAGCTTCCGCTAGGTAGAGGTCGGTTCGCCAAACAGCAACAGCTCCACCCTTGTCAGCAGGTTTTGTGCTTTGCATGTTAACTGTTAACTATTACCCATATCTCATTTTACACAATATATGAGCTACTCCAGCTCCTAATTCTTTTGTTCTTAGTTGTTATTTCCTCACACAGGAGAGCAATCTCGCCCCTGGACAAGCAGAAGGAGCAAGTTCCAACAAAATGATTCCGCAAACGTGATAACTGCTACACTGTGGAGCCGTCTCCACTTTCAGTACCAGGTCAGATGGAAATGTTAACATTTTTTGAGGATGTAACTGGTAGAATAGATAAGGGAGAACCAGTGGATGTGGTGTGTTTGGACGTTCAGAAGGCTTTCGATAAGGTCCCACATAAGAGATTGGCGTGCAAAGTTAAAGCACATGCGATCGGGTGTAAGGTACTGACTTGGATAGAGAACTGGTTGGCAGACAGGAAGCAAAGAGTATGTCTAAACGGGTCTTTTTCCAAGTGGCAGGCAGTTACTAGTGCGGTAGGGCAGGGATAAGTGCTGGGACCCCAGCTACTCACAATATATATTAATGATCTAGAAGGTTGAACTAGATGTAATAACTCTAAGTTTGCAGACGACACAAAGCTGGATGGGCATGTGTGCTGTGAGGAGGATGCAGAGAAACTCCAGTATGATATGGACAGGTTAGGTGATTTAGCAGAAGCATGGCAGATGCAGTATAATGTGGATAAATGTGAGGTTATCAACTTTGGTGGCAAAAACAGGAAGACAGCTTATTATCAGAATGTCAATAGATTGGTAAAAGGGGAACTGCAATGAGACCTGGGTGTCCGTGTGCACCAATCGCTGAAGGTAAGCATGCAGGTGCAGCAGGTGGTTAAGAATGCAAATGTTGGCCTTTATAGTGAGAGGATTCGAGTACAGGAGCAAGGATGTCTTGCTGCAGTTGTACAAGGCCTTGGTAAGACCATACCTTGAGTATTGTGTGCAGCTTTGGTCACGTTGTCTGAGGAAGGATGTTCTTGCCATGGAGGGAGTGCAGCGAAGATTCACCAGACTGATACATGGGATGGCAGGAATGACGTATGAAGACAGATTGAGATGATTAGGCTTATATTCGCTAGAGTTTAGAAGAACGAGAGGGGAGCTCATTGAAACTTACAAAATTCTAACAGGACTAGACACACTAGATGCAGGAAGAATGATCCCGATGGTGCGGGAATCCAGAACCAGCGGTCACAGTCTAAGGATAAGGGGTAAGCCACTTAGGGCTGAGGAGAGGAGGAATTTCTTCACCCAGAGAGTGGTGAACCTGTTGAATTCTGTACCACAGACGGCAGTTGAGGCCAATTCATTAAAAATATTCAAGAAGGAGTTAAATATATTTCTTAAGGCTAAAGAGATAAAGGGATATGGGGAGAAAGCAGGGACAGGGTACTGAATGTGAATGATCAGCCATGATCTCATTAAATGGTGGAGCAGGCTCGAGGGGCCGAATGGCCTACTCCTGCTCCTATCTTCTATGTTTCTATGTGAATGGAGCAGGTGAACCGCTGAATCCCACTTTTGAGGGATGTCCCAAAGTGCTTGACAGTGGTGTGAAAATAAATTAGTTCCGCTTGGTAATTAAAAGTAAAGACTGTCAGAAGTGGGATTCGAACCCACGCCTCCAGAGGAGACTGCGATCTGAACGCAGCGCCTTAGACCGCTCGGCCATCCTGACTTGTTCCATTAATTTCTGCATCTCATCTTTTCCGCATGAAGAACGTTTCCGTCCGGGTGCTTGTTCAATGCTGTTGAAGGCTCAGTGACCGGGATATCATCTCCCCCGGGGTTTTCCTCAGCTTGTGCTCGGTGTATGGGGAGGTTTGTCCCGGGTCCCTGGTATTTTGCAGCTCGAGGGATGGGCAGTAACAATCTGACCTCTGGAGCTGGGGAGAAGCGAATAATTAATGGATTGTTTACTGGCCTGAAATGCGGCTTAGATCTGTTGGCATTAACCGAGGCCGGGGCTGCGAGGTATTTCAGTTTGTTCACGTTTAATCAGAGGAATATCCGCAGTCAGGAGCTGAAAAGGACCAAGAGCTGAAAAAACACCAGAAAAAAGATAAGAAATATCAGCAATTGTGATCAACTCTTTAATGTGTGTTCTGGTAGTTTAGTGGTTTAATTGTTTAAACAACATTCATTAACCGAAAGCGTTGTTTTGCAGAATGAAAGAAATGCTCACAGTAAGGGACAGTCGAAAGTTGAGTAATTTAACTTTAATAATTTGTGAAAGTTTATTCATTGACGAAGATTTATACCCTATCAGAATTTACACACTGTGTATTTTAGGAGTCTGCTTTAAATTGTTCGTTGCTTCTGACACAAGAAACCTGTTAAATTTATTTCACAGAAAAATAACATTTCCGCCCAGGCTCGAACCAGGGATTTCTCGCTTGTGAGGCGAACGTGATAACCGCTACACTATGGAGACCTCTGCTTAATGCAGCATCGAGAAAGCACTATTCAGACAGAAGGAACACTACAGAATCGCTTTTTCTGCAATGATTTCCTCTGACTGGCATTTCTCTGACCGAACTGCACAAGTCAAAAATGTTCCTTTCAAACTCATTAAACTGCCGAATTTCCATCCCTTTGAATCTGATGCCTCTAGTTTTGCCCACTCAACCAATGTCCCTTTGCAATTTTCTGCTCCCTTCCGCACTACTTAATCTGCCACTAACTTAGTGTCGTTAAACTTGGTAATATATGCCTATAGAAGACTTTGGGATTACCTTTTATGTTAGCTGCCATTCTATTCTCAGACCCTCTCTTTTCCCCTCTTATTTCCCTTTTCACTTCTCATCTGAACTCTCTATAGTCAGATATATTAGGATAGTTGAAGCCCCCATTATCACTAATCTATAATTCATCGTCATAGAGTCATAACGGCTCAGAAGGAGGCCATTCGGCCCATCGATTCTGTTCCAGCTCACTGTGGAGCAATCCATTCAGTCCTATTCCCCCGCTATATCCCCATAGCCCTGCAAGTTTATTTCCCTCAAGTTTCTATCCAGTCTCCCCTTGAAAACATTGAGTGTCTCTGCTTCTACGACTTCCGTCGGCAGCGAGTCCCAAGTCCTCACCACTCGCTGCGTAAAAACGTTTTCCTCACATCCCTCCTGTATCTCTTGCCCAAAACCTTAAATCTGTGTCCACCAGTCCTTGTACCATGAACTAGTGGGAACAGCCTTTTCCCGTCTCGTGTATCCAAACCCGTCATAATCTTGTACACGTCTATCAAATCACCCCTCAACCTCCTTTGTCTTAAAATCATCCTGTCCAGCGCCTTGGGACGTTTTACTACGTTGAAGGTGCTATATAAATAGAGGTTGTTGTTGTTGTTGTTGTGGTAATGAAAACAAATCCAGCTTCTCCAACCTGTCCTTTTAGCTAAGATGCCCCATCCCCAGAACCATTCTGGTAAATCTCCTCTGCACCCTCGCAAGGGCCTTCACATCCTTCCTAAAGTGTGGTGACCAGAACTGGACGCAATTCTCCAGTCGTGGCCTAACCAGCACTTTATAAAGGTTCAGCATAACTTCTCTACTTTTGTACGCAATACCTCTATTTATGAAGCCCAAGATCCCATATGCTTTGCTAACCATTCTCTCAATATTTCCTGCCACCTTCAGGGACCTATGTACATTAACTCACAGGTCCCTCTGTCCCTGCACACTCATTAAAACTATGCCATTAAGTATATATTGCCTCACCCTGTTCCTTCTACTAAAATTCATCACTTCACACTTCTCTGTATTAAATTCCATCTGCCATTTGTCTGCCCCATTCTGCAAGACTTTCTATGTCCTGCTGTATTTGACTGGTATCATCCTGACTGTTTGCCACACCCCAAAGTTTGTTGTCATCGGCAAATTTAGAAATTCTACTCTGTATTCCAATATTCAGGTCAATTACATATATATCATAAAAAGCAGTGGCCCCAGCACTGACCCTTGGGGAACATCACTGTCTACCATCCTCCAGTCTGAAAAAACACACATTTACCACAACTCGCTGTTTTCTATCCTTAAGCCAATTCCTTCTGCAAGCTGCCACTGACCCACCTATTCCATGAGCCTCAATTTGGTTATCCAGCCTTCTACGTGGTACCTTATCAAACGCCTTCCTAAAATCCATGCAGACAACATCCATTGCATTCTCTTGATCAATGTTCCCTGTTACTTCATCAAAAAATTCAATTATATTAGTCAAACACGATCTGCCTTTTACAAATCCATGTTGGCTCTCCTTAATTAGCTTAAACCTCTCCAACTGGCCGTTGATATTTTCCTTGATTATTGTTTCTAGAACTTTACCCACCATTGATGTTAAACTGACCAGCCTGTAGTTACTGGAATTATCCTTACAGCCTTTCTTGAATAGTTCTTACATCTCTCTGTAATTTCTCTGCAAATTTGCTTCTCCATATTTTCTCACTAGTTGGTGGCCTATAGAATACATCTAGTAGTGTAACGGCCCCTCTATTATATCTTAACTCTAGCCATATAAATTCGGTCCTTGTCCCCCCAGGACATCCTCTCTCCCCAGCACTGTAACATTCTGCTTAACCAATAATTTCGCACCACCTCCTGTCATTCCTTCCCTATCCTTCCTGAACACCATCTATCCAAGATTATTTAATACCCAATCCTGCCCTTTTTTGAGCCAGGTTTCAGTTATTTTCACAACATCCTATTCCCATGTGACTATTTGCGCCTTCAGCTCACCAACCTTGTTTACTATGCTTCGTGCATTCACATACATGCACTGTAACCCTATTTTAGAACATCCTGTGTTCTCTCTAAGTCTGACCCCACCTAATACCTTACTATTTTTTACGTTAGCGTTATCCCTCTCTCCAAATCTGGTGTACACCATTTTCTTCTTTCTATTGGTACATCCTGGTGCCCATATCCCTGCCAACTTAATTTAAATCCTCCCCAACAACACTAGCAAACCTCCCCATGATGATATTTCTACCGGCTCTGTTGATTTGCAACCCGTCCGGCCTGTACCGGACCCACCTCCTCCAGAACCGGCCACAATGCCCCAGGAATCTCATCCCTCTTTCTACCACGACCTCTGGCTGTTCTCCTCCACCTCAGAATATTCTGGAGCCGCTCAGTGACATCCTTGACCCTGGCACCAAGGAGGCAACATTACCATCCTGGAGTCATGTCTGTTCTCCTCGTCTGTCTAACGATCACCCATTCCCTCTCTGCCTGTACACTCCTTAGCTGCGGGGTGACCACCTCCTGAAACGTGCTGTCCACGTAGCTCTCAGCCTCGCGGATGCACTGCAGTGACGCCAGCTGCTGATCAAGCTCCGAAACCGCGAGCTCCTCCAGCTGACGACACGACCTGCACAAGTGGTTGTCCAGGACATGGGATACATCCTGGATTTCCCACATGGCACAGGATGCACATTCCGTGGGACTGAGCTGCCCTGCCTTTATTTATTCGACTATTAACTAACTTTACAGAATATTAAGACTAAGATGTACCTAATTAAAGTTATTAATGCAATATATTATTAACAGATACTAATTTAACGTAGAATTAAATTTTTGCTAACAGTCGCTTGTGTGAAATCTTCTCAAATGCCTGCTAGAAATCATCATATTAAATCTAGAAAATCCCTCCATAGTGTCCTATGTACATTAACTCCCAGATCCCTCTGTCCCTGCAAACTCGTTAAGACTGTGCCATTAATGTATATTGCCTCTCCCTGCTCCTTCTGCCAAAATGCATCACCTCACACTTCTCTGTATTAAATTCCATCTGCCCATTCTGCTAGCCTTTCTATTTCCTGTTGCCGTCGATTGGTATCAACCTCAATGTTTGCCACACCCCCAAGTTTGGTTTGATATTTAAGGGGGAACTGATAGGGTAGGTAGAGAGAAACTATTTCCCCCAGTTGGGGAGTCTAGGGTTAGGGAACATAGCTTACAAATTAGATCCAGGCCTTTCAGGAGTTGTACTTGGGAAACATTTCTACACACAAAGGGTGGTAGAAGTTTGGAACTCTCTTCCACAAACAGCAACTGATGCTGGGTCCATTGTTAATATTAAATCTGCGATTGATCGATAATTGTTAACCAAAGGTAATATGGGGTATGTGTAGTGTCCGTGTGTAGATAAAGACACTGAAGACAGGAGTTGGTTCATAGGTATTTACTAAGCAAGTCTGGGGGGGGGTTCTAAAGGATATACACAATACACAGGCTTATATAGCCCAAGTGGCAATTACCGGCAATACGCACACCTGGGGCTCTTAAAGGCACATACACCACAATTGCTCTTAAAGGCACATACACCACAATTCCTCCCCTTCTAGCTAACTAGTACATCATATTTTAAGTAATTATTAATTACATGTTATTGGCAAAATAATATACGTTGCTGTATTAATTAATTATAGGTTAGTCTCTCAGGAGGCTTCCTGACTCGGTCCGGATAATGCCTCGGGGGTGTAGTAGTTTCTGGTGGTGTAGTAGGTTCTTCTGGCAAGGCTGATTCGGCTTGAAGGCCAGTGTCGGGTTCATCGGGTTCCAGTATCACCGGATCGGAGGTAGATATGGGTATCCCTATTTCATTGTTAGATGTATAGCGTGGTGGTGTAGGTTGTCCCTTTTCGGATGACTTGATGATTTGGTCAGCATGGTGCCTTATTATGCTTTCTCCGATGTCCACGGTATACATCAGTGGTCCTAGTCGTGTGCAGATAGTTCCAGGCTGCCATTTCTCGGTATGGTAGTCCCGGGCCAAAACCGGTTGGCCTATCTGGAAGGCCCGAGTTGGCCTTTCATTCATGCCCTGAAACTGCCGGTTCTCCACGTCCCTTCGGATGTTGGGCTTGACCAAATCCAGCCGGCATCTTAGGTTTCTATTGTAGAACATCATGGCGGGAGTTTGGTTTGTAACCATATGTGTTGCATTCCTATATGCAAATAAGAAGTTATCCACCTTGTGCTGAAGTTTTATGTCTTCATTACCCATGGCCTTTATGGCCTTCTTAATGGTCTGGACAAACCTTTCAGCCAATCCATTGGTGGCGGGATGGTATGGGGCGGACGTGTAGTGCTTTACCCCATTGTTCTTTAAGAACTTTCTCAATTCTTCGGACACAAATTGCGGTCCAATATCAGAACATATCTGTTCCGGCAGCCCATTCCTGGCAAATATGGTCCTTAATACTGTGATGGTTTTTTCCGTGGTGGTGGAGGACATCTTTATTACCTCCAGCCACTTGGAGTGTGCATCAACTGCGATTAAGAACATTGAGTCCATAAATGGACCAGCAAAGTCGATGTGCACCCTTTGCCAGGGAGATGAGGGCCACTCCCATGGATGTAGAGGGGCCTGTGGTGGAGCATTTTGGACCTTCTGGCATCCGAGGCAGCTCTTGGTCATGTCTTCGATGTCTCCATCGATACCTGGCCACCATACAAACGCCCTAGCTAGGTTCTTCATTTTCACTCCACCCAGATGCCCCTCGTGAAGCTCCTTTAGCACTTTATCCTGGAGTTTGGGTGGAATCACCACCCTGGATCCACACATCAAGGTTCCTCGGCACACTGACAGCTGTTCTCTTCTTTGCAAGAATGCTGGCAACAGTGGTTCGCCATGTGCTGGCCATCCCTTCATTGTTAAATCGTAGACCCGTGAGAGAGTAGGGTCATTTCTTGTCTCCCTTTCAATGGCAGAATTTGTCACCGGTAGACATTCCACTATGGTAGAGTGGAATATCTCTGCTGGGTCTACTGCAGGTGCCTCTTCTATCGTTGGCAATGGCAGGCGCGATAAACCGTCAGCATTCCCATGCTGTTTTGACCCTTTGTATTCAATGTTGTATTGGTGTGCCCCTAGAAAAAGGGACCACCTCTGTAGTCTTTGTGCCGTCATAATGGGGACACCTTTCTTAGGGTTGAATATGGAGATGAGGGGCTGATGGTCAGTCAGCAAGGTAAATTTTTGTCCGTGTAGGTAATGGTTGAATTTCTTCACTCCCCATACCAGGCTGAGTGCTTCCCTGTCTATCTGGGAATAGTTACGCTCAGCTGAGATCAATGAGCGTGACGCAAAAGCTATCGGCCGTTCCGAGCCATCAGGGAATCTATGGGGCAATACCGCTCCTATGCCGTAAGGGGATGCATCGCACGCCAGTCTGATTGGTAGTGATGGGTTGTAATGAGCCAAAACTTTCTCGGATGTGATTAAGTCTTTACATTTATGGAAGGCACGTTTACAGTCTTCGTTCCATTTCCAAATCACTCCTGTGTGTAGAAGATCATTAAGATGGTGTAGAATAGTTGATAAGTTCGGTAAAAATTTATGATAGTAATTTATTAATCCCAGGAATGACCTCAATTGTGAAACATTTTCAGGTGCTGGGGGTTTTATAACTGCTTCAATTTTTTCAGGTGACTTATGCAACCCTTACTTATTAATTATGTGGCCACAATATGATATCTGATTTTGGAAAAATTCGCACTTGGGGCGATTTGCTCGTAGGCCCCGCTCTTTCAGCC
This sequence comes from Somniosus microcephalus, assembly GCF_052327205.1. Taxonomy (NCBI): domain Eukaryota; kingdom Metazoa; phylum Chordata; class Chondrichthyes; order Squaliformes; family Somniosidae; genus Somniosus; species Somniosus microcephalus. The sequence continues at coordinate 15,465,396 of NW_028225182.1, read as the reverse complement.
TAGTGAGCACCTGCTCCAAATTGGCAAGGTGCTCGTTGTCGTTTTCTCCTGTTATAAGGATGTCATCTAGGTAGCACTGAGTCCCCGGAATCCCTTGCAGGACTTGCTCCATAGCTCTTTGCCAGATAGCTGGAGCTGATGCTACTCCAAAAACCAGTCGATTGTACTGGTACAGGCCTTTGTGTGTGTTTATTGTGAGATACTTTTTAGATCTCTCCTCAACCTCCATCTGTAGATATGCCTGTGCCAAGTCAATTTTTGTGAAACGTTTTCCTCCGGATAGTGAGGCGAAAATATCTTCTATCCTCGGAAGAGGATACTGTACCATGTGAAGGATCGGGTTTACAGTCACCTTAAAGTCTCCACAGATGCGAATTTTTCTCTGTTCCTCAGAGTTATTTTTCAATGTTTTTTTCATGACTGGAACGATGGGTGTTGCCCATTCGCTCCAATCTATTTTGGATAATACGCCTGCCTTTTCCAAATTCTCCAGCTCTGCCTCGACTGCCGGACGTATTGCGTATGGCACCGGTCTTGCCTTAAAAATTTTTGGAATTGCTGCATCTTCCACTTTTATTGAGGCGGTGATGCCTTTCAAGGTTCCTAGTTTCTCTTGAAACACTTCTTTGGAGTTGGCCAAGATGTCTTTTAATCGTTCAGGTATGATGTCATCATTGTTTTTTTCCTTACTGGTCACCGTCAGTGCCTGAATGGAGTGCCAGTCTAAACGTATCTTCCTTATCCATTCACGTCCCAACAACGGTGGACCACCATCTTGTAGAATGTATACATACAACTTTTGTATTTCTTTGCCGTTGTATACCACAGGCACCTTTATTTTTCCTTTGGGGTATACTTTCTGCCCCGTATATGTTTTTAAGATAATGGATGTGTCTTTTAGAGGTATATGTGAAAATCGCCTCTCGTAATCTCATCGATTTATTATGGTTAGAGCTGATCCTGTATCTAGCTCCATTTTAACTGGGGACCCTGCTATTATGAGGGTAACCCAAATGGTCTGGTAATCTTCATTGGCAATTACATTATGTAATTTGAGAGAGCTTAGTCTCTTGTTCCCGGAGTGGCTATCGCTCTTCTGGTCTTTGGAGCTACTGTCCGTCATCATTTGTACCTTTCTGTGCTTTTCCTTATTGATTCTTTTCCTGTTAGTGGATTTTTTATTTTCAGATCGGCATACACGTGGAATGTGTCCCATCTTTCCGCATCACCTGCATGCTTTTTCTTTGAACCAGCAATCCGTCTGGTCATGGTTGGATCTGTCGCAGCAATAACATCTCTTGAAACCCCGCGTCATTTCATGGGTGCCGAAGTCCTGTGGCCTTTGCTGTATATTTGCCGCTCCTATTGCACTGAAAGCCTTGTCCAGTGTTAGTTCTTTTCCAGAAGATACCTTTTTTTTGTGTTTCTACACTTAGGGGATCGCAGATGAATTTGTCTTGAAGAGAATCTGCCAGTCCTGCCTCGAATTGGCAGTGTAGGTTATCAACAATCTCCTCAAAATTCTTGTCCATCGGTTTGGCTGGAGTGATTAAGTTATGTAACAGCTTGTATGTTTCTGCACCCATTAGATCCAGAAGCACTGAAGCTTTTTTTTCATCTTCTATTCCATTTGCGGTGCAAAACACCTCCACTCTTTCTACATATGTGGTCCAATCCTCTATCTTGTTATCAAAAACATCAATATTGCCAAAGTTAGGCTCCGTTTCGTTATCAAAAGCATCAATATTGCCAGACTTAGGCATTTCAAAAAAAGATATGGCGCTTCCTGCGCTTTTTTTTTCTTCTCTGGAGCAACGATATTGCGCTTCCTGCGCTTTGCCGCCGCTGCTACCGATAACAACGCTGTTTTACTGTGGTTTCCGTTTATTCACTGTTGGAGACTCGTTCCCGACGGAGGTCTAAACGCTGAACTGCTTGCCGCGCCGGCCGTCTCCCGAGTGCACCCTCCCAGTCCGTTATTGCTTGCCTCCGATTTCGCTGCCTGTCTCAGCTGTAGAGCCCACCGCTGGAGCCCCAGCCTGACGCCCAGGAAGGATTTGCGCAGTACCTGCCACCAGCTTGGCCAGCTGGTGAAACCACAGTTTCTATTACTTCCTTGAGTCTTCTGGACGCTGGAGGAACCGATGTCCTTGAGGTGCTGCCGAATTGCAGGTAAGTCCGTTTCCACTTCGTCGCCACTGTAGTGTCCGTGTGTAGATAAAGTCACTGAAGACAGGAGTTGGTTCATAGATATTTACTCAGCAAATCTCGGGGGGGTTCTAAAGGATATACACAATACACAGGCTTATATAGCCCAAGTGGCAATTACCGGCATTATGCACACCTGGGGCTCTTAAAGGCACATACACCACAATTGCTCTTAAAGGCACATACACCACAGTATGGGCAAAGGCAGATAGATGGAGTTAGATCACAGATCAGCCATAATCTCATTGAATGGCGGAACAGGCTCGAGAGGCTGAATAGCCTCCTCCTGTTCCTATGTTCCATGGGGATTGACAGGGTAGACACTGAGAGGTTGTTTCCCCTGGCTGGAGTGTCTAGAACTAGGCATAGTCTCAGGAAGCGGGGTCGGCCATTTAAGACTGAGATGAGGAGGAATTTCTTCACTCAGAGGGTGGTGAATCTTTGGAATTCTCTGCCCCAGAGGGCTGTGGATGCTGAGTCTTTGTGTATAGTCAAGGCTGAGATAGATATAATTTTTGGACTGTAGGGGAATCAAGGGACATGGTAATCGGGCGGGAAAGTGGAGTTGAGCTCGATGATCAGCCATGATCACATTGAATGGTGGAGCAGGCTCGAGGGGCCGTATGGCTGACTCCTGCTCCTAATTCTTAGGTTATTCTGTTTTAAGGGGGCTTTCTGGTTGATGTTGGGTGTCAGCCTCGGCTCAGTTGTTCGCGCGCTCGCGTGAGTCGTAGGTGCAAGCTCCACTTGACTGAAGCACAAATTCCTGTGAAATAGTCCTGAGGGAGCGCAGCACTGTCGGATGTGTCGTCTTTCGGATGTGATGTTAAACCGAGGCTCTGTTTTCCCTCTCAGGTGGATGTAAAAGATCCCACAGTTGTATTTGGAAGAACACCGGGGTGTTCTCCTGGACAAATCTTTATCCTTCAACCAACACCTCCAAGTCTGCAGATGACACAAAGCTGGGTGGGTGTGTGTGCTGTGAGGAGGATACCGAGAAACTCCAGGATGATTTGGACAGGTTGGCTGATTGGGCAGATGCATGGCATATGCAGTATAATGTGAATACATTTGAGGTTATCCACTTTGCTGGCAAAAACAGGAAGGCAGATTATTATTTGAACGGCAATAGATTGGGAGAAGGGTAAGTGCAACGAGACCTGAGTGTCCTTGTGCACCAGTCGCTGAAGGTAAGCATGCAGGTGCAGCAGGCGGTTAAGAAAGCAAATGGTATGTTGGCCTTCGTATCGAGAGGGTTTGAGTACAGGAACAAGGATGTCTTGCTGCAGTTGTACAGGGCCTTGGTGAGACCACACCTTGAGTATTGTGTGCAGTTTTGGTCGCCTTATCTGAGGAAGGATGTTCTTGCCATGGAGGGAGTGCAGCGAAGATTCACCAGACTGATACCTGGGATGGCAGGAATGACGTATGAGTTCAATTGGACTTATACTCGCTGGAGTTCAGAAGAATGAGAGGTGATCTCATTGAAACTTATAAAATTCTAACAGAACTAGACAGACTAGATGCAGGAAGGCTGTTCCCGATGGCGGGGCAGTCCAGACCCAGGGGCCACAGTCTAACGATAAGGGGTAAGCCATTTAGGACTGAGATGAGGAGGAATTTCTTCACCCAGAGAATGGTGAACCTATGGAATTCTCTACCACAGAAGGCAGTTGAGGCCAATTCATTAAATATATTCAAGAAGGAGTTAGATATATTTCTTAAGGCTAAAGGGATCAAGGGATATGGGGAGAGGGCAGGGACAGGGTACTGTGTTTGGATGATCAGCCATGATCTCATTGAATGGCAGAGTAGACTCGAGGGGGCGAATGGCCTACTCCTGCTCCTATCTTCTACGTTTCTATGTTTATTTTTCCCTGTGTACACAGAGGTCATTGACAGGCTGGTGGAATGTGCAAGCACATGGCAGACGACATTCAATGGGTTGGAATGTACGAGTGAGGACAGTGTCGCTGCGATTGTAGAGGGCCTTGCTGAGACCACACCTGGAGTACTGTGCAGAGTTTTGGTCTCCTTTCCTAAGGCAGGATATACTTGCCTTAGAGGGAGTGCAATGAAGGTTCAGCAGACTGATTCCTGGGGTGAGAGGGCTGTCCTATGAGGAGAGATTGAGTAGATTGGGAATATGCGCTCTGGGGTTTGGAAGAATGAGAGGTGATCTCATTGAAACGTGTAAAATTCTTAAGGGGCTTGGCAGGGTAGAAGCTGAGAAGCTGTTTCCCCTGGCTGGAGAGTCCAGAAGGAGGGGGCGACTGAGATGAGGAGATATTTCTTCATTGAGGGTGGTGAATCTTTGGAATTCTCTACCTCAGAGGGCTGTGAATGCTGAATCGTTGAGTATATTCAAGGCTGAGATCGATAGCTGTTTAGACTCTAGGGGAATCAAGGGATATGGGGATCAGGTGGGATCAGGTGGGAAAGTGGAGTTGAGGTCGAAGATCAGCCATGATCTTATTAAATGGCGGAGCTGGCTTGAGGGACCATATGGCTGACTCCTGCTACTATTTCTCATGTTCTTGAGAGGGGAAGATAATGGGCGGGGTCAGTGGGAAGGTAACGGTACAGGGGATGCAATGGGAATGAGGGGTGGGAGGCGTGAGTGTTTGGGGATGGGTCGGGAGGGAATTCCGGCCAAGTCCTACCCACAAATTGCTTCCGGAAGACATTGGCGGCTGCTTATTGTGCACCACCACACGATGCAAACCAGCAGCTCCCATGCGAAAGGAAAAAAGAAAAATGGTAGGGGGAGAAAAGGAGAAAAAGAGACGCGAACATAGGAATTGAGGATTGAAGAGAAGGGAAATAGGGAGAAAGAAGCAAAGGAGGAGACAGAGAGAAATAGCACACACAGCGAAGAGGAACCTTGCCATGTGCAGTACCTTAGGATACTGACTATATTTATATCTTTCAATAGCATTCTATTATTATCAGTTAATCTCCATTAGTGCCACACACGGGGCACTGTGACTAGGGGGGAAAAGTTCAGTATCACCCCGTTTGGGGCGGCATTATCGGCCATGCGCAAAATTTAGTGCCTGGCGCACTAATTATCACCTCCGACGGCAAACTTGGCTTTTATTGCCCCTGGAGATGATTGGAGCGCTAAATCAGGTGCTTCACACCAGTCTTAAGGCAAAAAGTCCGAGGAGTGATGCGATACCTCAGAGCGCTGGCGAAGCAAGGAAGGGCAAACTAAAATAAACCTGCAAAGTGCTTCTCTGTACCCAAAACTCCTTCACACAGCATTGAATCTCTCCAGAAGTCTCTCTCGCTCTCTCTCTCAGAATGCGTGGTGCAAAAATGTCACCAACAAAAAAAGGCAGGAAGCGGTCGCCTTTAAGTAGCGCTCCCCCAGTCCCTTTCTGACTGCATAACGCTCTCCTCAAACTGTTGTTGCTAGCGGCAGGCGGTAAGGCAGGGGGTGCCACTAAATATCTGGTCCGGGGCACTACCGGGGCATTGTGCACTTGACTGACGTCACGATCTGCCGGCCCAAGAGATCGTGGCGGTAGTGTTTAGTGCCGCCACAAAAGTCTAGTTAATTTCGCGAGTGGCGCAAGCATCGCCGCGCCCGGGCACTAGTTGCTTTACGCCCATTTAGTGCCCTCTTAAGGCGCTAACGGGAGGTGCAAACAACTGAATTTCCCCCCTAGGTGTGGTATTAAGGCGAAACACTCTATATCAGTAAGTTAGATGAAGGGAGCGATTGTAATGTGCCCAAGTTTGCTGACGATACAAAGATAGGTGGGACAGTAACCTGTGAGGAGGACACAAAGAACCTGCAAAGGGATATAGACAGGTTAAGTGAGTGTGCAATAAGGTGGCAGACGGAGTATACTGTGGGGAAATGTAAGGTTATTCACTTTGGTAGGAAAAATCAGAAAACAGAACATTTTTTTAAACGGCGAGGCACTGTTAAATGTTGGTGCTCAGAGGGCTTTGTCTGCCTTGTACACGAAACACAGAGAGGTAACATTGTAGGGGTTCGCAAAATCCCCTCAGCCCCCAAAGATCGGGAAATATTAACCCACATCGTGGACGAAGACGTTGCGTGATTTAAATTGTCTCTGGGTTGGACAATGTTTTAAAACATACTCAGAACCGCAAGAAGGCTGCGTTAAGCTAGGCAGCACTTGGACAACACCGGATTCAAAGAACTTTGTAAAAAAATCGCACACCTTAAGACAGTACATTTTTATTAAAAAAAGGAACTCTTGAGTTTGGTAAATTGCCCAGGGATAAAATGGCTGTCAAACTGCATGGCCAAGGACAAAGGGCATGGAAGCAGCTTTCTGTGCCTGTGAAGCAGTCAAATTCTGTCAATCAAAAGGGGAGTTTCCACTCCCTGCAGAGACAATCGATGTTTGTTTACAGGAACTGCTACAAGGATATTTGCACAAGGGATTAAACCAATTGACTGCGGTTTCAGTGACTACAAGATAATGGGTTTCTGTTTACATAGCAATACAACTCCATTCAAAACCCATCAGGTTGAATGGAGATGAATCGAAGGCTCAGCACAGACATTTGAAAAGAAACACTTAAACTGAGGAAGGGAACAGTTTAAAATGAATGGGTTTGAACCACCCATTACTGGAAAATGGGGACAGTTGGATCCCTTTTGTTTTAGCCCAGAAACTTCCGGATCTGGGCGGGCACATTTCGGCACCAAAACTGGGGTATAAGAGATTGCTTCTCAGAGGCATCTCTCTCTCTCTGGCTTGCCTCCGTGTGCCCTCTGCAGCGTGGGAGTCTGTCTGAAGAAGTAAGAACACCAGCAGTTTACTTTTAAAACATTGCGGTGTTTCTTTACTTCAGGACAGTGAAGATCTCGTTGGACATGGAGCTGGCACTGCAGTGGTGAGCATATATTTTTCTGGCCTTCCACAAGGCAACTTATGATAGGTTTAGGGGTGGGAGTAAAGTGGGGATTTCGTTAGAATTGTATTTTAGTCGATTTCCCTCGTTGTGTCCGTTTTTTCCTTCCCTATTTAAGCAATTTTACCGTGATTACAAGATCGTGTATTGTAGTTTCTTAGTTTTAGTAAAGTTTGACTTTCTTGCATCCAGACCATTTGTCCATTTTAATATATCATTAATTATAAGTTCCTCCATTCAGAACTGGAAGGAGGGGTTTTGTGATTTGAAACCGCTGTGCAGTGCAAAAAGTGCAGTGGCAAAAACGCTGCCTGACCAGGGAAATTACCGTAAACCAGGTAAAGGAAGGTAAATTACCGTAAACCAGGTAAAGAATGCCCCCTTCAAATTTGCGACCGTGGCAGGACTGGAGGCAGTTTTTGATATGATAAGTGGTCTGGACCTGGAGAAAGCACCAGCTCTTGCTTTTCTTGCTTTTAGTCTGTGGGTAGCCCTGCAGAAGTTAGCGGCAGTGTGTAAGCTCACCGTTTATGGTATAGGTGGCTGGGTTAAGAAGGGTGAGATGAGGGTGCGGGAGGAGGTTAAAGAGGCCAAGAATCGGGAGTCAGAGTTTGAAAAATGCCAGGCGGAGGTAGAATGCCTCATAAGAGAGGTGAATAAGGCCAGAGATAGTGGGATGAGGGTGCGGGAAGAAAATGCACGCCTTACACTAGAGGTCATGAAATGCCAGGCTGCGATAGAGCGCCTTGTACAGGAAGCCACAGTGGCTAGGGACAGTGAGATGAAGCTACAGGAGGAAAACGCACACCTCACCCAAGAAACTAGTGATGGCAAAAGCCGCGTGAGGCACAAGATAGAGTTCCTAAAGTGCCAAATTACAGAAGCAAGGAGGAACGAGATGAGACTGCGGGAAGAGAATACCCACCTCACCTCAGAAGTAACAGAGCAGGAGGAAAAGGTTAAGGAGGTAAAGGCAGCTTATAAGCTGGCCTGCGACCAAAGGTTTAGTGGAGCAGATCATACCCCATGTAACAGAATGATTGAGAGTTTGGGTATGGAGTTATTAAGGACTGAAGGGATGGAATGCCTCATAAGTCCGAAGGGAAGTCCATCGGACAGTACCAGCAGCCCAAATAAAACCGCCCCACAGGCAGCACCCAGAACAGAGCTTGCTAGGGAATTAGAGATCCCAAGACAGCAGCCCACGGCACCGAGTTTTGAGGAGCTCTGGCAGCAAGAAGGGGTGGACAATGGGGTGGTAGCAGAACGCCAGCAGGTCCCGCTAGGCAGGCGGGGATCAGAACCAGTGTACCCCCTCCCACAACGGAGGTACGGGCCGCCCGTGAACGATAAAGACCCAGGGACTGCTCAGCATATCTATCTGGTGCCCTATGATACCCCACAGCTCAGAGGCCTGGTGAAACATATTCCCCTGCTCTCCAAAAAGAGAGACCCCTCAGTGCACTTGCAAGGGATAGAACAGGCAGCCTGTGTTAATGGCTGTGATGATGAAGAGAAAGCCAAAATGTTCCTTTTCTCTGTAGATACTAAGCTCTATCAGACCCTTTCACATGAGGCTAAGAGAGGGCAGAAGGGTTTTGAGGACCTAAAGGAGGAAATACTGGAAGCCATGGGTGCGAACGACGGCAGTCCGTTCGATCGCATAGGAAAAACACCGCAGAAGGAAGGGGAGACCCCACAGACATTTGCAGACAGGCGGTAGCCAGTCTACAACAGTGCATGTACAGGGGGACAAAATAGGGCACGCCTCAACCCGCAGCAGCGGACCCAATGGCTTTGTTGCCTGGTGTCCAATTGTCTGCCCCAGATAAAAGCAAAGGCTGATACTTGGTTTGACCACCGAGACCCCCTAGCAAACGAAGAGACTGTAATCCGGCAGCTCACAGTAGCATATAGGAACAGTAGGAATAGTGGGAGCCCCAGCAAAAGGGTAAGGTCCACGAGGTTAAACCTGGGACTCAATTCAAGAAATAGCGTCGCCAGGAGGGGAGCCGACCCTCCAAGAACAAGGTCACTTGTTACAGGAGCGGGGAGGATGGCTACTGGCGCAGGGATTGTAAAAAGCCTGGAGAGACGATAAAGCCAGCACCCCCGCAGCCCCAACTCAGAAGGCAGAGACAGAAACTCCTCCCGATACAGTCGAGTCCATCATGGAGTCGATAAAACCGTTCCTCAGGGCCAATCAGGGAAAGGTAGCAGCCATCAGTGGTGCTGCAAACCCCTTGCCCACCTTTGCCTCCCCACAATGACTGGAGCACGCGCAGCCTGTCCGTCTGTGTAATCTCCGGTAAGATGAATGGAAGAGACCGCTCGTACAGATGGAGACAGAGAAGGTTACAGGGACTTATCTATTGGATACGGGGGCATCATGCATCGTGATCCATACGGATAATCCCACCACCACACCTCTGTTTGATGGGGTTCCAAACATACTATCGGAATTCACCAGTCAGTAGCAGGCGGGGGTATACTCCAGATCCCTCTCCGTCCATCTGGGCACGCTCCTAACTAAGTGGACGTGCATCCTGGCAAAGTGGAATAAGGAGGAAGGAAACGGGATCCAAGGAGCCGACTTCCTGGTGGGCCACGGGATTCTCGTGGATCTCCGCAACCATTGCCTTTGGGGGGCTAGCACAGACAGGGAAGAAGGTGTAGTGGTCATCCCGGCCAAGGAGGGTAAGGGGACCTTGTGTACTGTGAAGCCCAAAGAAGGTTACGACCTCAGGCTCATGGTAAATGGTGTCCCGGAGGCACTGCAGGCAGTCGTGCAGGCAAACCTCACAGCCTTTGCCACCCATAAACACGCCTGCGGAAGGATCACAGGGTTTGAGTTTAAAATAAATGGGGAACCCATGACCCGACCACAGAAGCAGTACAATTTCCCCAAGGAGGCAGAACCCGACATGGAGGCAGCCATCACCTCCTTAGTTAAACAGGGAGTGTTGAGGCCCATAGCCACTCATGTTAATTCTCCACTTTGGCCGGTTAGGAAACCGGACAATTCATGGAGAGCCACGGTGGACTATCGGGTGCTTAACAGCAATATCCCCGTGTGTGCCCCCACAGTAGAAGCAGTGACTAATATTATTAGCAGTATTCCAGAATCCGCGAACACATTCACGGTGCTGGAAATTTCGAATGGGTTCTGGTCCATCCCTTTAAAATGGGAGGACCAATATAAGTTTGCCTTCACCTTTAAGGGACAGCAGTATACCTGGACCTGTCTGCCACAGGGTTTCTACAACAGCCCCGGCATCTTCCACCAATGCATGAAGGATAGTTCAAAGGAGTTCAGTCAAACCACTCAATTACTGCAGTATGTGGATGATCTGCTCTTATTTACCGACTTGGTCGGGGAGCATGGCCCACTGCTGGCTGAGCTGCTGCAGAGAAAGTGGTTTAAAGTCAACCCCAAGAAGGCGCAGATGGGTCAGCAAGAAGTTTAATTCCTGGGTCTGACTGTCCGCACAGGAGAGAGGTCGATAGATAAGGCAAGGAGGGAAGCGGTCCAGGAGTTACCGATTCCCAAATCAGTAAGAGGGCTGAGGTCGTTCCTGGGATTGACGGGGTACTGCAGGGAATTTATAGAGGACTATGCAGCCACAGCGGCCCCTCTGCTCCGTCTCCTACACAAGGGAGTGGAGTGGTCATGGGTTGAGGGATGCCAGGCAGCATTTGTTAAGTTAATGGGAGACCTGCAGACCGCAGCAGCCCTAGGAGCGATAGATGGGAAAAGGGAATTTTTTCTGCAGGCAGCAGACAGCATGAGGAAGCAGCATTGGAATAACTGGCTGCTGCTGGAGCCTAGCAGGAGCCACCAGTGGGAGATAGGAGACCTAGTGATGGTAAGATACAATGCCCAGGTGGGAAGTTTGGAGCCACTCTACATGGGACTATACTATTATAGTTGATAGGGACAGCCCCATGGTCAATGCAGGAAAACTACCCCGGTGCACAAAGTAGTTCCACGCCAACCAATGTAAATTGTAACAAGTTCAAGTTCACAGGCTGTAAAGACAGGCACTGTGGCTTGTTCCAAGGGAAAAGTTGTCCGGCCCACCAACAGGGACACTTCCCCGCCCCAGTGGGACCTAAGTTTTGGCCACAGTTTAAATTTGAACCAGTTATCTAGTTCAGAAACAGAGAAACAGCCGCCTGAGAGTAAACATCTGCAGGGTGCTGCGAGTTCATTCCCAGAAGAGACTGCCCGCATATGTGTAGTCGCTGGTCTGGAGGCAGGAATTCCCCAGTCTTTTGAACAGGAGGTTCACGGGGAGAGGTTTCCCAACACCAGGTTCGCACAGGTGCAGTTCCCCAGCCTGTGACCCCAGCGGCTCCTCTTCAGTTTTCCCGCGCAGGCGCTGTCGCCTGTTTGAATACAGAGATTTCACAGCCTCTGCCGGGGGACTCAGGGGAGGAGGTTCGTGCAGGCGCAGTTGCCTGTTTCAAGGGACAAACTTCCCAGCCCGCTTCTAGAGTGGTTCCCCCTATGGTGTGGGACTCTGGGGAGGAAAGGATTGAAATTCCTCTTGTGGGGGACATATGGAAGGAGCCGGTACCAGGTTTTGGACCTGGAGAGGAAGATTTTCAGTCACCAGCAGCGGGTGGTGAGGGGATGCCTGCCCCCAGTACAGGAGTGGGTAGGGAAAAGGAGACAAACCCAGATTACTGGCAGGCTGCCAGGTATATTAAACAGTGCGGTCTGTTTGCATCAGGGGGAGAAAGTTCCTAGCCAGCTAGGGCTGTGACCCAGGCTCAGGGTCTGTCAGCCAAAGTTTCCCCGCAGAGACGACCCTCAGAAAGTCTCAGCGGGTCCACAAGCCTAATATAAGATGGTCACCAGGGTACCTGTCACAAAGAGCAATCTTCCGAGCCGGGAGGAAACAGATCACAGAGGTCCCCAACTAGCAGCCATAAGCTGCCAGGGACCAGAAGCAGGAGGCAGTCCAGCTTCACTGCAGGCAGCAGTAATCTGCGACCGTGACACCAGAGATTAGCCTGGCCGTCCGGAGACGGGCGGCATTTGTATTATAGCTTTGTGTTAAGTTACCAGTGTTTATAGCTTGCTTTTAAGGTGTTTAAATTTTAAGTTTAGAATGTAACTAGTAGTTTAAAGTTTAAGCTTGTAAGTGTGCCAAATATTTGTATTTTGGTCCGAGGTCAAGGGACCCGACCATGTCTCCACCTAAGGCAGCAGGTCAGTGAGAGACTTGGCTGCATGTCCTTTTAAGTTCTTTTGCAGGAGAGTGGACAAAGGAGCAGACCTGTTCGCCCAGCCCGAGCTGGGCATCGAATGAAGATATGGTTATACAGAATGCTGGTGATCACCTCGCCATTGGACAAATCCAGAAGGAGACCCCACAGTGACCTTCGGGAGAAACCGGACAGAGTTCGGAGGAACCTCCCTACTCAAGGGGGGCACGGTGGCATAGTGGTTAGCACTGTTGCCTCACAGCGCTAGGGACCCGGGTTCAAATCTGGTCTCGGGCAACTGTCTGTGTGGAGTTTGCACATTCTCCCTGTGTCTGCGTGGGTTTCCTCTGGGTGCTCCGGTTTCCTCCCACAGTCCAAAGGTGTGCAGGTTAGGTTGATCTGGCTATGATAAATTGACCCTCAGTGTTAGGGGATTAAATACGTGGGGTTACGGGGATAGGGTGGGATATGTGTCGGTGCAGGCTCGATGGGCTGAAATGGCCTCTATCTGCACTGTAGATTCTGTGTGTGATTCATCCTACGTGGTAGTGATGGCCACAGCTAGGTGGGGCACAGCCGCAACCCAGCACTATCCTGACCGAATTTCACTTGCTGGAGACCTCGCTATTGAGGAGTCATGGTGGGGAAGCACAGGCGCCTTGTCAGATAGGGACGCGTTCCCCGGGGACTGGGTGGTGATGGCCCGGGAAAGATTGTAAAGGGGAGGGGGAGACTCAAGAGTCACATGGGTGCATTCGGGGAAGGGAGGAACTCACCCGGGGCCCATAGGCAAAGTTGGAGTGTAACTGTGGCTGGGAAGGATGAGTGAGTGGCCGGATCTGGGATCCAAGTTTGAGTGTGGGGCCAGTGAGAGACGCCACACAGGCACCCATCATTTTCTGCAGCCAGTCAAGGGAAGATGGGAGGGGGAGGGACTGGGAGTTGCGATCCCATACTCCCCGGTCTCGGTCTGTGAAACTATGAGGGGTACCCCGCCTCCACAAAGGGAGAAGGGAATGGCTTGGGGCTGGCGGAGCAGACTGTTCTGTAAAATCCATTCTGTATGTTTTAAAAGTTTAAGACCATTAAAAGGGGGGGTGGAAGGAACATTTACTGCCCGGGTGGGAGAAGCAATACTCACTCGAATTTCGTGGCCCTTCATTGGCACGTGATGGTCGGGGTTTATTTCAGCATTTTGTTTCAAATGTTTAATGGAGATTTTTGTATTTTGTTTTACAGTTCCAAGTGCTGCAGAGGCGTAGGACACTCTACGTGCTTGAAATCATTCTGATTACATTGTATAACCAAGATTGCAACATTTTGTAATATGTTATAATGTAACAAGTGGTGCAGGGGTATGAGACCCTTATTGTAACATTTTGTAATTGATGTATCTGTAGATGCCTACCGTACCACGGTTTTCTCGGATTTGAGGGGAATAGACAGGTCGGTGAATCAGTGATAGGTAGCTATAGGTAAATACAGGGGATGGTTGTTTGTCGGGTGTCAGAAATCTTTGCTCACTTCTTCAAGAGGATACTACAAGCAAGTTGGAAGTATCCAAGGTGCGAATGTAGGGGTTTGCAAAATCCCCTCAGCCCCCGAAGATCGGGAAATATTAACCCACATCGTGGACGAAGAGTTTGCGTGATTTAAATTGTCTCTGGGTTGGATTTTTTTTATAACATACCCAGAACCGCAAGAAGTCTGCGTTAAGCTAGGCAGCACTTGGACAACACCGGAATCAAAGAACTTTGTAAAAAAATCGCACACCTTAAGACAGCACATTTTTATTAAAAAAAGGTACTCTTGAGTTTGGTAAATTGCCATGGGATAAAATGGCCGTCAGACTGCGTGGCCAAGGACAAAGGGCCTGGAAGCAGCTTTCTGTGTCTGTGAAGCAACGGCAGTCAAATTCTGTCAATCAGAAGGGGAGGTTCCCTCCCTGCAGAGACAATCGATGTTTGTTTACAGAAACTGCAAAAGGCTATTTGCACAAGGGATTAAACCAATTGACTGCAGTTGCAGTGACCACAAGATAATGGGTTTCTGTTTACATAGTAATACAACTCCATTCAAAACCCATCAGGGTGAATGGAGATGGTTCGAAGGCTCAGCACAGACATTTGAAAAGAAACACTTAAACTGAGGAAGGGAACAGTTTAAAATGAATGGGTTTGAAGCACCCATTTCTGGACAATGGGGACAGTTGGATCCCTTTTGCTTTAGCCCAGAAACTTCCGGATCTGGGCGGGAACATTTCGGCCCCAAAACGGGGTGTAAGAGATAGCTTCTCAGAGGCATCTCTCTCTCTCTGGCTTGCCTCCATGTGCTCTCTACAGTGTGGCAGTCTGTCTGAAGAAGTAACACCAGCAGTTTGCTTTTAAAACACTGGGGTGTTTCTTTACTTCAGGACAGTGAAGATCTCGTGGGACACGCAGCTGGCACTGCAGTGGTGAGCATATATTTTTCTGGTCTTCCACAAGGCAACTTAGGATAGGCTTAGGGGTGGGAGTAAGGTGGGGATTTCATTAGAATTGTATTTTAGTCGATTTCCCTCGTTGTGTCCGTTTTTTTCCTCCCCTCTTTAAGCAATTTTAGCGTGATTACAAGATCGTGTGGTGTAGTTTCTTAGTTTTAATAAAGTTTGACTTTCTTGCATCCAGACCATTTGTCCGTTTTAATATATCATTAATTATAAGTTCCTCCCGTCAGAACTCGAAGGAGGGCTATAGCGATTCGAGACCGCTGTTTGGAGCTGGTCAAAGTGCAGTGGCAAAAAGGCTGTCTGACCAGGTAAAGTACCGTAAACCAGGTAAAGGAAGGTAAATTGCCATAAAGCAGGTAAAGAATGCCTGCCTACAATATGAAGGTACACCAAAAAATTAGGAAGGTGGATGCATTTTGGCCTTTATTGCAAGGGGTTTGGAATATAAAAGTGAGGAGTAAGTCTCTCATCTCTGCAATTGTCAATGCTTTTGGGCCCTGAGGGAATCAGGAAATATGGGGATCGGGTGGGAAAGTGTAGTTGAGGTCGAAGATCAGCCATGATCTAATTGAATGGCGGAGCAGACTTGAGGGGCTGAAAGGCCTAATCCTGCTCCTGATTCTTATGTTTCTTACATGACAGGGTTAGGGAGTTGGGGTTAATTGGAGTAGGGCTTCCAGACTTCATTGGTTCTCCATTTTAAAGTCCCCACATTGTGGTTTGCAACAAAGCTTAGAGTAATATGCAAGGTAGCTACAGTGGGTTGAACCAGAGACGAGTGCACACTGAGAAGCTGGGCTGGTAAATCTGTGCTGCTGCAGCGGCACCAAGTGGTGACATAGAGAGTTGCCATTATTCTTATGGACAGAGCAATTTATTGCAGAAAAGTTGGCACAGAAGTGTGACAAAAAAGTGATAGGAATTTTTGTAGAAAGGACTCTGTCTTTAAGGGGCCCACATTCTCCTTCGCCTCCCTCTTTATCATACTATACCAGTAAAAACTTTTCACAGGTTTATTCTTGCATTCCCTTTCTACAGTGCTTTTGCACCCCTTTGCTGTCCAAAGAGACTCGAGGTTCCATGTACATAGATCAATAAAATCTCATGAACAGGTATGGAAAATAATCAAAAAGGCAAATGGAATGCTGGCCTTAATATCTAGAAAGCTAGAATACAACGGGGCAGAAGTTATGCTGCAGCTATACAAAGCCCTGTTTAGGCCTCAGTTGGAGTATTGTATTCAGTTCTGGGCAGAGTTGTTAGATGGCTGTGATCCTAGGATGGATTAACTATTATATCCTGTAAGTTACGGTTGCCCCATGATCTCATGCCGTTATGCCCAGTGTTCTGTGTTTTGCTGGTCTTGAAACAACTATTAAGTAAATATTAAATTGATTTATATATACACACATATATATGACACAAATCCACTTTGAATTGACTTCTGACGAGAGGCAGGACTAATTACATTTGATTTCCTTTACATGTTGGGGAACGATAACCTGCTTGAATTAGTTCTCGTACCCGGGCACAATGTCCATAATATGCAAGAATGATTATATCCAAATACTCTCAATATCCCCGCGTGCATTTTATATATGTTCAAATGTATCAAATTACTGTATCACTCATTCCATATATGTATCGGTTCAATAAAATGTAACAAAAACATTTCATCTGCGCCAGTTCCTTATTACAAAACCTCCTGTCCCTATTTTGTCACACTTCTGTGCCAACTTTTCTGTAATAAATTGCTCTGTCAATAATAATAATGATAAAGGCAACTCTCTATGTCACCAGTTGGTGGCACTGCAGCCGTCCAGATTTACCTGCCCCAGCTTCTCATTGTCCACCATTCTCTGGTTCAACCCACTGTAGCTGCCTGGCATATTACTCTAAGCTTTGTTGTAAACCACAATGTGGGGACTTTAAAATGGGGACCCAATGATGTCTGGAAGTCCTACACCAATTATCCCCAACTCCGTAACTTGTTACATAAGTTACATAAGAATCAGGAGCTTCGTTTGACAACATTTTCTTTGCAAGCTGCATTCGGCTGGCATACTTGTTGAAATTGAAAGCAGTGCTTCTTGAAACGTAGGCATTGCACTTCGTATTCTCGAAAAAAGTTAACAATTGCTTATCTTTCGTGCAGCAGTGCCTTGCAAAGATTATACACATTTTACCTGGCAGTGCTGCAATGCAAGCTGCCATGAGCAGTGTGAAAAAGAAGCTGAGATTTGTGAACCGATAGCCATCAAGGCAGCTGCGTGATTTGCACAGAACCGAGGCTTAGCAGAGGGGCAAGTGGGCAAGCTGAAGTTAAGGATGAGACCAGACCAAGACAAAGTATAATGGTGGAGACGGTAATGTTGTTGATTTTAAGAAAAGATTCTAATGAATTCTTCAGCGACGGTTGCATGATGTAATGGTGTCCACTCTGGACTTTGAGTCCAGCGATCCAAGTTCAAATCTTGGTGGAACCTGAATTCTTGTTGTCCCAGCTGCTGGAAATTTGGGACATACAAGCTTGGCATCCGCATACCAACCACGGTTACGGGACCGTTTGCTGCCTGAATCAATGACGGTTGATTTATTGTTCTCGACATCAGATGATAGGCTCAACCTCTCATTCCCAGTTCCAAATAAGAGGGGGAGAAAGATGTGTGTTATCCAGTGCTTCGTTTGACTGCACAGCAGAATGCTCAACATTTTCTTTGCAAGCTGCATTCGGCTGGCATACTTGCTGAAGTTGAAAGCAGTGCTTCTTGAAACGTAGGCATTGCACTTCGTATTCTTTGAAAAAAGTTAACAATTGCTTATCTTTCGTGCAGCTGTGCCTTGCAAAGATTATACTCATTTTACCTGGCAGGACTGCAATACAAGATGCCATGAGCAGTGTGAAAAAAACCCAGAGATTTGTGAACCGATAGCCATCAAGGCAGCTGTGTGATTTACTCAGGACCGAGGCTAAGCAGAGGGGCAAGTGGGCAAGCTGAAGTTAAGGATGAGACCTGGCCGAGACAAAGTATAATGGTGGAGATGGTAATGTTGTTGATTTTGAGAAAAGAATCTAAGGAACTGTTCAGCAAAGGTTCCATGGTGTAATGGTAAGCACTCTGGACTCTGAATCCAGCGATCCGAGGTCAAATCTCGGTGGAACCTGAATTCTTGTTGTCCCAGCTGCTGGAAATTTGGGACATGCAAGTTTGGCATCTTCATAACAACCACGGTTATGGGACCGTTTCCTGCCTGGATCAATGGCGGTTGATTTATTGTTCTGGACATCAGATGGATAGGCTCAACCTCTCATTCCCAGTTCCAAATAAGCCGGGGAGAAAGATGTGTATTGTCCAGTGCTTCATTTCACTGCACAGCAGATTGCTCAACATTTTCTTTGCAAGCTGCATACGGCTGGCATATTGTTGAAATTGAAAGCAGTGCTTCTAGAAATGTAGACATTGCACTTCGTATTCTCGAAAAAAGTTAACAATTGCTTATCTATCGTGCAGCAGTGCCTTGCAAAGATTATTCACATTTTACCTGGCAGGACTGCAATACAAGACGCTATGAGCAGTGTGAAAAAGAAACAGAGATTTGTGAACCGATAGCCATCAAGGCAGCTGTGTGATTTACTCAGAGCCGAGGCTCAGCAGAGGGGCAAGTGGGCAAGCTGAAGTTAAGGATGAGACCTGGCCGAGACAAAGTATAATGGTGGAGATGGTAATGTTGTTGATTTTAAGAAAAGATTCAAATAAATGCATCAGCAAAGGTTCCATGGTGTAATGGTGAGCACTCTGGACTTTGAATCCAGCGATCCGAGTTCAAATCTCGGTGGAACCTGAATTCTTGTTGTCCCAACTGCTGGAAATTTGGGACATACAAGCTTGGCATCTTCATAACAACCACGGGTTGCGGGACCGTTTGCTGCCTGGACCAATGACGGTTCGCTTATTGTTCTGGACATCAGATGATAGGCTCAACCTCTCATTCCCAGTTCCAAATAAGAGGGGGAGAAAGATGTGTGTTGTCCAGCGCTTCGTTTGACTGCACAGCAGAAAGCTCAACATTTTCTTTGCAAGCTGCATTCGGCTGGCATACTTGCTTAAATTGAAAGCAGTGCTTCTTGAAATGTAGGCATTGCACTTCGTATTCTCGAAAAAAGTTAACAATTGCTTATCTTTCGTGCAGCTGTGCCTTGCAAAGATTATACTCATTTTACCTGGCAGGACTGCAATGCAATCTGCCATGAGCAGTGTGAAAAAGAAGCTTAGATTTGTGAACCGATAGCCATCAAGGCAGCTGTGTGATTTGCTCAGAACCGAAGCTGAGCAGAGGGGCAAGTGGGCAAGCTGAAGTTAAGGATGAGACCTGGCCGAGACAAAGTATAATGGTGGAGACGGTAATGTTGTTGATTTTGAGAAAAGAATCAAAGGAACTGTTCAGCAAAGGTTCCATGGTGTAATGGTAAGCACTCTGGACTCTGAATCCAGCGATCCAAGTTCAAATTTCGGTGGAACCTGAATTATTGTTGTCCCAGCTGCTGGAAATTTGGGACATACAAGATGGGCATCTGCATACCAACCACGGTTACGGGACCTTTTGCTGCCTGAATCGATGACGGTTGATTTATTGTTCTGGACATCAAATGATAGGCTCAACCTCTCATTCCCAGTTCCAAATAAGCGGGGGAGAAAGATGTGTATTGTCCAGTGCTTCATTTCACTGCACAGCAGATTGCTCAACATTTTCTTTGCAAGCTGCATTCGGCTGGCATACTTGTTGAAATTGAAAGCAGTGCTTCTTGAAATGTAGACATTGCACTTCGTATTCTCGAAAAAAGTTAACAATTGCTTATCTATCGTGCAGCAGTGCCTTGCAAAGATTATTCACATTTTACCTGGCAGGACTGCAATACAAGATGCTATGAGCAGTGTGAAAAAGAAACAGAGATTTGTGAACCGATAGCCATCAAGGCAGCTGTGTGATTTACTCAGAACCGAGGCTTAGCAGAGGGGCAAGTGGGCAAGCTGAAGTTAAGGATGAGACCTGGCCGAGACAAAGTATAATGGTGGAGACGGTAATGTTGTTGATTTTAAGAAAAGATTCAAATAAATTTATCAGCAATGGTTCCATGGTGTAATGGTGAGCACTCTGGACTTTGAATCCAGCGATCCGAGTTCAAATCTCGGTGGAACCTGAATTCTTGTCCCAGCTGCTGGAAATTTGGGACAAACAAGCTTGGCATCTTCATAACAACCACGGTTGCTGGACCATTTGCTGCCTGGACCAATGACGGTTCGTTTATTGTTCTCGACATCAGATGATAGGCTCAACCTCTCATTCCCAGTTCCAAATAAAAGGGGGAGAAAGATGTGTGTTGTCCAGTGCTTCGTTTGACTGCACAGCAGAATGCTCAACATTTTCTTTGCAAGCTGCATTCGGCTGGCACACTTGCTGAAATTGAAAGCAGTGCTTCTTGAAACGTAGGCATTGCACTTCGTATTCTCGAAAAAAGTTAACAATTGCTTATCTATCGTGCAGCAGTGCCTTGCAAAGATTATACTCATTTTACCTGGCAGGACTGCAATACAAGATGCTATGAGCAGTGTGAAAAAGAAGCTGAGATTTGTGAACCGATAGCCATCAAAGCAGCTGTGTGATTTGCTCAGAACCGAAGCTTAGCAGAGGGGCAAGTGGGCAAGCTGACGTTAAGGATGAGACCAGGCCGAGACAAAGTATAATGGTGGAGATGGTAATGTTGTTGATTTTGAGAAAAGAATCTAAGGACCGTTTAGCGAAGGTTATGTGGTGTAATGGTAAGCACTCTGGGCTTTGAATCCAGCGACCCCAGTTTAAATCTCGGTGGAACCTGAATTATTGTTGTCCCAGCTGCTGGAAATTTGGGACATACAAGATTGGCATCTGCATACCAACCACGGTTACGGGACCGTTTGCTGCCTGAATCGATGACGGTTGATTTATTGTTCTGGACATCAGATGATAGGCTCAACCTCTCATTCCCAGTTCCAAATAAGCCGGGGAGAAAGATGTGTATTGTCCAGTGCTTCATTTCACTGCACAGCAGATTGCTCAACATTTCCTTTGCAAGCTGCATACGGCTGGCATATTGTTGAAATTGAAAGCAGTGCTTCTTGAAATGTAGACATTGCACTTCGTATTCTCGAAAAAAGTTAACAATTGCTTATCTATCGTGCAGCAGTGCCTTGCAAAGATTATTCACATTTTACCTGGCAGGACTGCAATACAAGATGCTATGAGCAGTGTGAAAAAGAAGCTGAGATTTGTGAACCGATAGCCATCAAGGCAGCTGTGTGATTTACTCAGAGCCGAGGCTTAGCAGAGGGGCAAGTGGGCAAGCTGAAGTTAAGGATGAGACCTGGCCGAGACAAAGTATAATGGTGGAGATGGTAATGTTGTTGATTTTAAGAAAAGATTCAAATAAATGTATCAGCAAAGGTTCCATGGTGTAATGGTGAGCACTCTGGACTTTGAATCCAGCGATCCGAGTTCAAATCTCGGTGGAACCTGAATTCTTGTTGTCCCAACTGCTGGAAATTTGGGACATACAAGCTTGGCATCTTTATAACAACCACGGTTGCGGGACCGTTTGCTGCCTGGACAAATGACGGTTCGTTTATTGTTCTCGACATCAGATGATAGGCTCAATCTCTCATTCCCAGTTCCAAATAAGAGGGGGAGAAAGATGTGTGTTGTCCAGTGCTTCGTTTGACTGCACAGCAGAATGCTCAACATTTTCTTTGCAAGCTGCATTCGGCAGGCATACTTGCTGAAATTGAAAGCAGTGCTTCTTGAAACGTAGGCATTGCACTTCGTATTCTCGAAAAAAGTTAACAATTGCTTATCTTTCGTGCAGCTGTGCCTTGCAAAGATTATACTCATTTTACCTGGCAGGACTGCAATGCAATCTGCCATGAGCAGTTTGAAAAATAAGCTTAGATTTGTGAACCGATAGCCATCAAGGCAGCTGTGTGATTTGCTCAGACCGAAGCTTAGCAGAGGGGCAAGCTGAAGTGAAGGATGAGACCTGGCCGAGACAAAGTATAATGGTGGAGACGGTAATGTTGTTGATTTTGAGAAAAGAATCTAAGGAACTGTTCAGCAAAGGTTCCATGGTGTAATGGTAAGCACTCTGGACTCTGAATCCAGTGATCCAAGTTCAAATCTCGGTGGAACCTGAATTATTGTTGTCCCAGCTGCTGGAAATTTGGGACATACAAGATTGGCATCTGCATACCAACCACGGTTACGGGACCGTTTGCTGCCTGAATCGATGACGGTTGATTAATTGTTCTGGACATCAGATGATCGGCTCAACCTCTCATTCCCAGTTCCAAATAAGCGGGGGAGAAAGATGTGTATTGTCCAGTGCTTCATTTCACTGCACAGCAGATTGCTCAACATTTTCTTTGCAAGCTGCATTCGGCTGGCATACTTGTTGAAATTGAAAGCAGTGCTTCTTGAAATGTAGACATTGCACTTCGTATTCTCGAAAAAAGTTAACAATTGCTTATCTATCTTGCAGCAGTGCCTTGCAAAGATTATTCACATTTTATCTGGCAGGACTGCAATACAAGATGCTATGAGCAGTATGAAAAAGAAACAGAGATTTGTGAACCGATAGCCATCAAGGCAGCTGTGTGATTTACTCAGAACCGAGGCTTAGCTGAGGGGCAAGTGGGCAAGCTGAAGTTAAGGATGAGACCTGGCCGAGACAAGGTGTAAAGGTGGAGACGGTAATGTTGTTGATTTTAAGAAAAGATTCAAATAAATTTATCAGCAAAGGTTCCATGGTGTAATGGTGAGCACTCTGGACTTTGAATCCAGCGATCCGAGTTCAAATCTCGGTAGAATCTGAATTCTTGTTGTCCCAGCTGCTGGAAATTTGGGACATACAAGCTTGGCATCTTCATAACAACCACGGTTGCGGGACCATTTGCTGCCTGGACCAATGACGGTTCGTTTATTGTTCTCGACATCAGATGATCGGCTCAACCTCTCATTCCCAGTTCCAAATAAGAGGGGGAGAAAGATATGTGTTGTCCAGTGCTTCGTTTGACTGCACAGCAGAATGCTCAACATTTTCTTTGTCAAGCTGCATTCGGCTGGCATACTTGCTGAAATTGAAAGCAGTGCTTCTTGAAACGTAGGCATTGCACTTCGTATTCTCGAAAAAAGTTAACAATTGCTTATCTTTCGTGCAGCTGTGCCTTGCAAAGATTATACTCATTTTATCTGGCAGGGCTGCAATGCAATCTGCCATGAGCAGTGTGAAAAATAAGCTGAGATTTGTGAACCGATAGCCATCAAGGCAGCTGTGTGATTTGCTCAGAACCGAAGCTTAGCAGAGGGGCAAGTGGGCAAGCTGAAGTTAAGGATGAGACCAGGCCGAGACAAAGTAAAATGGTGGAGATGGTAATGTTGTTGATTTTGAGAAAAGAATCTAAGGACTGTTGAGCGAGGGTTCCATGGTGTAATGGTAAGCCCTCTGAGCTCTGAATCCAGCGATCCGAGTTCAAATCTCGGTGAAACCTGAATTATTGTTGTCCCAGCTGCTGGAAATTTGGGACATACAAGATTGGCATCTGCATACCAACCACGGTTACGGGACCGTTTGCTGCCTGAATCGATGACGGTTGATTTATTGTTCTGGACATCAGATGATAGGCTCAACCTCTCATTCCCAGTTCCAAATAAGCCAGGGAGAAAGATGTGTATTGTCCAGTGCTTCATTTCACTGCACAGCAGATTGCTCAACATTTTCTTTGCAAGCTGCATACGGCTGGCATATTGTTGAAATTGAAAGCAGTGCTTCTTGAAATGTAGACATTGCACTTTGTATTCTCGAAAAAAGTTAACAATTGCTTATCTATCGTGCAGCAGTGCCTTGCAAAGATTATTCACATTTTACCTGGCAGGACTGCAATACAAGATGCTATGAGCAGTGTGAAAAAGAAGCTGAGATTTGTGAACCGATAGCCATCAAGGCAGCTGTGTGATTTGCTCAGAACCGAAGCTTAGCAGAGGGGCATGTGGGCAAGCTGACGTTAAGGATGAGACCAGGCCGAGACAAAGTATAATGGTGGAGATGGTAATGTTGTTGATTTTGAGAAAAGAATCTAAGGACCGTTCAGCGAAGGTTATGTGGTGTAATGGTAAGCACTCTGGGCTCTGAATCCAGCGATCCGAGTTCAAATCTCAGTGGAACCTGAATTCTTGTTGTCCCAGCTGCTGGAAATTTGGGACATACAAGCTTGGCATCTTCATAACAACCACGTTTACGGGACCGTTTGCTGCCTGGAACAATGATGGTTGGTTTATTGTTCTCGACATCAGATGATAGGCTCAACCTCTCATTCCCAGTTCCAAATAAGAGGGGGAGAAAGATGTGTGCTGTCCAGTGCTTCGTTTGACTGCACAGCAGAATGCTCAACATTTTCTTTGCAAGCTGCATTCGGCTGGCATACTTGCTGAAATTGAAAGCAGTGCTTCTTGAAAGGTAGGCATTGCACTTCGTATTCTCGAAAAAAGTTAACAATTGCTTATCTTTCGTGCAGCTGTGCCTTGCAAAGATTATACTCATTTAACCTGGCAGGACTGCAATGCAATCTGCCATGAGCAGTGTGAAAAAGAAGCTGAGATTTGTGAACCGATAGCCATCAAGGCAGCTGTGTGATTTACTCAGAGCCGAGGCTTAGCAGAGGGGCAAGTGGGCAAGCTGAAGTTAAGGATGAGACCTGGCCGAGACAAAGTATAATGGTGGAGATGGTAATGTTGTTGATTTTAAGAAAAGATTCAAATAAATGTATCAGCAAAGGTTCCATGGTGTAATGGTGAGCACTCTGGACTTTGAATCCAGCGATCCGAGTTCAAATCTCGGTGGAACCTGAATTCTTGTTGTCCCAACTGCTGGAAATTTGGGACATACAAGCTTGGCATCTTCATAACAACCACGGTTGCGGGACCGTTTGCTGCCTGGACCAATGACGGTTCGTTTATTGTTCTCGACATCAGATGATAGGCTCAATCTCTTATTCCCAGTTCCAAATAAGAGGGGGAGAAAGATGTGTGTTGTCCAGTGCTTCGTTTGACTGCACAGCAGAATGTGCAACATTTTCTTTGCAAGCTGCATTCGGCTGGCATACTTGCTGAAATTGAAAGCAGTGCTTCTTGAAACGTAGGCATTGCACTTCGTATTCTCGAAAAAAGTTAACAATTGCTTATCTTTCGTGCAGCTGTGCCTTGCAAAGATTATACTCATTTTACCTGGCAGGACTGCAATGCAATCTGCCATGAGCAGTGTGAAAAAGAAGCTGAGATTTGTGAACCGATAGCCATCAAGGCAGCTGTGTGATTTGCTCAGAACCGAAGCTTAGCAGAGGGGCAAGTGGGCAAGCCGAAGTTAAGGATGAGACCAGGCCGAGACAAAGTATAATGGTGGAGATGGTAATGTTGTTGATTTTGAGAAAAGAATCTAAGGAACTGTTCAGCAAAGGTTCCATGGTGTAATGGTAAGCACTCTGGACTCTGAATCTAGCGATCCAAGTTCAAATCTCGGTGGAACCTGAATTATTGTTGTCCCAGCTGCTGGAAATTTGGGACATACAAGATTGGCATCTGCATACCAACCACGGTTACGGGACCGTTTGCTGCCTGAATCGATGACGGTTGATTTATTGTTCTGGACATCAGATGATAGGCTCAATCTCTCATTCCCAGTTCCAAATAAGCGGGGGAGAAAGATGTGTATTGTCCAGTGCTTCATTTCACTGCACAGCAGATTGCTCAACATTTTCTTTGCAAGCTGCATTCGGCTGGCATACTTGTTGTAATTGAAAGCAGAGCTTCTTGAAACGTAGGCATTGCACTTCGTATTCTCGAAAAAAGTTAATAATTGCATTTCTTTAGTGCAGCAGTGCCTTGCAAGGTTGAAACACATTTTATCAGGCAGGACTGTAATACAAGCTGCTCTGAGCAGTGTGAGAAAGAAGCAGCGTTTTGAGAACCAAGATCCATCAAGGCGGCTGTGTGATTTGCTCAGAACCGAGGCTTAGCAGAGGGGCAATTGGGCAAGCTGAAGTTAAGGATGAGACCAGGCCGAGACAAAGTTGAATGGTGGAGACGTTAATGTTGTTGATTTTGAGAAAAGAGCTAATGAAATCTTCAGCAACGGTTCCATGGCGTAATGGTTAGCACTCTGGACTCTGAATCCAGCAATCAGAGTTCAAATCTCTGTGGAACCTGAATTCTTGTTGTCCCAGTTGCTGGAAATTTCGGACATACAGGGTGAAGGCATCTGCGTACCAACCACGGTTGCTGGACCGTTTGCTGCCTGAATCAATGACGGTTGATTTATTGTTCTCCGTTGTGTATGTACCTTTAAGGGAATAACTGGTCTTAGACTGCAGTACTGGCAGTGACCACCCCTGTATAAAAGGCCCTAGCAGGCTTCTGTAGTTTCAGTTTCAAGCTGCCTCTTGTTCAGTAAAGTACCTGTTAAACTGTTCTCCCGAAGTGCGTGTATTATTGAGGTGCAGACTTTACAGTGGCGACGAGTAAGTTCGAACTCACCTGCAGTGTGGCATCATCTCACGGGCAACCGCCCAAAGAATCCATCGGTGTTTGGAGAATTGCGGGAGAGACTGTGGTTCCAGCAAATCGTGCTGGAAGCAGGTAGCGCGCTGACCCTTCCGGACTGTGGTGCGCTCAAGCTCGATTGAGAGGCTCTACAAATCGGGCAATTCAAACAGCCCCAAAACGCACTGTTCCCTGACCGGGAATCGAACCCGGGCCGCGGCGATGAGAGCGCCGAATCCTAACCAGTAGACCACCAGGGAAGCTGCAGCAAGCACAGCAATGCAGTTTTTCCTGCCTGCTCCTTTGCAATTCAGATCCTTTCGCGACAGGCAAACTGTTCGGACAAAATGACATTTTTTAGACGAGCACACAAAAGACGTGTTCGCGAAAGCACGGCACCAAGTGCGGGTAGGCATCCACTTGAAATCGATTTCCTCCTGTGTTTTTCTCTGGATGTTGTCTCTCTCGGTGCTGGACGAACAATTCATTGATGCATTTCTCCTGAACTGAAGCCTTTTGCCCATCTCGCGGGGTCAGAGCCACTCTGTCTGTCTCTTACCTGCTTGTGACCATTATCGGGAACAGGCCGCCTGTTCAACTTTCATCAGCAAACCCAGAAAGACAAATAAACAGAAAGATGTGTCTCTCAGCCCCGGTGGCAAAGGTGCAGTGGATGTTAATCCAAATAAATCCCCCGTGAGATTCTGTCTGCATTGGCTTCCTTCTAAAGTTTGTATTTTATATTTTCGGAAAGACCATAAAATTAGGCTGATGGCCCGTACGGGGATCGGACCCGCGCCCTTGGCGTTATTCACCCCCCCGTGCTCAGTGCTCAGCAGAGTCGGCAGCACGAAGTTGGCAAACAGCCTGCAGTCCTCCGAACGGGCCTGTGTTGCGAGCCCATCCCGATCCCCGCACCCATTCTCGGGGAAAGGAATTTCTCGGCCTATCTCCTATTGATAAACTCACGGTCTGCTCGAGCACAGAGCTCTCAGCCTTTACTCACTGATCTTCACAAGAGTTGATTGTGTTTTGTAAATCTCTCACTCGCTCTCCTCGCGGTCAAACACAAAGTTTACCTGCTGTGTTTTCCAGCAGCCAGTAAGTTGATTTGAAAAGGCCATTGTGACAGGGTTTGGGCTCTGAATCCAGTCACAGATCGGGTTGTGATGCCTTGTGGCTCAAGCGGTCACCTGACCTGCCAGCTGATGACCTCACTGCTGATGATGACTGATGTGCCTCAATAATCCCGAGACTCGATGTTAGCGAAACAAAACAAGGCTTTTATTAACTTAGAAGATAACACGCAGTGGAGAGAGGTATCTTCCCTGGAGGTCGGCAGTACTGGCTGTGAGGCCAGACTGAGCTGGCTTACATAGAGGCCAGGTATGGGAGGAGCCCTACACACAACACATTCCATACATTCCAATACACAATACAATGGTGAGGAGAAACCTGAAACCAACCACAGTCACAGGCAATACAATGGTAAGCGGGAACCTGAAACCAACCACAGTCACAGGCAGTGATGCATGGAATATTTAATCACATTCACCCCTTCTATAGATTTAGTCTGTTCGGGGGTTTGGTAGTCCTCTGCGACCGACGTGGCTGTTGTGGTGTCGCGGGTGTCGGCTGGGTGTCCCCGGTGGCCTCCTGGGTCTCTGCCGGGGGTACCGCCAGGGTTGTTGAAGGGGTAGTTGGTGGGGGTGCCGTTGGTCGATGTTCTTCTGGGGGTGATGAAAGAGTAGTGGGTGGGTAAGAGTTGCTGTGGTCGTTGTTGCTGCTATTGCCGTGGTTGTTGTCGTTACCGGCTGGGGCGACATCTTTTATTGACACGGTGTCCTCCCTTCCGTCGGCGTGCCGGACATACGCGTATTGGGGGTTGGTGTGGATTAGGTGCACTGGCTCCACGAGAGGGTCCGTCTTATGGCCCCTCACATGCCTTCGCACGAATACCGGACCCGGGGTGGAGAGCCATGACGGCATGGATACGCCTGAGGTGGATTTCTGGGGGAAGCTAAACATTCGTTCATGAGGCGTGGCATTAGTGGCAGTACACAATAGCGACCGTATCGAATGGAGCACATCTGAGAGGACTTCCTGCCAGCGGGAGATAGGGAGGCCCTTGGTCCTTAGAGCTAGAGTGACTGCTTTCCATACTGTCCCGTTCTCTCGCTCCACTTGACCGTTACCCCGGGGGTTGTAGCTGGTGGTACGGCTCGTGGAGATACCCCTGGACAGCATGTACTGGCGTAGCTCTTCACTCATGAAGGACACCCCCCTATCCGTGTGGATGTATCTCGGCATACCGAACAGGCAGAACAGGCTGTTGAGGCATTTAATGACCGTGGCGCTGGTCATGTCTGGGCAGGGGAAGGCGAATGGGAACCGGGAGTATTCGTCCACAATGTTCAGGAAGTAAACATTGCGGTCGACGGACGGGAGGGGGCCCTTGAAATCCAAGCTGAGCCGCTCAAAGGGCCGTGTAGCTTTGATTAAGTGGGCTCTATCAGGGTGGTAGAACTGAGGCTTGCACTCGGCGCAAGTGCGGCAGTTCCTGGTCAGAGGCCGAACTTCCTCAATCGAGTAGGGTAAGTTGCGGGACTTTATGAAGTGGAACAGCCGCGTGACCCCTGGGTGGCAGAGGTCGTTGTGGAGGGTCTGTAGCCGAATCCCGGTGGCGCTGGCACACATCCCTCATGAGAGGGCATCTGGGGATTCGTTAAGGGCCCCTGGCCGGTAAATGATGTCATACTCGAAGGTGGAGAGCTCGATCCGCCACCTAAGAATCTTATCATTTTTGATCTTCCCCCTCTGTTTGTTATTGAACATAAACGCTACCGACCGCTGGTCGGTAAGTAGGGTGAAGCATTTGCCGGCTAGGTAGTGGCGCCAGTGGCGCACTGCCTCCACGATGGCTTGGGCCTCCTTTTCCACGGAGGAGTGTCTGATCTCGGGCCCTTGGAGGGTCCTCGAGAAGAAAGCTACGGGCCACCCCGCCTGGTTGAGGGTGGCCGCCAAGGCAAAGTCAGACGCATCACTTTCCACTTGAAATGGAGTGTTCTCGTCCACTGCCTGTAGCGTGGCCCGCTCAATATCCTGCTTAATGCTTTTGAAGGCGGCGTGGGCCTCAGCAGAGAGCGGAAAAGAGGATGCTTTCACGAGGGGGCGGGCTTTGTCGGAGTAGTTGGGGACCCATTGGGAATAATAAGAAAATAACCCCAGGCACCTTTTCAGGGCTTTGGGAGTGTTGGGCAGGGGCAGCTCCCGTAGGGGGCGCAATCGGTCGGGGTCTGGTCCGATTTCCCCATTCTCCACCACGCTGCCTAGTATGCAGAGGCGCGTGGTGTTGAAAACGCACTTGTCCTCGTTGTAGGTGAGGTTGAGTTTTTGTGCGGTTTTCAGGAACCTCTCGAGGTTCGAGTCGTGATCCTGCTGGTTGTGACCGCAGATGGTGACGTTGTCGAGGTAGGGGAAGGTTGCCTGCAAGTGGTGGTCATCGACCATGCGATCCATCTCCCTCTGGTAGACCGAGACCCCATTCGTCACCCCAAAGGGGACTCTGAGGAATTGGTAGAGGCGTCCATTCGCCTCGAAGGCGGTGTACGGGCGGTCCTCTGGTCTGATAGGGAGCTGGTGGTACGCTGACTTGAGGTCGATGGTGGAGAACGCCCGGTATTGGGCGATTTGGTTCACCATTTCTGATATGCGGGGTAGCGGGTAGGCGTCTAGTTGGGTGTACCTGTTGATCGTTTGGCTATAGTCGATCACCATCCATTTCTTCTCGCTACCCCTTACCACCACCACTTGGGCGCGCCACGGGCTATTGCTGCATTCAATAATGCGCTCTTTCAGGAGCCTGTCTACCTCGGTTGCGATAAACCGCCTGTCCTCCCAGCTGTACCTCCTGCTTTTGGTCGCTATTGGCCGGCAGTTAGGGGTGAGGTTCGCGAATAGCGAAGGCGGCTTTACCTTCAGGGTAGCCAGGCCGCACACTGTGAGGGGCGGCTGGGACCCACCGTACTTGAGCGTGATGCTTTGGTGGTTGCACTGGAAATCCAGGCCCAAGATCACGCTCGCGCATAGATTCTTCATGATTAATACTTTAAAATTATCGTATACAGTCCCGTTAATGGACAATTGTACCATGCAGTAACCCAGAATGGTCGATGTCTGGGTTTTATCAGCCATAGAGATGGTACCCCGAGTAGGGACCACCTTTAGGGAGAGTTGTCGTGCCAGTTCCGGGTGGATAAAACTCTCCGTGCTTCCACTGTCAATTAAACATTTAACCCCGCACCCGTTTACCTCGATGTCCACCATTGATTTGGATAGCGGGTGGGGCCTGGTCTGGTCCACTGTGACCGATGCCACTGTAGGGCCCTGATCGAGACAAGATGGCGTCCGCGCTGTCTGCTCACAAGATGGCGACCCCACGAGGTCGGGCAAGATGGCGTCCAAGATGGCCGCTCCCACGGCGCACACGCGGCGGTGGCGGGTTTTGGTTTTCCAGCGGGGTTCCCTCTGCACACCTTCCCAAAGTGCCCCTTCTTACCGCACTTAAAGCAGGTGGTGCCTTTCGCCGGGCACAGGTTTCTGGTGTGCTTTGGCTGCCCGCAGAAGTAGCAGTTGGGTCCCCGACGCGTCGCGGCTGTCGTAGGGCTTCTGGGGGGGAGAGCGGGGCCCCGACGGTGTCGGGCTGCCGGGCGGGGAAGATGGCTTCCAAGATGGCGGCGCCCTTGGTGCACACGTGGCGGCGTGGATGGCACGGGCTGAAGAGTAGGCGTCCGAGTTTCTCTGGGCCACATCCAGTGATCGCGCGGTGTCCGCAGCCTGTTTCAGGTCCAATCCCGTTTTTTCCAGCAGTCTTTGCCGGATGTAAGTGGAGCTGAGGCCTGTGATAAAGGCATCGCGAACAAGCTCGTCGGTGTACACTGCGGCTTTTACATCTCGGCACTTGCAGTCTTTGCCAAGCATTTTCAGGGTGCCTAGGAACTCCTCCACCGATTCCCCAGGTCGCTGTGCGCAAGTGGCGAGCAGATGCCTAGCATACACCTCATTCGTAGGCTGCTGGTAATGCGCCTTTAAGATGTCGCAGGCGGCCAGGTACGTGTCGGCGTCTTGGATGAGGGGGTAAACCTGGTGGCTTACCCAATTCCGCAGAATTCCGAGTTTCATACTCGCAGCGTCCGTAGCGTCTTTGACGGCTGCGGAATTGTCCAGGAAGAATTCCATACACATAAACCAGTGTCCGAAGCGTGCTGATGCGTCCGGAGCATGCTGATCCAAATCCAAACGTTCGGGTTTCAGGAGTTGATCCATTGTGTTGAAAAATAAGTTAATAACATTGATGTGCCTCAATCATCCCGAGACTCGATGTTAGCGAAACAAAACAAGGCTTTTATTAACTTAGAAGATAACACGCAGTGGAGAGAGGTATCTTCCCTGGAGGTCTGCAGTACTGGCTGTGAGGCCAGACTGAGCTGGCTTACATAGAGGCCAGGTATGGGCGGAGCCCTACACACAACACATTCAATACATTCCAATACACAATACAATGGTGAGGAGAAACCTGAAACCAACCAGTCACAGGCAATACAATGGTAAGGGGGAACCTGAAACCAACCACAGTCACAGGCAGTGATGAATGGAATATTTCATCACAATGACCTCATAATTAACCCCATCGTACAGCTGTGGGTTGATGTTTAAATTGATGTAAAAATATATCCCTGAAAGCCAATCAAATCTAATCGACATAAACTAGTTGATGTTATGAATTTGTGCTCCCAGTGGGAATTCCTGCAGAGTCTGCTGGTGTTCCTCTCCCCAATTACCCACAGGAAGCTTTGTGTTCAGAGTCTGTACTCATTACATCGACATTACTCAGTATTATTACACGGCCACATCTAAAACTGGACACATTAATAGGGAGACAACAGTGTGAATCGTAGGGTGGGAGAGGGGGGGAGCGAGGGAGAGAGAGAAAGAGAGGGAGGGGGAGGGAGAGAAAGAGAGGGAGTGGGGAGGGAGAGAGAGGGGGAGGGAGAGAGAGCGGGGAGGGAGTGAGAGAGAGGATGAGCGAGAGAACGGAGGTAGAGAGAGAACGGGTTCGGGAGAGAGAGGGGGCGGGAGAGAGAGGGGGCGGGAGAGAGAGGGGGCGGGAGAGAGAGGGGGCGGGAGAGAGAGGGGGCGGGAGAGAGAGGGGAGGGAGAGAGAGGGGAGGGAGAGAGAGAGGGCGAAGAGAGAGTGAGAGGGGGTGAGATGGTGATAAACGTGGTGGTAAACGCTTCAGCCGTGTTTTTGCACTCACGTGCTGGGCTCCGCCATCATTGAGGATGGGGATATTCATGGTGCCTCCTCCTCCCGTTAGTTGTTTAATTGTCCACCACCATTCACGACTGAATGTGGCAGGACTGCAGAGCTTTGGTCTGATCCATTGATTGTGGGATCACTTCACCCTGTCTATAGCATGCTGTTTCCGCTTTTTAGCACTTCATTTTTGGTATGCCTGCTGCTACTCCTGGCATGGTTTTCTGCACTCCTTATTGAACCAGGCCAGGCCTTGGTGGTACAGATTGTGGTTGAATACTATTCTGCTGTTGCTGATGGCCCACAGCGCCGCATGGATGCCCAGTTTGGAGCTGCTAGATCTGCTCTGAATCTGTCCCAATTAGCACGGTGGTAGTGCCACACAACATGATGGAGGGTGTTCTTGGTGTGAAGACGTGACGTCGTCTCCTCAGTGACTGTGCGGTGGTCGCTGCTGCCAATGCTGTCATGGAAAGATCCATCTGCGACAGGTAGATTGGTGAGGACGAGGTCAAGTAGGTTTTTCCCTCATTTTGGTTCTCTCACCACCTGCCACAGGCCCAGACTGGCTGATATGTCTTTCCAGACTCAGCCAGCTCGGTCAGTAGTGGTGCTACCGAACCACTCATGGTGATGGACATTGAAGTCCCCCACCCAGAGTACATTCTGTGCCCTTGTTACTCTCAGTGCTTCTTCCAAGTGGTGTTCAACATGGAGGAGCACTGATTCATCAGCTGAGGGTGGGAGGGAGGTGGTAATCAGCAGGAGGTTTCCTTGCCCATGCTTGACCTGAAGCAACGAGACTTTTATGGGGTCCGGAGTCAATGTTGAGGACTCCCAGGGCCACTCCCTCCCGACTGTATACCACAGTGCCGCCACCCCTGGTGGGTCTGTCCTGCCGGTGGGACAGGACATACCCAGGGATAGTGATGGAGGAGTTTGGGGCATTGGCTGAAAGGTAAGATTCTGTGACTATGACTATGTCAGGCTGTTGCTTGACTAGTCTGTGTCACAGCTCTCCCAATTCTGGCACAATTGCCCAGATGTTGGTGAGGAGGACTTTGCAGGGTCAACGGGGCTGGGTGTGCCGTTGCCGTGTTCTTAGCTGGTGCCGAGTTTGATGCCGGGTCGTCCATCCGGATGGAGCAAGTTTAAAACACACGAGAGAAAGACACACACTGAAAGAGACAGACTTTTATCACAGCAGAGGGGAGTGTGAAGCAGGAATTTCGACTGCTCGTGTGGAGAAGAGACAAACGTTGTCTTTGTAATAAAGGTTGGAAGCGATCAAACATCCAAGGCTTCCCGAACAAATGAGAACCACTGTATCATCAGGGTACACACAGGGAGGGAGTGATGGTTTATGATTCCCACACGTGTCCCAATATGAAAAATATAATAATACAGCAATCTGAAGCTCAGAGTAATAAAAAAGGGGAACTCTTCAAATCGACTCTTTGAGGAGCAAAGCCGGTATCTCTGGGGTGTGTGAGTTTTATTGGTACCGATATCTCATATACACTGCATGGAAGGGGTTATATTTCAGTATCTGATTGATTATAACTTTATTGAACGAAGTCAAAGGTTTTTTCACTGTTTCCCTTCACCTCGAACTTGTATTGGA
This sequence comes from Somniosus microcephalus, assembly GCF_052327205.1. Classification (NCBI taxonomy): domain Eukaryota; kingdom Metazoa; phylum Chordata; class Chondrichthyes; order Squaliformes; family Somniosidae; genus Somniosus; species Somniosus microcephalus. The sequence goes on along the minus strand of NW_028225182.1, from coordinate 15,431,029 downwards.
GATAAAGGATGTTTGACAATATCCTGTAATACATCCACACGGGAGATAGGAATATATGACAATCTCCTACAGCCAAGGACAAAGCGACTGAGCACGGAGAGAAATGTGAGTTGATTAGAGAGAGGCAATATGGATGTGTAGAGGGCAGGTCATGTCTAACGAACCTCATTGAATTTTGAGGAATTAGCTGAAGTAGTAGACAGAGGAATGTCTGTGGATATGTTGTATATGGACTTCCAGAATGGATTCAATGAGGTTCCGTATAAGAGACTGTTAGCTAAAATTAAAGGTCATGGAATTGAAGGCAAATTATTGGGCTCATTAGGAGATTGGTTAGGCGGTGGGAGACAGAGAGTAGGGACAGTGGAAATGTACTCGAATTGGAAGGAAGTGACTTGTGGTGTCCACAAGAATCTGTGCTGGGGGGTCAACTATTCACTATATTTATTAATGACAGGGATAACATAATAGAGAGCCATATATCCAGGTTTGCCGATGACACAAAGATAGGTGGCACAGTAAGTAGTGCAGAGGGGAGCATAAAATTACAAAGAGACATTGATAGATTAACTGAGTGGGCAAAACTGTGGCAGGTGGAATTCAACACAGTTAAATGTGAGGTCATCCATTCTGGACCAAAGAAAGACAGATGTGAGTATTGTTTAAATGTTGGAAAGCTGGGAGCAGTGAAGGTCCAAAGACATTTAGGGGTTTGTGTAAAGAGATCACTAAAATATAGTGATCAGGTACAAAAAATAATCAACAAAGCCAATGGAATGTGAGCCTTTGCCTAGAAATTGGGTTCGGGCGCCAAAGTGGAGCAAAAGTCGCCTGAGCGCAGGATTTAGCGCAGCGATCGTAGTAATACCGATCGCCAGAAATTCAGTTTCAGTGCCCCTCGAGGGACACGGGGCGAGACTCGAGGCGCTCCGCGTCCCTCTTAGGGCGCTGAAACTGATTATCGCAGTGCAACGTGCCGCAGTGCCACACGCTGCGGCATGGCACGCTGCGGTACTGCAGGCCTTCCTCCCACTGTTAAGGGGGAGGTGCCTGCAACAGCGCGAACACCAATCGCGAGTGCTGGGAAATGAGCCCGGCACCAAGAAGTGCCGGGCTCTCGGGAAACAGCTGGCAATGCCGCGGGGGGTGGGGTTAGGAGGCCGGGGACGGAGGTGCTGACAGGCGGCCGCCCCGCACCTCCACCTTAACTTGCGCCACTGCCGGCACAGTAAGGCCCCGTGAACCGGGTGCTACCAAATATCGCGAACGGGGCACTGCGCACATCGATGACGTCATCGGTGGCGGCGCAGCGCAACAGGCTAACGCCACCACTAGCGCCCCTCCTGAATATCGCGGGAGGTGCAGCCAGTGGCGCAACAGCCACTGCCTGCCTCTTTAGGCGCTAACAGGTGGCACTACTCACCCAATTTCTCCCCCTTTATATCGAGAGGGCCAGAATACAAGGGGGATTGCTAGAGCTTTACAAAGCCCTGGTTAGATCTCATCTGGGGCACTGTGTACAGTTCTGGGCACCGCACCTGGTAAAGGATATCCTGGACTTGGAGCATGTTAACTGGGACCAAGGGTTAAAGTATGAGGCGAGATTACATAAACCTGGCTTCTGTTCCTGGAATATAGAAGGTTAAGGTGTGAGTTGATTGAGGTTTCCAGGATTTTGAAAGGAATTGATAGGATAGACAGAGAAAAACTATTTCCACTGGTGGAGGAGTCTCGAACAACGGGTAATAACCTTAAAATCAGAGCCAGGCCATTCAGGAGAGAATTTAGGAAACACTTCTTCACACAAAGGGTGGTAGAAGTGTGGAACCCTCTCCCACAAAAAGCAGTAGAAGTCAGCGCAAATAATAATTTCATACCTGAGGTCGATAGATTTATCATCGCCAAGGGTATTAAGGGATCTGGAGCTAAGTCGGGTGGATGGAGTTAGGACACAGATCAGCCACGATCTCATTGAATGAAGGAACAGGCTCGATGGGCTGAAGGGCCTCTTCCTGTTTCTATGTCCTGTGCTTCTCATATTCCACATCAGGGCAATAGGGATATATGACAATATCCTCCAATACCTCAATAAGGGCAATAGGGATATATGACAATATCCTCCAATGCCTCAATAAGGGCAATAGGGATATATGACAATATCCTACAATACCTCAATAAGGGCAATAGGGATATATGAAAATATCCTCCAATACCTCAATAAGGGCAATAGGGATATATGACAATATCCTACAATATCTCAATAAGGGCAATAGGGATATATGACAATATCCTTCAATACTTCAATAAGGGCAATAGGAATATATGACAATATCCTCCAATACCTCAATAAGGGCAATAGTGATATATGACAATATCCTCCAATACCTCAATAAGGGCAATAGGGATATATGACAATATCCTCCAATACCTCAATAAGGGCAATAGGGATATATGACAATATCCTCCAATACCTCAATATGGGCAATAGGGATATATGACAATATCCTCCAATACCTCAATAAGAGCAATAGGGATATATGACAATATCCTACAATATCTCAATAAGGGCAATAGGAATATATGACAATATCCTACAATACCTCAATAAGGGCAATAGGGATATATGACAATATCCTACAATACCTCAATAAGGGCAATAGGAATATATGACAATATCCTCCAATACCTCAATAAGGGCAATAGGGATATATGACAATATCCTTAATCCCTCAATAAGGGCAATAGGGATATATGACAATGTCCTACAATACCTCAATAAGGGCAATAGGGATATATGACAATATCCTAGAAAGCTTCGACATGAGGGTAATACAACAACAACTTGTGTATATATATAGCATCTTTAACGTACTAAAAATGGTAAAAAATTCCCAGGATGATTCATTGGAGCATTTCAGACAAAATTTGACAACGAGCCACATAAGGGCAGGTGGCCAAAATGTTGTTCAAAGGTTTAAAGGAGGAAAGAGAGGTAGAAAGGTTTAGAGAGGAAATTCAGAGCTTAGGGCCGAGGCAGCTGAAGGCACGGCCACTAATGGAGGAGTGATTAAAATCAGGGATGCTCAAGAGGCCAGAATTAGAGGAGCACAGATACCTCGGAGGGATTTTTGTGGGGCTGGAAGAGATTACAATGATAGGGAGAGGCGAGGCCCTGGAGCGATTTGAAAACAAGGATGAGAATTTTAAACTGAGCCGTTGCCTAACCGGGAGTCAATGTAGGTCAGCGAGCACAGGGATGATGGGTGAACGGGACTTGGTGCGAGTTGGACACGGACAGCAGAGTTTTGGATGACCTGCAGTTTACGGAAGGGAGAAGGTGGGACGCTGGCCAGGAGAGCGTTGGAATCGTCAAGTCTAGAGGTAATAAAGACAATGGATGTTTGAGGTATATCCCATATCATACAATACCTCCACTGAACAGGGAAAGCAATATGATAATTGATGTAAGAAAACTACTGGGCACTTGGTCTAAGCATTAAACAAAGCTTTAATCAAATGTTTTACAAGATGGATGTCCAGTTGTGTCCTTCACTAGTTCCTGTTACGTATGTCCTGCGCAAGTTGGGCCCGTGCCCGAGTTTTCATACTCTCCCTGGACAGCGCCAACCACAGGCCGCTCAGTTGATTCATGTCAACAATATCTATGATACCCCCACATATGGCCACTAAGCATGTATGACAATATCCTGCAATGTACCCACAGTAGAAAAACATGTGGAAACAGAAAACGTAATAAAGAATGGTCAGGATGGATTTCAAAAGGGAAGGTCATGCATGACCAACCTTATTCAATTCTGTGAAGTAGTAACAAAGAGAAGACAAGGATAATACAGTAGATGTAATAGATTTGGATTTTCCAAAGGCCTTCGATAAGGTACCGCATCGTAGACTCATGACTATGGTCAGAGCATGTGGAGTCAGGGGACCGGTAGCAGAATGGATAGCAAGCTGGCTGCAGAATGGAAAACAGAGAGTCGGGGTTAAGGGGAGCTACCCTGACTGGAAAATGTTGGGAAGTGGTGTTCCACAAGGATCGGTGCTGGGACCACTGTTCACAATTTACACAAACGATTTGGACTTGAGAATCGGAAATACAATTTCAAAATTTGCTGATGACACCAAATTGGGGGAGTTTAGTTAATACTGAGAATGACTGCGACAAAATACAAGAGAACATTAATAAACTTGCAGAATAGACGTGTAATTGTCAAATTAATTTCAATATAGATAAGCGAGAGATTTTACATTTTCAAAGGAAGAATAAGGAGGCCACAGACTGCTTGGAAATTAATAGTCTAACTGGGGCAGATGAGCAAAGGGATCTGGGGGACAGATACTCAAATCACTAAAAGTAGCGACCCAGGTTAATAAGGCCAAAAAAAACAAACCAAGTCCTTGAGTTCGTTTCTAAAGGGATCGAATTGAAAGCAGACAAGGTTTGTTAAACTTGTATTGAACCTTGGTTATACCACATTTAACTTTAATTTCACAGTTCTGGTCTCCATATTATAAAAAGGATGGAGAGACACTGAAGAAGATGCAAAATAGATTTACGAGGTTGATACCAAAACTAAGAGGTTATAATTATCAGGAAAGGCAGAACACAGGCCTGTAGAAAAGAGAGGGCTGAGCTCAGAGTTCTATAAGATTATGAAAGGGTTTGATAGGGTAGATGTGGAGAGATTCTTCCACTTGTGGGGGGAGACCAGAACTAGGCTCCATAAATACAAGCCGGCCATTAATAAATCCCACCGGGAATTCAGGAGAAACTTCTTTGCCCAGAGCGTGGTTAGAATGTGGAACTCGCTCCCACAAGGAGTAGTTGAGGCGAACAGCACAGGCCTATTTGAGGGGCAGCTTGATCAGCAGCTGAGGGTGAAAGGAATAGAAGGAGATGCTGAAAGGTGAGGTGAAGAGGGCTGGGAGGAGGCTTGTGTCAATCACAAACACCGCCATAGACCAGTTGGACCCAATGGCCTGTTTCTGTGCTGTAAATTCAATGTAATTCAGGGCAAAAGTGCGATAGGAATGTATGACAATAGCTATAATAACAAAGAAAGTACTTTTGAAGTGGAGTTGCTGTTGTAATGTGGGAAACGCAGCCGCCAATTAGTGCACAGCAAGCTCCCACAAACAGCAACGTGATAATGAGCAGATAATCTGTTTCTGTTATGTTGGTTGAGGGATAAATATTGGCCAGGACCGCTGGTCATCCTCGAAATAGTGCCATGGGATCATTTACACCCACCTGAGAGAGTAGGCGGGATCTCGGCTTAACGTCTCATCTGAAAGACTGCACCTCCGACAGTGCAGAGCTCCCTCAGCACTGCACTGGAGTGTCAGCATAGCTTTATGTGCTCAAGTCTTTGGAATGGGACTTGAAACCACAACCTTCTGAGAGAGAGTGAGTCTGAGAGAGAGTGAGTCTGAGAGAGACAGTGTGTGAGAGAGTGAGTCTGAGAGAGACAGTGTGTGAGAGAGAGAGCCTGAGAGAGACAGTGTGTGAGAGAGTGAGTCTGAGAGAGACAGTGTGTGAGAGAGAGAGCCTGAGAGACGGTGTGTGAGAGAGTGAGTCTGAGAGAGACAGTGTGTGAGAGAGTGAGACTCAGAGGCAGATGATGAAGTCCAACTCCACCTTCAGTTTGCCGGTGCAGTTTTCGGTCGCCTGAGGAAGAGCATGTTTGAAGACCAGGACGTCGAACCCGGCACCAAGCTCATGGTCTACAGAGCAGTCGTGATTCCCGCCCTCCTGTATGCTTCAGAGATATGGACCATGTCCAACAGGCAACTCAAAGCCCTGGAAAGGTACCTCCAACGCTGCCTCCGCAAGATCCTGCAAATCCATTGGCAGGATAGGCGCATGAATGTATGTGCTCTCGCTCAGGCAACATCCCCAGTATTGAAGCTTTGACCACGCTCGATCAGCTCCGATGGATGGGCCACATCGTCCGCATGCTCGATACGAGACTCCCAAAACAAGCGCTCTACTCGGAGCTCTGACACGGCATGAGAGCCCCAGGTGGGCAGAGGAAACGCTTCAAGGGCACCCTAAAAACCTCCTTGAAAAAGTGCAACATCCCCACCGACACCTGGGAGTCCCTGGCCCAAAACCAGGCAAAGTGGAGAAGAAGCATCCGGGAAGGCGCCGAACACCTCGAGTCTCTTCGACGGGAGCAAGCGGAAGCCAAGCGCAAACAGTGGAAGGAGCGCACGTCAACCCAGGCACCACACCCACCCACCCCTTCAAGCACTATCTGCCCCACCTGTGACAGAGACTGTAGGTCCTGCATTGGACTCATCAGTCACTTGAGAACTAATTATCAGTAATGAAGCAAGTCATCCTCTGTTCCAAGGGACTGCCTGAGAAGAAGTGACAGTCTGACAGAGACCGTGTGTGAGAGAGAGACCCAGAGGCTGTGTGTGAGGGAGTAAGTCTGACAGAGACAGTGTGTGAGAGAGAGAGTCTGAGAGAGACTGTGTGAGAGTGAGTCTGAGAGAGACCGTGAGAGACCAGCTATTCACAATATATATAAATGAGCTAGACGAGGGAACTAGATGTATTATCTCCAAGTTTGCAGCTAACACAAAGCTGGGTGGGCATGTGTGCTGTGAGGAGGATGCCGAGAATCTCCAGTATGATTTGGACAGGTTGGGTGATTGGACAGAAGCATGGCAGATGCAGTACAACGTGGATAAAAGCGAGGTTATCCACTTTGGTGGCAAAAACAGGAAGGCAGATTATTATCTGAATGGCAATAGATTGGGAGAAGGGGAAGTGCAAGGAGACCTGGGTGTCCTTGTGCACCCGTCGCTGAAGGTAAGCATGCAGGTGCAGCATGCGGTTAAGAAGGCAAATGGTATGTTGGCCTTCGTAGCGAGAGGATTCGAGTACAGGAACAAGGATGTCTTGCTGCAGTTGTACCGGGCCTTGTTGGGACCACACCTTGAGTATTGTGTGCAGTTTTGGTCGCCTTATCTGAGCAAGGATGTTCTTGCCATGGAGGGAGCGCAGTGAAGATTCACCAGACTGATACCTGGGATGGCAGGAATGACGTATGAGGAGAGATTGGATCGATTGGGCTTATACTCGCTGCAGTTTAGAAGAACGAGAGGGTATCTCATTGAAACATATAAAATTCTAACAGGACTGGACAGACTAGATGCAGGAAGATGTTCCCGATGGCCAAGGAGTCCAAAACCAGGGGTCACAGTCGAAGGATAAGGGGTAAGCCATTTAGGACTGAGATGAGGAGGAATTTCTTCACCCAGAAAGTGGTGAACCTGTGGAATTCTCTACCACAGAAGGCAGTGGAGGCCAATTCATGAAATATATTCAAGAAGGAGTTGGATATATTTCTTAAGGCTAAAGGCATCAAGGGATATGGGGAGAAAGCAGGGACAGGGTACTGAATTTGGATGATCAGCCATGATCTCATTGAATGGTGGAGCAGTCTCGAGGGGCCGAATGGTCTACTCCTGCTCCTATCTTCTATGTGTGTGAGAGAGTGAGTCTGAGTGAGATAGTGAGAGAGATTGAGGCTGAGAGACAGTGCGAGAGAGCGAGTCTGAGAGAGCCAGTGCGAGAGAGAGCGAGTCTGAGAGAGACAGTGTGTGAGAGAGAGTATGAGAGAGAAAATGTGTGAGAGAGCGAGTCTCAGATAGAAAGTGTGTGAGAGAGAGAGTCTGAGAGACAGTGTGGGAGAGAGTGAGTCGGCGAGGGCGAGTCCGAGAGAGGGCGAGGGCGAGTCCGAGAGAGGGCGAGGGCGAGTCCGAGAGAGGGCGAGGGCGAGTCCGAGAGAGGGCGAGGGCGAGTCCGAGAGAGGGCGAGGGCGAGTCCGAGGGAGGGCGAGGGCGAGTCCGAGGGAGGGCGAGGGCGAGTCCGAGGGAGGGCGAGGGCGAGTCCGAGGGAGGGCGAGGGCGAGTCCGAGAGAGGGAGAGGGCGAGTCCGAGAGAGGGAGAGGGCGAGTCCGAGAGAGGGAGAGGGCGAGTCCGAGAGAGGGAGAGGGCGAGTCCGAGAGAGGGAGAGGGCGAGTCCGAGAGAGGGAGAGGGCGAGTCGGAGAGAGGGAGAGGGCGAGTCCGAGAGAGGGAAGGTCCGAGAGAGGGAGAGGGCGAGTCCGAGAGAGCGAGGGCGAGTCCGAGAGAGCGAGGGCGAGTCCGAGAGAGCGAGGGCGAGTCCGAGAGAGAGAGGGCGAGTCCGAGAGAGAGAGGGCGAGTCCGAGAGAGAGAGGGCGAGTCCGAGAGAGAGAGGGCGAGTCCGAGAGAGAGAGGGCGAGTCCGAGAGAGAGAGGGCGAGTCCGAGAGAGAGAGTCCGAGAGAGAGTCCGAGTCCGAGAGAGAGTCCGAGAGAGAGAGTCCGAGAGAGAGAGTCCGAGAGAGAGAGAGAGAGAGAGAGTCCGAGAGAGAGAGAGAGAGTCCGAGAGAGAGAGAGAGAGAGAGAGAGTCCGAGAGAGAGAGTCCGAGAGAGAGAGAGAGAGAGAGTCCGAGAGAGAGAGAGAGAGAGTCCGAGAGAGAGAGAGTCCGAGAGAGAGAGAGAGAGAGTCCGAGAGAGAGAGAGAGTCCGAGAGAGAGAGAGAGAGTCCGAGAGAGAGTCTGAGAGACAGTGTGTGAGAGAGTGAACCTGAGAGAGACCATGTGTGAGTGTGAGTGTCGGAGAGAGACAGTGTGTGAGAGAGAGTCTAAGAGACACATTGTGTGAGAGAGTGAGTCAGAGAGAGACAGTCTGTGAGAGAGAGTCTGAGAGAGAGAGTGTGTGAGAGAGTGAATCTGAGAGACAGTGTGAGAGAGAGTGAGTCTGCGAGAGACAGAGTGTGAGAGTGAGTCTGAGAGAGACAGTGTGTGAGAGAGTGAGTCTGAGAGAGACAGTGTGCGAGAGTGAGTCTGAGAGAGACAGTGTGTGAGAGAGTGAGTCTGAGAGACAGTGTGAGAGAGAGTGAGTCGGAGAGAGACCGTGTGGGAGAGAGTGAGTCTGAGAGTGACAGTGTGTGAGAGAGTGAGTCTGAGAGAGACAGTGTGTGAGAGAGTGAGTCTGAGAGAGACAGTGTGTGAGAGAGAGTCCGAGAGAGAGAGAGTTCGAGAGAGAGAGAGAGAGAGTCCGAGAGAGAGAGAGTCCGAGAGAGAGTGAGAGTCCAAGAGAGAGAGAGAGAGAGTCCGAGAGAGAGAGTCCGAGAGAGAGAGAGAGTCCGAGAGAGAGAGAGTCCGAGAGAGAGAGAGAGAGTCCGAGAGAGAGAGAGTCCGAGAGAGAGAGACGAGAGAGAGAGTCCGAGTCCGAGAGAGAGAGTCCGAGAGAGAGAGAGTCCGAGAGAGAGAGTCCGAGAGAGAGAGTCCGAGAGAGAGAGAGAGTCCGAGAGAGAGAGAGAGTCCGAGAGAGAGAGAGAGTCCGAGAGAGAGAGAGAGTCCGAGAGAGAGACCGAGAGAGAGTCCGAGAGAGAGAGAGTCCGAGAGAGAGAGAGTCCGAGAGAGAGAGTGTGTGAGAGAGTGAACCTGAGAGACAGTGTGAGAGAGAGTCTGCGAGAGACAGAGTGTGAGAGTGAGTCTGAGAGAGACAGTGTGTGAGAGAGTGAGTCTAAGAGAGACAGTGTGAGAGAGTGAGTCTGAGAGAGACAGTGTGTGAGAGTGAGTCTGAGAGAGACAGTGTGTGAGAGTCTGAGAGAGACAGTGTGTGAGAGAGTGAGTCTGAGAGACAGTGTGTGAGAGAGTGAGTCTGAGAGACAGTGTGAGAGAGTGTGAGTCGGAGAGAGACCGTGTGTGAGAGAGAGTCTGAGAGAGACATTGTTTGAGAGTGAGTCTGAGAGAGAGTGTGTGAGAGAGAGTCTGAGAGGTAGTGTGTGAGAGTCAGTCTGAGAGAGAGTGTACGTGAGATAGTGAGTCTGAGAGTGAGTCTGAGAGAGTTTGTGAGAGAGAATGAGTCTGAGAGACAGTGTGTGAGAGAGTGAGTCTGAGAGAGACATTGTGCAAGAGAGTGAGTCTGAGAGAGACAGTGTGTGAGAGTGAGTCTGAGTGAGGCAATGTGTGAGAGAGACAGTGTGTGAGAGACTGAGTCTGAGAGACAGAGAGTGAGAGAGTGAGTCTGAGAGAGACAGTGTGTGAGAGAGTGAGTCTGAGAGAGACAGTGTGTGAGAGAGTGAGTCTGAGAGAGACAGTGTGTGAGAGAGTGAGTCTGAGAGAGACAGTGTGAGAGAGTGAGTCTGAGAGAGACAGTGTGTGAGAGAGTGAGTCTGAGAGAGACAGTGTGTGAGAGAGTGAGTCTGAGAGAGACAGTGTGTGAGAGAGTGAGTCTGAGAGAGACAGTGAGTGAGTGAGAGTGAGTCTGAGAGAGACAGTGTGTGAGAGAGTGAGTCTGAGAGAGACAGTGTGTGAGAGAGTGAGTCTGAGAGAGACAGTGTGTGAGAGTGAGTCTGAGAGAGACAGTGTGTGAGAGAGTGAGTCTGAGAGAGACAGTGTGTGAGAGAGTGAGTCTGAGAGAGACAGTGTGTGAGAGTGAGTCTGAGAGAGACAGTGTGTGAGAGAGTGAGTCTGAGAGAGACAGTGTGTGAGAGAGTGAGTCTGAGAGAGACAGTGTGTGAGAGTGAGTCTGAGAGAGACAGTGTGTGAGAGAGTGAGTCTGAGAGAGACAGTGTGTGAGAAAGTGAGTCCGAGAGAGACAGTGTGTGAGAGAGTGAGTCTGAGAGAGACAGTGTGTGAGAGTGAGTCTGAGAGAGACCGTGTGTGAGAGAGTGAGTCTGAGAGAGACAGTGTGTGAGAGAGAGTCTGAGGGACAGTGTGTGTGAGAGAGAGAGTCTGAGAGAGACAGTGTGTGAGAGAGTGAGTCTGAGAGAGACAGTGTGTGAGAGAGTGAACCTGAGAGAGACCATGTGTGAGTGTGAGTGTCGGAGAGAGACAGTGTGTGAGAGAGAGTCTAAGAGACACATTGTGTGAGAGAGTGAGTCAGAGAGAGACAGTCTGTGAGAGAGAGTGTGTGAGAGAGTGAATCTGAGAGACAGTGTGAGAGAGAGTGAGTCTGCGAGAGACAGAGTGTGAGAGTGAGTCTGAGAGAGACAGTGTGTGAGAGAGTGAGTCTGAGAGAGACAGTGTGCGAGAGTGAGTCTGAGAGAGACAGTGTGTGAGAGAGTGAGTCTGAGAGACAGTGTGAGAGAGAGTGAGTCGGAGAGAGTGAGTCTGAGAGAGACAGTGTGCGAGAGTGAGTCTGAGAGTGACAGTGTGTGAGAGAGTGAGTCTGAGAGAGACAGTGTGTGAGAGAGTGAGTCTGAGAGAGACAGTGTGTGAGAGAGTCCGAGAGAGAGAGAGTTCGAGAGAGAGAGAGAGAGAGTCCGAGAGAGAGAGAGTCCGAGAGAGAGTGAGAGTCCAAGAGAGAGAGAGAGAGAGTCCGAGAGAGAGAGTCCGAGAGCGAGAGAGAGAGAGAGAGAGTCCGAGAGAGAGAGAGAGAGTCCGAGAGAGAGAGAGTCCGAGAGAGAGAGTCCGAGAGAGAGAGACGAGAGAGAGAGTCCGAGTCCGAGAGAGAGAGTCCGAGAGAGAGAGAGTCCGAGAGAGAGAGTCTGAGAGAGAGTCCGAGAGAGAGAGTCCGAGAGAGAGAGAGAGTCCGAGAGAGAGAGAGAGTCCGAGAGAGAGAGAGAGTCCGAGAGAGAGACCGAGAGAGAGTCCGAGAGAGAGAGAGTCCGAGAGAGAGAGAGTCCGAGAGAGAGAGTGTGTGAGAGAGTGAACCTGAGAGACAGTGTGAGAGAGAGTCTGCGAGAGACAGAGTGTGAGAGTGAGTCTGAGAGAGACAGTGTGTGAGAGAGTGAGTCTAAGAGAGACAGTGTGAGAGAGTGAGTCTGAGAGAGACAGTGTGTGAGAGTGAGTCTGAGAGAGACAGTGTGTGAGAGTCTGAGAGAGACAGTGTGTGAGAGAGTGAGTCTGAGAGACAGTGTGTGAGAGAGTGAGTCTGAGAGACAGTGTGAGAGAGTGTGAGTCGGAGAGAGACCGTGTGTGAGAGAGAGTCTGAGAGAGACATTGTTTGAGAGTGAGTCTGAGAGAGAGTGTGTGAGAGAGAGTCTGAGAGGTAGTGTGTGAGAGTCAGTCTGAGAGAGAGTGTACGTGAGATAGTGAGTCTGAGAGTGAGTCTGAGAGAGTGTGTGAGAGAGAATGAGTCTGAGAGACAGTGTGTGAGAGAGTGAGTCTGAGAGAGACATTGTGCAAGAGAGTGAGTCTGAGAGAGACAGTGTGTGAGAGTGAGTCTGAGTGAGGCAATGTGTGAGAGAGACAGTGTGTGAGAGACTGAGTCTGAGAGACAGAGAGTGAGAGAGTGAGTCTGAGAGAGACAGTGTGTGAGAGAGTGAGTCTGAGAGAGACAGTGTGTGAGAGAGTGAGTCTGAGAGAGACAGTGTGTGAGAGAGTGAGTCTGAGAGAGACAGTGTGAGAGAGTGAGTCTGAGAGAGACAGTGTGTGAGAGAGTGAGTCTGAGAGAGACAGTGTGTGAGAGAGTGAGTCTGAGAGAGACAGTGTGTGAGAGAGTGAGTCTGAGAGAGACAGTGAGTGAGTGAGAGTGAGTCTGAGAGAGACAGTGTGTGAGAGAGTGAGTCTGAGAGAGACAGTGTGTGAGAGAGTGAGTCTGAGAGAGACAGTGTGTGAGAGTGAGTCTGAGAGAGACAGTGTGTGAGAGAGTGAGTCTGAGAGAGACAGTGTGTGAGAGAGTGAGTCTGAGAGAGACAGTGTGTGAGAGTGAGTCTGAGAGAGACAGTGTGTGAGAGAGTGAGTCTGAGAGAGACAGTGTGTGAGAGAGTGAGTCTGAGAGAGACAGTGTGTGAGAGTGAGTCTGAGAGAGACAGTGTGTGAGAGAGTGAGTCTGAGAGAGACAGTGTGTGAGAGAGTGAGTCCGAGAGAGACAGTGTGTGAGAGAGTGAGTCTGAGAGAGACAGTGTGTGAGAGTGAGTCTGAGAGAGACCGTGTGTGAGAGAGTGAGTCTGAGAGAGACAGTGTGTGAGAGAGAGTCTGAGGGACAGTGTGTGTGAGAGAGAGAGTCTGAGAGAGACAGTGTGTGAGAGAGTGAGTCTGAGAGAGACAGTGTGTGAGAGTGAGTGTCTGAGAGAGACAGTTTGTGAGAGAGTCTGAGCGAGACAGTGTGTGAGAGTAAGCATCTGAATGAGGGAGGATCGGAAAGGGAGGGAGTGCGAGAGATGGTGTGGATACAAGAGTGAGAAGGAGCGAGACTAGGGGCGACAAAGGGGAGAAACAGTTTTAATTAAGGACAGAGAAAAGGGGAAAAGTGTCTGTTTGTGTCCGAGAACTAAGTGCTAAAGAACGTGAGAGGTTGGATAGGAGGGAGAGGGAGAGGGAGAGAGAGAGAAACAGAATGGGTAAATAACAAAAAACTGAGTTGTGGTTAACAGCTGTTTTTCGCACTGGAAGGATTTAAACAGTGGTGATCCCCAGGGGTCAGTGTGGGCACCATTGCTTTTCTCAATATATGTGGATATGATTGACCTGAATTTGGGTTTTTGGAGCACAATATCAAACATTGCAGCTTCCACAAAGGAGTGAGGTTAAACATGAAGAGGACTGTAGACAACTTCAGGAGGAGAGAGACAGGTGAGCAGATTGGACAGGTCGATGTCAGATGGAAATTAATGCAGAGATGTGAGGTGAGCAGAATAAGGAGAGGAAATAGACACTATACGGTAAAACTGTAAAAGGAGTGGAGGAGCAGAGAGATTCAGGGATTCAGATACACAAATCTTTAAAAGTGGGAGGCAAGTTGATAAAGCTGTTTTACATAATTCCACATGGAATCTGAGGATTTATAAATAAGGGCACAGAGTATAAATGGAGAGTTAATGCTACACCTGGGCACATCATTGTTTGGTCCACAGTCAGAATATTGTCTCCAGTTTTTGGTGCATTACTTTAGTAAGAATGTCGGGGCCATGGAGAGGTGCAGAAGAGATTCACTGAGATGATCCCAAGGACAGGAATCTTCACAGAACTTTTCTTACGAGAAGAGACGTTGAAAAGGGGGTCAGATAATGGGGTTCAAAATTTTGAAGGGTGTTTTGATCAAGTAACTGATAAAAAATTATCACCGCTGGTTAGTGAGTCGGTAACCAGAGGATATCAATTTAAGACCAATATAATTAAGTGCCAGGTTGATTTTTCCTTTTCTACACAATGTCTTCCTGAACACATTTACAGTCTCATTACTGTTTGTCAAACCTCCTACTTTTGTGCCATCAGCAAATATTCAGATTGTGAAAATCCGAACAGTCTCTGTATAGGGAGAAGAAAAGTGCGCCCAGCACTGAGCCCTGGGGTAACCACTTCCAACCCTTCACCAATCTGAGCAACTCCCATTAACACTAAGCCTCTGTTTCCGATCCTCAGCCAACTTTCTCCCCGCACTGTTCCACTTCCTTTTAAACTGCCCACCTGAACAGAGTGGCCATTACCCACTCAACTTCCCCAATATAAATTGGGATAGTCAGAGGGTGAAAGGCTTGGAGGGAGCAGAATTCTTAAAGTGCATCCAGGAAAGCTTTTTGAGCCAACATGTAGAAAGTCCTACAAGAGAGGGGGCAGTACTGGACCTAATTCTAGGGAATGTAGCCGGGCAGGTGGTGGAAGTGTCTGTCGGAGAGCATTTTGGCGATAGTGACCACAATTCGGTGAGATTTAAGGTGGTCATGGAAAAAGACAAAGACGGCCCGGAAATCAGGGTTCTAAATTGGGGGAAGGCCGATTTTAATAAGATAAGACAGGATCTGGCAAAAGTGGACTGGGAGCAGCTACTTATAGGAAAATCCACATCAAAACAGTGGGAGGCTTTCAGAAGGGAAATAGAGAGAGTACAACACCAACATGTTCCTGTAAAGGTCAAGGGTGGGACCAACAAGCAAAGGGAACCTTGGATGACAAAGGATATACAAAAATGCATTAGGAAAAAAAGGGGGGCTTTTGGCAGTTACAAAAGACAAAAGACGGTGGAAGCCCTAGAGGAGTATAGGAGGTGCAGGGGCATACTTAAAAAGGAAATTAGGAGGGCGAGGAGGGGCCATGAAATAACACTGGCGAGCAAAATAAAGGAAAATCCTAAGATGTTTTATAAGTATATTAAGGGCAAGAGGATAACCAGGGAAAGGGTAGGTCCCATTAGGGACCAAAGTGGCAAGCTGTGTGTAGAGCCAGATGAAGTAGGTGGGGTTTTAAATGAATTTTTTGCCTCAGTATTCACTATGGAGAAAGACGATGTAGATATAGAAGTCGGGCAAGGGGACTGTGACATACTTGAACATATTAGCATCGAGAGGGAGGAGGTACTAGCGGTTTTAGCAGGCCAAAAAGTGGATAAATCCCCAGGTCCGGACGAGATGTATCCCAGGCTGTTGTGTGAGGCAAAGGAGGAGATTGCAGGGGCTCTGACACAAATTTTCAGAACCTCTCTGGCCACAGGGGATGTACCAGAGGACTGGAGAACAGCTAATGTAGTACCATTATTCAAGAAGGGTAGCAGGGATAAACCAGGGAATTACAGGCCAGTGAGCCTAACATCTGTGGTAGGGAAATTATTGGAAAAAATTCTGAGGGACAAAATTAGTCTCCACTTGGAGAGGCAAGGATTAATCGGGGATAGTCAGCATGGCTTTGTCAAGGGTAAATCATGTCTGACCAATCTGATTGAATTTTTCGAGGGGGTGACTAGGTGTGTGGATGAGGGAAATGCTGTGGATGTGGTTTACATGGACTTCAGTAAAGCTTTTGACAAGGTCCCGCATAGGAGACTGGTCAAGAAGGTAAGAGCCCATGGGATCCAGGGGGCCTTGGCGCGTTGGATCCTAAACTGGCTGAGTGGCAGGAGGCAGAGGGTGATGGTCGAAGGTTGCTTTTGTGACTGGAAGCCTGTGTCCAGTGGGGTACCTCAGGGATCGGTGCTGGGTCCCTTGCTGTTTGTGATCTACATTAATGATTTGGATGAGAATGTAAAGGGTATGATCAGTAAGTTCGCGGATGACACGAAAATTGGTGGGGTGGTAAATTGCGAGGAGGAAAGCCTCAGGCTGCAGGACAATATTAACGGGTTGGTCAGATGGGCGGAAAAGTGTCAAATGGAATTTAACCCGGAAAAGTGCGAGGTGATGCATTTTGGACGGACAAATAAGGCAAGGGAATACACAATGAGTGGTAGGACCCTAGGAAGTACAGAGGGTCAGAGGGACCTTGGTGTACATGTACATAATTCCCTGAAGGCAGCGGAACAGGTAGATAAGGTGGTTAAAAAGGCTTATGGGATACTTGCCTTCATTAGCAGAGGCATAGAATATAAGAGCAGGGAGGTTATGATGGAGCTGTACAAAACGCTGGTGAGGCCACAGCTGGAGTACTGTGTGCAGTTCTGGTCACCTCACTATAGGAAGGATGTGATTGCTTTGGAGAGGGTGCAGAGAAGATTCACCAGGATGTTACCTGGGATGGAGCGCCTCAGCTATGAAGAGAGACTGGACAGGCTGGGGTTGTTTTCCTTGGAGCAAAGAAGGCTGAGGGGGGACCTGATTGAGGTGTACAAAATGATGAGGGGCATAGATAGGGTAGATAAAGAGGAACTTTTCCCCTTCGTAGGGGGGTCAATAACAAGGGGGCACAGATTCAGGGTAAGGGGCAGGAGATTTAGGGGGGATTTGAGGAGGAACTTTTTCACCCAGAGGGTGGTTGGAAGCTGGAACTCACTGCCTGAAAGGGTGGTAGAGGCAGGAACCCTCACAACATTCAAGAAGCATTTGGATGAGCACTTGAAATGCCATTGCATACAAGGCTATGGACCAAATGCTGGAAAATGGGATTAGACTGGGCAGGGAGGGATGGGCGGCGCAGACACGATGGGCCGAAGGGCCTCTTTCTGTGCTGAAAAACTCTATGACTCTATGACCCCGGGGATCCCAATTACCTGAACACTGTTGTTCGCCATGTCCCTGATTTCACTTTACGTCCTTCACAGTCTCATCAAATTGTCTCGGTGCCTCCTGGCCATGTGATCATCCAAAGCGGTTTCCAGTCGGAATTAAGTATTTTCCAGAACATTTCTTCAACACCGGTGAAAATCCCTTCTCAAAATTCCTGGAAGTTCCAGCACGACTTCTCCTGTGGAAAAAAGAGACATTGGGTTAGGGGACGGAACAATTAAGGACCGTTCTGAAGTACTCGGTGTCGGCCTTGGCTCATTGGTAATACTCTCTCGCTTCTAGAATCATAAAGGTTGTGTGTTCAAGCCCCCCTCCAGAGAGTTCAGCACAAAATCCAGGCTGACATTGCAGTGTGGTGCTGAGGGAGTGCCGCACTGTCGCAGCTGCCGTCTTTTGGATGGGACATTAACCCGAGGCCCTGTCTGGCCTCTCAGGTGGGCGTAAAAAATCCCCCGGCACCATTTCTAAGAAGAGTGGCCGAGTTCTCCCCGGGGTCCGGGGCCAATATTTCTCCCTTGATCAACATCACTAAAGTGGATTATTTGGCCATTGGCCACAGTGCTGTTTGTGGGATCTTGCTGTGCCCACAGTGCTGTGTGTGGGGTCTTGCTGTGCCCACAGTGCTGTGTGTGGGATATTGCTGTGCCCACAGTGCTGTGCCTGCCGCATTTCCTGAAGTGAGCTCCCTTCACAAACCCCCCATTGTGTGTGAGGCTCTGGGCCGGGCTGAGGCTGTGAAAGGCGATGGGGAAATGCAGGTTTTCCCGGGCTCCCGCTATCCCCGCCCTCCCTCTAATCTCAGCGACAGCCCGCTCTCTGACCGGAGACTGGAGCCGCCCCCTCACCCCTGACCCTCGGCCCCGGAGCGAACCGCCAATCAGCGGCCTTCTGACGTCAGCCAGCATTGTGGCGTCACTCGCCGCCCGGTCGCCATCTTGCTGTGACCCAGCTCACTGCGCATGCGCGCTGTTTACGGCCATATAACCGCGCGATTAAAAGGGAAAGTGTCGTCAATTTCCAGCAAAATCACCGCTCACTGTTAACGGAGCAACTGAAAGTTTGTCCCGCGCCGCAGAGAGAAAGCGGCGGCACATGGGTGCCTCAGGTGCGCATGTGCGAGCTCAGCCCCCAGAGTGCAGTGCGGCCTCTGTCACAGAGATAGGGCCCTTTCGCTGTCGCTCGGCATTGTGGGAGTTGCACTCCGCCATTGCTGCCCTGCTACAATTCAATTCGAGAGCGTTAGAATGAAGATCTAAAGGTCCCTGGTTCAATCCAGGGTCTCGCCAATTTTGTTTAATTTGTTTCTCCTTCACCGTAAGGGGCGAGAATCAGGAGAGATTTTCCGATCTTGAACTCGCGCCTCCCAGACCAATAGGATGAGGGGACCAAATGTTGTATACAAAGCTGGATGGGAATGTAAGTTGTATGTAAGCTGATGATACAAAGTTGTTAGGAGGATGCAAGTAGGCTTCAGGGGAATATAAACAGGCTAAGTGAGTGGGCAAGAACATGGCAAATGAATATAATCTAGAGAAATGTGAAGTTATCCACTTTGGTAGGAAAAACAGAAAAGCAGAGTATTTTTGAAATGGTGAGAGATTGGGAAATGTTGTTGTTCAGAGGGACCTGCGTGTCCTTGTAAACGAATCATGGAAAGTTAAGCAAGCAATTAGGAAACCAAATGGTATGTTGGCCTTTATTACAAGTGGATTTGAGTATAAGAGTAAAGGCTTCTTACTGCAATTATATAGGACCCTGGTGAGACCATACCTGAAGTTTTGTGCACAGTTTTGATCTCCTTACCTCAAGAAGGATATACTTGCCATAGAGGGAGTGCAACGAAGGTTCACCAGACTGGTTCCTGGGCTGGGTGTATTGTCCTATGAGGAGAGATTGAGTAGACTAGGCCTATATTCAATTCAATTCAATTCAATTCGAATCACTTTATTGGCATGACAAGGTACATCTTATGTTGCCAAATCATCGAAAAACATTCATGGTTGTACACAAAAATACAGATCTATCCATACAGTGCATAAACATATATCCTCTAGAATTTATAAGAATGAGAGATGATCTCATTGAAACATACAAAATTCTTACAGGGCTTGACTGGTTGGATGCAGTGAGGATGATTCCCCTGGCTGGGGGAGTCGAGAACCAGGGGTAACAGTCTCAGAGTAAGGGGTTGGCCATATAGGACTCAGATGAGGAGACATTTCTTCACTCAGAGAGTGGTGAATCTTTGTAATTCTCTACCTCAGGGGGCTGTGGAAGCTCAGTCGTTGACTATATTCAAGACAGAGATCGATAGATTTTTGAATATTAAAGGAATCAATTATGTTCTTACGATATGGGGATAGTGCAGGAAAGTGGAGATGAGATAGAAGATCAGCCATGATCTTATTGAATGGCGGAACAGGTTTGAAGGGCCAAATGGACTACTCCTGCTCCTATTTCTTATGTTCTTATATGTAAAACACATCTGACCCTCTGGATCCGGCTTCAGCCGCCGGTTGCGTGTTCGAGTCCGGTTGTGGTGACAGCGGCTCAGGGTCACGCTGGCTAGTTTTATATCGGGACAGTGTTTGAGGGAGGGACTGTTCAGCGGTGGTGTGATAATAACTTTCAGAATTAAGTTTAATAGATTAAAGAGCTCTTTTTCTGTTACTTTCGATTTACACTCTGCCCAGCTTTATGTACGAACAGTTAACAATGTTTAAGCGATGTGGTGTGTTGATTGTTTGTGCAGTAACTCTGTCACCCAGTGTGAGCCTGAAATACAATCACCCAGCCTGGGCTCGAACCTATCCAAGGGGAACTTTGTTGACGGTTACCTCGATTGCTGAGAGTGTGGTGCTAATAATGCCAAGGTCACGGGTTCGATCCCCGTCCGGGGCATCAGAATATTTTCAGCAACTTACGGTTTTTCATGAAATTTAAAATACAAACGTTATAAGGAAACAAATCCACACCGAATCTCAATGGGGAATTATTTGGATGAACATCCATTGCACCTTCGACACCGGGGCGGAGAGACTCATAGACCATGGAATTATAGATAGATACGGCACAGAAGGAGGCCATTCGGCCAATCAAGTCAGCGCTGGCACATTGAAAGAGCTCTCCAATTAGTCCCACTCCCCTGCTCTTTCCCCACAGTCCTGGAAATTTCTCCTTTTCAATAGTAAACCAATTCTCTTTTGAAAGTTACTATTGAATCTGCTTCCACTGACCTTTCAGGCAGCACATTCCCAATCACAATAACTCGCAGTGTAAACAAATTCTCCTCATCTCCCCTCTGGTTTTATAGCCGGTTATCTTCAATTAGTGTCCTCTGGTTACCGTCCCTCCTGCCACTGGATTCTCCTTATTTTGAAAACCTCCATTAAATTTCCTCTTAAACTTCTGAGGAAAAGAATCCCAGCTTCTCCATTCTCTCCATATACCTGAAGTCCCTCATCCCTGGGCCCACTCTGTTCGACGTCAAACTGAGGATCTCGCTCTGCGTGTCCGTCTCTCTCTCTTTGTCTCTGTCTCTCTCTATGTCCATCTCTTCTGTGTCCTTCCCACTCTGTTCACAGCTCGACTGTTGCTCTGACAGATTTTGTATTTGTTAGTTCTCCTTAGTAGAGTTCTGAGTATCTTTGCCTGTCACGAGAGAGACCGGGCTTCATATTCCGCGATGGAAAGGATGCTTATTAACATCCCCAATTTAAAACCTTTGGGATGCTCCTTGGACTAGTTAACAGAAAAAGTGAATAGGGGACACAGATTTAAGATTTTGGGCAAGAGATATAGGGGGGATTTGAGGGGAAACTTTTTTATGCAGCGAGTGGTGAGGACCTGGAATTCACTGCCGACGGAAGTAGTGGAAGCGGAGACACTCAGTTTTCAAGGGAAGGCTGGATAGGCACTTGAGGGAAATAAACTTGCAGGGATACTGTGATAGAACGGGGGAATGGGGCTGCTTGGATTGCTCTACAGAGAGCCAGCACAGACTCGATGGGCCGAATGCCTTCCTTCTGTGCCGTGTGGCTCTGTGACTCTCTGATTCTATTACCTGCATTTGTAGACTGCGGTTCTCTTCTGTGATGTTCTAACGACAGCTCATGGAACAGAGTTTCCGCAGTGCAGTGGTTCTCACATTCACCTAAAACACGAAAGGTCCCATTAGAAACCGGGCGGAAACATTTTGTAAAATATTCCCCATTAAAATTAAATCAATATGAAAAAGTTGAAATAATTTTGTGATTAAATATCAATAAAATAAAATATCTCATAAAACACGTGTATTTTCTCTGTACAATTCTGGACCATCAGCAGCAGTAGAATTCTATTCAACCACAATCTGCAGCCTCCTGGCCCGGCAGATCCCTCACTCTACCATTACCGTCAAACCAGGGGACCAAACCTGGTTCAGTGAGATGTGTAGAAGAGCAGGCCAGGAGCGGCACCAGGCGCACCTAAAAATGAGATCATTCATAACTGGTGAAACTGGATATGGAACCAAGGCGGGCCAATGCAGCTGAGATACAGATTATCCAGGATCTAATTGAATGAAGGAACAGGGCTGAGGGGCTGAATGGCCTCCTCATGTTCCTATTAGTCTGTCACCAATAAGAGAATGTTACGAAACGGTTTTCTCGGGTCCCAGTGGATGATCTCATACTCACCGACATTGTAGCCAGTGCTACAGTTTATCCCATGATCTTGCAGCCAAAATGCACATTTGGAAAACCTGGAAATGTTAAAACGCCGTCTCTGGGTGGGCTCGAACCACCAACCTTTCGGTTAACAGCCGAACGCGCCAACTGATTGCACCACAGAGACCTGTTGGGGAATTAATTACAACATATACTAAAGCCGGAGATTACTGAGTTAACATCTCAGGTCACAGATAGCAAGATAACGACTGTCCAGTCTCCGTTTACTTGTCCAAATTAAAGAATGTAACATTTATTGTCGGAACATGGAAATAGTCGCTGAAAGAAAATCCGTTAAACAAATTGTTTTGAAAACCCGCTTTGAGCCATTAGATCGGTTCATCTACCAATGGTGACGGTGAGATATTAACATGGTGTCTGGGTTTCTCACAACTGTTGGAATCTTCCCACGAGTTCTTTTGCTGTTGTATTTGTTCATCAATGTGGAGATCAGATATACACGCGGTCGCTTCACTGTGTGCCCCGGGAACCAGATACACCAGAGCACAGGCCAATGATGGGACTCTGCCCTGTCTGCTCTATATGGAGGTCAGTAGAAACTGAATGAGAACAAAGAACCTACCACAGCCCGCAAAGCCGAAACAGCTTAGTTGGGCGAGCGTTAGATTGACGATCCCGGAATCGGCAGGTTTTAGTTACTTTTTGTCTCCTTCACTATGAGGAGCGAATCAGGAGAGATTTTTCGGATCTGAACCCGCGTTTTCTAAAGGAATGAGCGTGAAACCGCATCTGAGCCGGGGATTCGGCTCCAGCCGCTGGCTGGGGGTTCGAATCTAGTCGGGGTCTAGCCGGCTGTTTTTATACCGGGACTGAGGGAGGGGCTGTTCAGCAGTGGTGCGACAATAATTTTTAGAATGAGGTTTGTTAAACTAAAGAGCTCTTTTTCTGTTACTTTTGATTTACACCCTGCCCAGTTGTATATACGAACAGTTAACAATGTTTAAGCGATGTGGTGTGTTCAATGTTTCTGCAGTAACTCGGTCACCCAGTGTGAGTCTGAACGATAATTCCCCAGCCTGGGTTCAAACCTGGCCAATGGGCGCTTTGTGGCTGGTTAGTTCAGTTGGTGTCGAGAGCGTGGTGCTCATAACGCCAAGCTCGCGGGTTCGATCCCCGTATAAACCATCAGGATGTTTTCATTATTTTATGCTATATCTAAATATTTAAAATACAAACTTTATAAGTAAACCAATCCACACAGAATCTCACGGGGGCTTTATTTGGATTAACATCCATTGCACCTTTACCACCGGGGCTGAGAGACACATCTTTCTGTTGATTTGTGTTTCTGGATTTGCTGATGAACGTTGAACAGGCGGCCTGTTCCCGATAATGGTCACAAGCAGGTAAGAGACAGACAGAGCGGCTCTGACCCCGCGAGATGGGCAAAAGGCTTCAGTTCAGGACAAATGCATCAATGAAATGTTCGCCGGCACCGAGAGAGACAACATCCAGAGAAAACCACAGGAGGAAATCGATTAATCTAAAACGTTATAAATATTTCCCGTGCTTGATGTCTCTCTGTTCAATCGCCAAACTTTCAGTGCCGGAGAAATAATTCCAGTTTAAATCGTTCAGTTCGAGAATGGCAGCGGAAAGAAACTCAAATGAACTAAAAACTGCCGAATCCCGGGATTGAATCCGGGACCATTATTAAATCTGTGGAGAGAAAAACAGAGTTAACGTTTCAGGTCGATGACTGTTCGTCTGACGGTAACTCTGTTTCTCTCTCTACAGATGCTGCCTGACCTGCTGAGTATTTCCAGCAGTTTCTGTTTTTATTTCCAATTTCCAGCATCCGCAGTATTTTGCTTTTGTACTTTTATAAATCTTCAAGTCGCTCCTCCCAACTGAGCTATTGCGGTTACGGAGCAAGCAACAGTGCGTCATTCTCTCGGAGGGAAAGGGAAGGGTCTGTGTCCTGAACCCGCCGCGTTTACATCAACCATCTAATTCACCTGCAGGCTGGAGGAGCAGAGGAATCTGGAGGGAAAGAAGTGATAGGAGCAGAAGGAGAAGACATTGGAAACTGGCAGAATCTTGTGTCTGACTGTTGTTTCAAATGATGCAGCACAGCCCTGCCTGGATTTGTAGTTTTCCCAGGAGCTGCATTGTTCGGTGCGTGAATTTTAGACATGGAAACATGTACATCAGGAGCTTGTGGTAATATTTCACCTCACTGTGTATTTCAAGTTGATGCCTACCCGCACTTGGTGCTGTGGTTGCGCGATCATGTCTTTTGTGTTCTCACCTGAAATGTTATTTTGTACAAACAGTTTGCCTGGCGCAAAGGAGTTAATAAGGGGACTTAGACTGAAATTGGCGGGGTTGTTGCGGTGGGTGAAATATGGTGACGATCTATGGTTATTATCCGAGGCGACGCTGCAGGATCATTTAAAGATCTCCCGCGGATCCACTGAAACTAGTTGAATGTGCAGCTTTGAGAGGGGCTTTCTGCACCATCAGGGCAGGAAACGGGAGTGAGGGAGGGACACTGTCGGTATCTGTGCTGAGTGTGAGTCTGTGCAGAATTGTACAGAGAAAATATACGGGTTCGTTGAGATTTTTACTGATATTGATATTTAACCACAAAATCAGTTCTTCCATTTTTTTATATTAATTCAATTTTAATGGGGAAGATTTTCATAATGTTTCCGCCTGGTATCGAACCGGGAACTATTTCGTGCGCGAGGGGAATGTGATAGTCACTACACTGCAGAAACTCTACCGCCGTTGACTGTAGCAAGAGCATCACAGAGGAGAACTGTGGTTTACAAATGCAGGTCCGGGATTAACTTTTGAATTCATGCACTTTATTATCTGAATTTCACAAAACTCATTAAACTCTGTAAAAAGATGAACAATTGTTCGAATTGATGAATCGACTTTCTGTTTCAGACTGAAGGAAATCCTAACATGGTCACCGAGTGACAGGCAAAACTTTTTTAAGTGTTTTGTCTTTTGCTTGCGATGAATTTTCACCAGTTCTCATTTTACAGACGGTATTTGAGGAGTTGATTAAAAATGTTCAGTGTTTATCACACCGGGAATCTGGTGCAGCCGTTGTTCAGTTTAACAGGGACCGACAATTGTCGCCGCTTTTACACAGGGGGAGAAACTCGCCCCTGGAGGTTCAACTGGAGCAAGATCCAAAATCATTCATTCCGCCCTGGAGCGGAACCGGGGGCATTTCTGGTGTAAGGCGAGCGGGATAATTGCTACAGTCCCGAAACCTCTGCTCAGTTTGTCAGCCGCGAGTCAGAAGGGTGTGTTAAGGGAGAAGGTGACCCGCTGACTCACCTCTCTCTGCACTGATTGAGATTGTGTCGCTTCTCCGTCAAACAACATCACTTCTGTTCCACACTGAAGGCTCTCAATCCTTCTCCTCCGCTCGCTTTCTATTCAAGTAATTGGACAATGAATCAGTAATAAGGTTCCCTCGGGCTTTTGCTGGTGGATTTACTGATAAACCGGGGAATTGAGAGGAAACTGGAGCACAGGCAGGGTCCTTGCGACAGACCAGTCCGGCTAGCCCAGTCGGTGGAGTGTCGGATACTTCATCCCCACGGCGGGGATTTTGCGCTTAAAATTTTTGGGCTGATTTTAAAGGCGATTCCCAGCTCGGTCAATGAGTGTTTCATATAAATGTGGTTCAACAATGTAAGAAAATCTCTCCTTGATTCCGGAATCTTGTCTCTCTCCAGCCGCTCGCTGCTAAAGATTGAACTGACTTTAATTTCACCTTGGCTCGGGGTCAGTGCGGCTCAGTGGGACTTCGGCCCGTCTCTCCCTTCAAAACCCATCAGGGCCGAGAAAACAACGGGGGATTTTACACACGTGTTGTGTTCTGTAACTTTTTATAAACACTTCAGTGTATTTCACTCTGTGTCCAAGACTGTGAGGTCTTCCCTGGTGTGTCAGCTTCCGGTGTTTATAACCACTTCATATTTCCTGATAATGTTGAATCGCATTTTTTGAAAGAGTCATTGACCGAGAGGTGCCGGGGGATTTAGAGCTGGGGATCGCCTGTGAAACCAGACCAATAATTTGAAACACAAACCGCCCCTGAGATTAAGAGTCTCAGGCTCTACCGACTGAGCTAGCCGGGCCGGTCTGACCCCGCGCACTGCTTGTGTTACAAACCATGAACCAGTTTCCCCTCAATTCCCAGCTTTACCAGTAAATCGGCCAACAAAAGCCCGAGAGAACCTTATTACTGATACTTTATCCAATCACTTTAATATGTGTTTTCTGGTGAGCAACACTTCTGCCGCTGGAAAATGTTCTCCTTATTTACTTTATTAAAACTCTTCATGACATTGAACACGTTGACAAAATCTCCCCTTATCTTCTCTGCTCTGAGGAGAACAACCTCTTCTTCTCCACTACTCCACGGAACTGAATCTCGCATCCGTCCTAAAGCGCAGTGCCCGAATTACACACAATATTCCAAAGGTTTGGTATAACTTCCTTCCTTTTGCCCTCTATGCCTCTGTCTGTAAAGCCCAGGATTCCGTTTGTTTTTCTAACACAGGACAAAATGCTGCGGATGCTGGAAGTTTGAAATAAAAACAGAATTCGCTGGAAATACTCAGCAGCTGTGAATGGTAGGCGAGTTGGAAAAAAGCGATATGGCCTCAAAAATGCTGTATAAGGGTTTCATGCTGCAATGGGGAGCATTCTGGACTTTGAATCCAGCGATCTGAGTCTCGGTGGAACCAGGTTTCTTCTTGTCCCAGCTGGGGACAAATAAAACAAATTTTGATCGCAACTGTGTGATTGGCTGCTCAGCAGTGGCAAAGTGTAGACGCTGAAGGTGTGGATGAGAAAAGGCCGGGCCAAAATGGAATGGTGGAGTTAAAATTGTCCAGTTCTTCCAATATTGCTGCTGGACGGGGTTTACAAGTAGCCTTGAGAGGGCAGTGATGTATCGCCATTGCAGTGCTGGTCCCCGACACATAATCCGTTCCCGAGCCACCGAGTTCATCCCAATCCCTGGCCACTGAGACTGAACCAGACAGCTTGCAACCTTGGTATTTGTCCCCGAGATGAGCTTCTGCGCAAGACGGTCTACTTCCACCTCCGTATCATCGCCCGACTCCGCCTCTGCCTCAGCTGATCTGCTGCTGAAACCCTCATCCTTGCCTTTGTCACCTCCAGACTTGACGATTCTAATGTACTCCTGGAAGGCCTCCCATCACCCTCCCTCCATAAACTTCAGCTCATCCAATCCTCTGCTGCCCGTATCCTAACTCGCACCATGTCCCGTTCACCCATCACCCCGGGTCTCACTCGCCTACATTGGCTCCCTTCAGGCGACAGTTCAGTTTTCAAATTCTCGTCCTTGTTTTCAAATCCCTCCATGGACTCGCCTCCCCCTATCTCTGTAACCTTCTCCAGCCCTACACCCTCTGAGATCTCTGCACTCCTCCAATTCTGGGTTCTTGCACATCCCCGATTTTAATCCTTCCACCATCTTCCGTGGTGGGATTGTGAGCTCAGGTCTCCAGATCATCATGAAGTCTGCGGCTGAGGAACAGTGTGTGGCGGGACCAGCACTGCAATGGTGATTCATCGCTGCCCCCTCAAGGCAAACCTCTCCACCAGCAAGCACTGGACAATTTTCTCCCCACCATTCCACCTTTCCTCTGGAATACTGGTCGATTAAAAAACTCACTGTGCCGCCCTACCTCATAAATAATTGATTGAAGATTCGTTAATGAGCAGCGCAGTCTGAACCAGGACCTGTTAGAACAGTGAATTCAATGTCAAATCAGGCACAGAAAGCGAAATAAAGAGAGGGAAATAAAGGTTGGATTTAGAGAGAGAGAAGAAAAATAGAAAAATGTAAAAACATTTTTATTATATAAAAAATATTCAACAACAATTTATATCTGAAGGAATGAGATTCCACACTTATAAAATATATTTTCAGTGCCAGAGAGGTTATTTGGCAGTAATTAAGACTGTTAAAAAGGGGACTTAGACTGAACTGGTCGGAGTTGCGGCGGTGTGTGAAATATGGTAATGACCTATCATTATTAGCAGAGGCGACTCTGCAGGATTATATTAAGATCTCCTGCGGATCCACTAAAACCAGTCGAATGTGCAGCTTTGAGAGGGGCTTTCTGCACCATCAGGGCAGGAAACGGGAGTGAGGGAGGGACACTGTCGGTATCTGTGCTAAATTTGAGACTGTGAAGAATGGTGTGGGCTCAGATAATATACGGGCTCTATGAGATATTTTATTTTATTGATATTTAATTACAATATGAATTTTTCCAATTTCATATTTATTCAATTGAAATGGGGAAGGTTTCTTTCCAGTTTTGAACCAGGGACCATTTATCGAACATAATGCTTGCGCCAGGGATTGAATCGGGGAGTTTGCACTTGTGAGGTGAACGTAATAACCACAACAATATGTAAACCTCTGTTTAGCTAAATATCCAGAAAGAACTGTTCAGCGAGAAGGTGAAATGCTGGATCCCAGATTCTGGATTCATTACCTTTCAGTAACATTTCTCTGGCCGAAACTGCACAAGTCAAGAATGTTCCTTTCAAAGTCATTAAACTCTCGAATTTCCGCGTCGCCCCCGAATCCTCTGAATCAGATGCCTCCAGTTTTTCCACTCAATCAATGTCCCTTTGCAATTCCCTGTTCCCATCCACACTAATTATTGTGCCACTGTCGATCAGTGATAATTGATAGTCAAAGTGATCAGGCCATGCTTGCTCAGTCGGTAGCAGGCTCCTGGGTTCGTGCCCACGTTGGTTGAAGGTTTTTGTTAAACTTTTTGTTTGTTGCTTTTACGGTAAAGCCTCATGAATTAACCGACAATTTTCTTTGTCACAATGAAAGAAATACTAACTGAGGGAGAGTCAACAGTTCAATAATTTGTACTGTTACCTATATCTCATTTTACACACTGTACTTTAGGAGTCTGGTTTAAAATGATCATTGCTGATGACACCAGGAATCTGGGGAACTTTGGTCAAATTGAACAGGACCAGTTATTTCTACCATGCGCACAAAATAGAAGCAGTTCTGAATTTAAAATCCCATGGTGCTGACATTCAGATTAAACGCAGTCAGCGTTGAAATAAAGTGAAATAATTTTACAGTGAAAAGATTTGTCAGTAAGTATTTGTGCCTTTAATTAAAGTTTGTGGCTTCTGATTCCCGCTCATGTCTCTTCTTCCTCTGTTGAATAAAAAACAAGGGATTTGACATTTGACTGCACTGCGCCTGGTATCTGTGAGCTCATCCTTTATATTGAGCGGTTTTTCACTCTTTGATCGGCGTCAGCTTTAGCTCAGCGGTTACTTCGCAGCACCAACTTTAATTCTAAGTTCGAGCCCTGTTTCACCGCGGGCGCTGCCTGGCGTTTTTTTTGTCATTTTCAATCTCCTTATTTTACACTGAAACAAATTGCAGCCGTGATTTTAATTTAGCAGAGTGATATTTTTCGAGGGCACCTTTATATGATTCAATAAGCTATTCTGATCCGTAAGTGTGACCGCGTTCGATTCCCGGTTAGGGAAGTAACTTTGACATCACAGGTTTTAATTAATTAAAGCGAAGAAATTTGAGTAAATAAATAACATGCAACTAATGTGAAAAAATAAGAAATGTTTTAATCGCCGTTAATTAACCGACAGCCTTCTTTTGCAGAATGAAAAATATTATAATATGGTGACTGAGTGTCAGTCGAAACTTCAGTCATTTATTTTGCTCTTTGCATGTGCTGAACTGTTAACCCATATCTCATTTTACACATTGTAATTTAGGAGAATAGTTTAAAATGTTCATTGCTTGTGAGAGCAGGGATCTGGGGAAACTTTTGTTAAATTAATCAGGACCGTTTTCTTCACAGAAAAAATATTCTCTGACATAGTTTTTTCAGACCAAACACTGACCGATCTTCCTTAGACCCAAAGTGAATGATCTGACACGTGCCCACATTGAACTGCATTAATCACAGTTCAGGGGAGATTTAATGGAGTTGTTCAAAATTATGGGGGAAACAGTTTCCACTGGCAGGAGGGTCAGCGGGGCTATGGGGGAAGAGCAGCGGAGTGGGACTAATTGGATAGCTCTTTCAAAAATGCTCCATCAATTGTTCATTTTAATCTGCGATTGATAGATTTTTGTTAACCAAAGGTAATAAGGGATGATTCAAGTCAGTGAGACTCTTTATAATTGTTTCAATCATCATTAATCAACCCACAACATTGTGTTGCTCACTACAGGAATTGCTAACAGGTTTACTGGGTGACAGACAAACTGTAATAACTTAATATAGAATCATAGAATCAGACAGCACAGAAGGAGGCCATTCGGCCCATAGTGCCTGTGCCGGCTCTTTGAAAGAGCAATCCAATTATTCCCACTCCCCTGCTTTTTTCCCAAAGCCCTGCAAGTGTTTCTTTTTCAATTATTTCCCCTTTGAAAGTTAAGATTGAATCTGTTTCCACCACCATGTCAGGCAGAAAAATATTGACATTTATATTATCCAAGTCCCATTTCACACAGTACTTTCCATGCTTTGCATGCCATGAACTTTTATCACTTCTGATTTTACACACTCTAATTTAGAAGTTTGCTTAAAAATGTTCGGTGCTTGTGACATCAGCCATTGTTAGATTAAATGGATTTCAGCCGCTTTCCTTGGAAATCTCTGCCCCAAACTGCTGCTGATGCTCATTCGTTGAGTATATTCAAGGCAGAGATCGATAGATTTTTGGACTGTAGTGGAATCAATGGATATGTGGATAGGCAGGAAAGTGGAGTTAAGGTCGATGATCAGCTATTATCTGATTGAATGGCGCAGCAGGCTCGGGAGCCATATGGCCTACTCCTGCTCCTAATTATTTCATTCTTATTTTCTTATGTCCTTTCACAGGAGAGCAAACTCGCCCCTGGACATGCATGAGGAGCAAGATCCATCAAAATGATTCCGCATATGTGATAGCTCCCACACTGCGGAAACGTCTCCACATTCAGTACCGGGTCAGATGGGAATGCTCAGCGAGCAGGTGAACCGCTGAATCCCACTTTTGAGGGATGTCCCAAAGCGCTTCACAGTGGCGTCAAAAGAAATGAGTTGCACTTAGTAATTAAATATGCAGAATGTCAGAAGTGGGATTTGCACACACGCCTACCAGAAGAGACTGCGACCTAAACGCAGATGCGTTAGACCGCTCCTCAATGCTAGAAAACTCACTTGCTCACTTCTGCATTTAAAATGTTTCAGTCCTGGTGCTTGTTCAATGTTTCTCGAAGGCTCAGTGACTGTGCTATCATCTCCCCTGGGGATTTCCTGAGCCTGTGCTCGGTGTATGGGGAGGTTTGGCCCGGGTCACTGGGGTGGACAATAACAATCTGAGCTCTGGAGCTGGGGAAGAGCGAATAATTAATGGGTTTGTTTCCGTGTCTGAAATGTGGCTTAGATCTGTTGGTGTTAACCGAGGCCGGGGCTGCGAGATATTGCATTTTGTTCACTTTAAATCAGAGGAATATCCACAGTCAGGAGCTGAAAAGGACCAAGAGCTGAAAAAACACAAGAAAAAAGAGAAGAAATGTCAGCAATTGTGATAAACTCTTCAAAGTGTTTTCTGGTAGTTTAGTGGTTCAATTGCTTTAATCACCATTTATTAACTGATAGCGTTGATTTTGCAGAATGAAAGAAATGCTCACACTGAGGGACAGTCGAATCTTCAATAACTAAACTTTAATAATTTGTGAAACTTTATTCATTGATGAAGTTTTATCACCTATCTGATTTTACACACTGTGTATCAATTAATTTCACATAAATAATAGTCTCGAGCATAATGTGCCCGCTCGGGCTCGAAGCGGGGATCTTTCACGTGTTAAGCGAACGTGATAACCGTTAACCTACAACAACTGATACACAACTTCTCCAGAAAGATCTGTTCAGCGAGAAGGTGAAATGCTGAATCCCAGATTCTGGTTTAATTTCCCATCACTAACATTTCTCTGAACAAAACTGCACAAGTCAAAAATGTTCCTTTCAAACTCATTAAAGTCCCTAAATTCCTTCTCCCGAATCTTTTGAATCAGATGCCTCTGATTTTACCCACACAATCTATGTCCCTTTGCAATTTCCTGCTCCCATCCGCACTACTTACTCTGCCACTATATTAGTGTCGTTAACCTTGGTAATATATGCATATAGAAGACTTTTGGATTACCTTTTATGTTCGTTGTCATTCTATTCTCATACCCTGTCTTTTCCCTCTTATTTTCCTTTTCACTTCTCCTCTGAACTTTCTATATTTAGACTGATTCTCAGATATGTTAGGGTAGTTGAAGCCCCCATTATCACTACTCTATAGTTCATAGTCATAGAGTCAAAACGGCACAGAAGGAGGACATTCGTTCCATCAATTCTGTCCTGGCTCTCAGTGGAGCAATCCAGTCAGTCCCATTCCTGCATTCGATCCCCGTACCCCGGTATGTTTATTTCTCTCAAGTGCCTATCCAGTCTCCGCTTGAAAACATTGAGTGTCTCCGTTTCCACCAGTTCCATCGGCAGCGAATGCCAGGTCCTCACCAGTCACTGCATAAAAAAAATTTACCTAACGTCCCCCCTGTATCTCTTGCCTATTACCTTAAATCTGTGTCCCCGAGTCCATTAACATGAACTAGTGGGAACAGCCTTTCCCCATCTAACCTATCCAAGCTCATCATAATCTTGTACACCTCTATCAAATCACCCCATAACCGCCTTTGTCTTTAAATACTCCTGTGCAGCGCCTTGGGAGGATTTACTACGTGAAAGGTGCTATATAAATACACGTTTTTGTTGTTATAATGAAAACAAATGCAGCTTCTCCAACCTGTCCTTGTAGCTAAGATCCCCCATCACCCTGACCATTCTGGTAAATCTCCTCTGCTCCCTCTCAAGGGCCTTCACATCCTTCCTAAAGTGTGGTGACCAGATCTGGATGCAGTACTCCAGTTGTAGCCTAACCAGTGCTTTATAAAGGTTCCACATAACTTCGCTACCTTTGTACTCATTACCTTTATTTATGAAGCCCAAATTCCCATATGTTTTTTTTAACCACTCTCTCCATATGTCCTGCCACCTTCAAGGACCTATGCACATTAATTCCCAGGCTCCTCTGTCCCTGCACACTCTTAAAACTGTGCCATGAAGTGTATATTGCCTCTCACTGTTCCTTCTGCCAAAATACATCACCTCACACTTCTCTGTATTAAATTCCATCTGCCACTTGTCTGCCCATTCTGCTAGGCTTTCTATTTCTTGCTGCAGTCGATTGGTATCATCCTCACTGTTTGCTACACACCCACGTTTGGTGTCGTCGGCAAATTTAGAAATTCTACTCTTTATTCCAATATCCAGGCCATTTATAAATATCACAAAAGTAATGGCCCCAGCACTGACCCTTGGGGAACCTCCTCCAGTGTGAAAAAACAGCTATTTACCACAACTTGCTGTTTTCTGTCCTTAAGCCAGTTCCTTATCCAAGCTGCCACTGACCACCTATTCCATGAGCATCAATTTTGTTAACCAGCCTTCCATGTGGTACTTTGTCAAACACCTTCCTAAAATCCCTGTGGAGAACATCCATTGCATTCCCTCCTGTGCAGTCTTCAGGGAACATCCCCATTTCTGTCCTTATTTTGGATGGAAGGTCATTGATGAAGCAGTTGAAGGTGGTTGGGCCTAGCACACTGCATTTCTTTCTTTTTAAGCATTTATGGGATCTGGTCGTCGCTGGCAAGGCCAGCATTTATTGCTCATCCCTAGTTGCCCTTGAGAAGGTGGTGGTGAGCCGCATTCTTGAACCGTTGCAGTCCGTATGGTAATAGTGCTCCCACAGTGCTGTTCGTTAGGGAGTTTTAGGTTTTTCACCCAGTGACGATGAAAGATCGATGATATACTTCTACATTAGGAAGGTTTGTGACTTGGAGGGGAACTTAGAAGTGGTGCTGTTCTCATGTGCCTGCTGCCCTTGTCATTCTAGGTGGAAGAGATCGCGGGTTTGGGAGGTGCTGCCGAAGAAGCATTTGCGAGTTGCTGCAGTATATCTTGTAGATGGTACACACTGCAGCCACGGTACACCAGTGGTGGTGGGAGTGAATGTTTAAGGTGGTGGATGGGGTGCCAATCAAGCGGGCTGCTTTGTACTGGCTGGTGTCGAGCATCTTGAGTGCTGTTGGAGCTGCACTCATCCAAGCAATTGGAGATTATTCCATCACATTCCTTACTTGCGCCTTGTACATGGTGGAAAGGCTTTGAGCAGTCAGGAGGTGATTAACTCGCCACAGAATACCCAGCCTCTGACCGGCTCTTGTTGCCACAGTATTTATGTGGCTGGTCCAGTTAAGTTTCTGGTTAATGGGGACACCAAGATGTTGATAGTGGAGGATTCGGCGATGGTAATGCCATTAAATGTCAAGGGGAGGAGGGTAGACTCTGGCTTCTTGGAGATAGTCATTGCTTGGCACTCCTGTGGCGCGTATGTTACCGGCCACGTATCAGCCCAAGCCTGAACGTCGTCCAGGTCGAGTTGCATGCGGGCATGGATGGCTTCATTATCTGAGGGGTTCTGAATGGCGCTGAACACTGTGCAGTCATCAGGGAACATCCACAAATCTGACCTTATGTTGGAGGGAAGGTCATTGATGAAGCAGCTGAAGATGGCTGGGCCTAGGACA
Organism: Somniosus microcephalus; assembly: GCF_052327205.1. NCBI lineage: Eukaryota > Metazoa > Chordata > Chondrichthyes > Squaliformes > Somniosidae > Somniosus > Somniosus microcephalus. The sequence continues at coordinate 15,396,650 of NW_028225182.1, read as the reverse complement.
CGGCGCTGAGGAACTCCTGCAGGAATGTTCCGGGGCTGTGATGATTGACCTTCAACCACCACAACTTCTTCTTTTGTGCTAGGTATAACTTCAGCCAGTGGAGCGTTTTCCCCCTGATTCCCATTCACTTCAGTTTTACTAGGGCTCCTTGATGTCAGACTCGGTCAAATGCTGCCTTGATGTCAAGGGCAGTCAGTCTCACCTCACAATTGGAATTCAGCTCCTTTGTTCATGTTTGGACCCAGGCTGTAATGAGATCTGGACCCGAGTGTTCCTGGCGGAACCCAAACTGGGCATCAGTGAGAATATTATTGGTGAGTAAGTGCTACTTGATAGCACTGTCGATGACTCCTTCCTTCATGTTTTGATGATTGAGAATAGACTGAAGGGGCGGTAAAGTGCCGGGTTGGATTTGCCCTACATTTTGTGGGCAGTTTTCCCCATTGTGGGATAGATGCCAGTGTTGTAGCTGTACTGGAACAGCTTGGCCAGATGTGCGGCTAGTTCTGGAGCACAAGTCTTCAGCACTATTGCCGGGATGTTGTCCGGGCCCATATCCTTTGCTGTATCCAGTGCGCTCAGCCGTTTCTTGATATCACATGGCGTGAATGGAATTGGCTGAAGACTGGTTTCTTTGATGGTGCGGATCTCGGGAGTAGGCCGATATGGATCAACCACTCGGCACTTCTGGCTGAAGTTGTTTGCAAACGCTTCAGCCTTGTCTTTTGAACTCACGTGCTGGGCTTCACCATCATTGAGGATGGGGATATTCTTGGAGCCTCCACCTCCCATTAGTTGTTTAATGGTCCACCAACATTCACGACTGGGTGTGGCAGGACTGCAGAGTTTTGATCTGATCTGTTGATTGTGGGATCGCTTAGCCCAGTCTATTGCATGCTGCGTCTGGTATTAAGTCCTGTTTTGCAGATTCCCCAGGTTGGCACTTCATTCTTAGGTACGCCTGGTGCTGCTCCTGGCATGTTCTTCTACACTCGTTGTTGAATCAGGGTTGGTTCCCTGGCTTGGTGGTAATTGTAGAGTGAATGATATGCCTAGTCATGTGATTACAGATTGTGGTGGAATACAATTCTGTTGCTTCTGATGGCCCACAGCGACTCCTGGAGGCTCAGTTTTGAACTGCTAGTCTGTTCTGAACCTATACCATTTAGCACAGTGGTAGTGCCACACAACACCAAGGTGGGTGTTCTCAGAGTGAAGATGGGACTTCGTATCCACAGTGTTTTTGCGGTGGTCACTGCTGCCAATGCTGTCATGGTCAGAAGCATCTGCGACAGGTAGATTGGAGAGGAAGAGGTCAAGGAGGTTTTTCCCTCACCATCTGTCACAGTCCCAGACTGGCAGTTATGTCCTTCAGGACTCGGCCAGCTCGGTCAGTAGTGGTGCTGCTGAGCCACTCTTGTTGATGGACATTGAAGTCCTCCACCCAGAGTACATTCTGTGCCCTTATACACTCAGTTCTTCTTCCAAGTGGTGTTCATATATTTTGGCCAGTAAAAGCAGCAAACCTGAGGATTAGGAGCAGTTTAGGATTCAGCAAAGGAGGGAAAATGGATTAATTAATAGGGGAATAAAGATTATGAGAGTAAGCTTACAGGGAACATAAAAACTGACTGTAAAAGCTTCTATAGATATGTGCAGAGAAAAAGATTGGTGAAGTGAAGCATCGGTCCCTTGCAGTCAGAATCAGGGGAATGTATAATGGGGAACAAGGAAATGGCAGACCAATTAAAAACATACTTTTGTTCTGGCTTCACAAATGAGAACACAATTACCCTCCCAGAGATGTCGGGCAACATAGGGTCTAATGAGAGGGAGGAATTGACTGAAATCAGTATTTGTAGGGAAATGGTGTTAGCAAAATTGATGGGATTGAAGGCCAATAAATCCCCAGGGCCTGATAATGTACATCCTAGTATACTTAAGGAAGTGGCCCTAGAAATAGTAGATGCATTGCTGGTCATCTTCCAAAATTCTATGGACTCTGGAACAGTTCCCATGGATTGGAGGATAGCTAATGTAACCCCACTATTTATAAAGGGTGGTAGAGAGAAAACAGGGAATTATAGAATGGTACACCTGACATTGGTAGTGGGGAAAGTACTAGAGTCAATTATAAAAGATGTAATAGCAGAGCACTTGGAAAACAGTGACAAAGTCAACATCGATTTACCAAAGGTAAATCATGCTTGACTAATCCAGTGGAATATTTTGAGGATGTAACTGGTAGAATAGATAAGGGAGAGCCAGAGGATGTTGTGTATTTGGACTTTCAGAAGGCTTTTAATAAGGTCCCACATAAGAGATTAGCGTGTAAATTTAAAGCACCTGGGATTGGGGGTAAGGTACTGACTTGGATAGATAACTGGTTGGCAGACAGGAAGCAAAGAGTTGGAATAAACGGGTCTTTTTCTGAGTGGCAGGCAGTGACTAGTGGGGTACCGCAGGGATCGGTGCGAGGACCCCAGCTATTCACAATATATATAAATGATCTAGACAAGGGAACTAGATGTAATATCTCCAGGTTTGCAGACGACACAAAGCTGGGTGGGTGTCTCTGCTGTGTGGAGGATGCAGATAAACTCCAGTATGATTTAGACAGGTTAGGTGATTGTGCAGATGCATGACAATTGCAGTATATTGTGGATAAATGCGGGGTTGTCCACTTCGGTGGCAAAAACAGGAAGACAGATTATTATCAGACCGGCAATAGATTGGGAGAAGGGGAAGTGCAAGGAGACATGGGTGTCCTTGTGCACCAGTCGCTGAAGGTAAGCATGCAGGTGCAGCAGGTGGTTAAGATGGCAAATGGTATGTTAGCCTTCATAGCGAGAGAATTTGAGTACAGGAGCAAGGATGTCTTGCTGTAGTTGTTCAGGGCCTTGGTGAGACCACACCTTGAGCATTCTGTGCCGTTTTGGTCGCCTTATCTGAGGAAGGATGTTCTTGCCATGTAGAGAATGCAGCGAAGATTCACCAGACTGATACCTGGGATGGCAGGAATGACGTATGAGGAGAGATTGGATCGATTAGGCATACATTTGCTGGTGTTTAGAAGAATGGGAGGGGATCTCATTGAAACTTATAAAATTCTAACAGGACTAGACAGACTAGATGCAGGTAGAATGTTCCCGATGGCGGGGGAGTCCAGAACCAGGGGTCACAGTCTAAGGATAAGGATTAAGCCATTTAGGACTGAGCTGAGGAGGAATTTCTTCACCCAGAGAACGTTGAACCTGTGGAATTCTCTGCCACACAGGGAAGTTGAGGCCAATTCATTAAGTATATTCAAGAAGGAGTTGGATATATTTCTTCAGGCTAAAGGGATCAAGTGATATGGGGATAAAGCAGGGACAGGGTACTGAATTTGGATGATCAGCCATGATCTCATTAAATGGCGGAGCAGGATCGAGAGGCCGAATGGCCTACACCTGCTCCTATCTTCTATGTATCTATGTTCAACATGGAGGAATACTGATTCATCAGCTGAGGGAGAGCAGTATGTGGTAATCAGCTGGAGGTTTCCTTGACCATGCTAGACCCCTCCTGATTTTGCACACATCTATCAAATCTCATCGCTATCTTCTCTACTCTGAGGAGAACAACGAAAACGTCTCAATCTATACACCTAACTGAAGTCCCTCATCCCCTGAAACAAGCTTGTAAATCTTTTCTGCCTTCACATTCTTCCTGAAATGTTGTGCCCAGAATCCTCCAGCTGAGGCCTAACCAATGATATATAAAGGTTCAGTATTACTTCCTTGATTTTGTACTCTATGCCTCTATTAATAAAGCCAAGGATCCCGTGTGCTTTTTAACAGCCTTCTTAACTTGTCCCGCCACATTCAGAGATAGATATTTACACCCCCAGGTCTCTCTGTTCCTGCACCCGATTTAAAATTGTATCATTTAGTTTGTATTGCCTCAGTTCAATCATCCCACCAAAATGGATCACTTCACACATCTGCTATGTCTCTGCCCATTTCATTATTTACGACAGTTCTGAGTTTCCTGTCATCTGCAGACTTTGATATTTTGCCCAGTATACCCAAGTCCAGGTAATTAATGTATATGAGAAAGAGCATTGGTCCTAATACCGACCCCTGGGGAACAGCACTGTATATTTCCCTCCAGTCTGAAAAATAACCGTTCACCACTATTTACAACTGACACACGTGCACAGCATCGTACTCATTCTATAAACACCCATTTTATATATAAACACCACACACATATACATAACAACAACAACAACTTGCATTTATGTAGCACCTTTAAAGTAGTAAAACGTCCAAAGGCGCTTCACAGGAGCGATTATCAGACAGAATTGTACACCGAGCCACATAAGGAGATATTAGCACAGGTGACCAAAAGCTTGGTCAAAGTGGTAGATTTTAAGGAGCGTCTTAAAGGAGGAAAGAGAGGCGGAGATGTTTAGGGAGGGAATTCCAGAGCTTAGGGCCTCGGCTCACACACACAGTTTGTATTTCTACACGGCCTTGTTTGCAGTTATGAATATTGCTTCCAGCCGCAAGTTTAATTGTTTTTCAGAAGCTGCTCGACCAGTTGTGTATTTGGAGCAGTTTCCCAGTTTATTTCCCTGTGATGTGATGATTGTGGGGGCTCGGTGTGTGTAATTGGACTTGCTGCAGTCAGCCGGCAGCAGGTGGTGAAAGCGGGCGTGAGACGGTGAGTGACAGGTGGGCGCTGCTTCTGATGCTGTCTGACACCCGGGGGACTCGAGTGGGCGGGGATTATAAAGCCCGTTCATTACTCCAAGGCAGGAGAAATGAAACAGTGTTTGATGAACGTGTATATATACAAACATCGCTGGTTGCAGTGTGGAGCTCGTGGCGCAACGGTACCGTGTCTGACTCCAGATCAGAAGGCTGTGTGTTCAAATCACGTCGAGGTCATCGTTTTTTTGGATAATCCCGTAATTAATATTTTCTTTGCTGTTTCACGATAACCAGACCCTTGCTCTAAAGTCTGTCTCACTGTTTCCCCAGTGTCAGGGAGTGAAGCGCCTGATGCCCTCATGTATTTAATTTTACTATTCACAAATACAGTTATTCGTTCAAAGTCAACCTGCAGGTGGCCACACATAGAATAAACAGAGCCAGAGAGACAGACAGAATCGGGAAACACCGGGAAATCGGCAAGAGATATTGACAAGCAGATGTTTCCGAGACCAGAAACTGTCATCATTGATGAAGAACTGGATCCGGTCCCAAAAACTATCAGCACAGAGCTGGATATACTGGGTTTATAAAGATTGCTGATATTGACAGCCCACCTGTCCTCTCTTGGCACTTGGTTCTACCCATAGCCCTGAATAAAGAAGGTAATGACATGGGGAGTGGATTACCTGAAGAAACTGAAGATGAGAACTCTACTTCTCAGATTGCTGGAAAGATGCCATAGTTTTGTGTCTAAAAGCGCTTTGCGATCAGAACATTGCCTGAAGCCCTTTGGTTAATGAAAGGGCTTTTGATGCTTGATTTTCTTACACACCTTGGAATTCAGGAGAACCTGGTTCATGGTTTGCAGGACAAGTTAAACCCCTGGAGCGGAGCCACCAGGCACCTGGCTGCAAGCAGCGACAAAGACGTTCAAAGTGATCAGACCCGGCGAGCTCAGTTGCCAGAATGTGAGACTCTTAATTTCAATGTTCGTTAGTTCGAACCCCACGTTGGGCGAAAGCATTTTGAAAAACTTTATGTTGCTTTCACGGGAAAGCATAATTAATTAACCAATAATCTTCTTTTGCACAATGAAAGAAATGCTAACAGTGGTAGAGTCGATAGTTCAATAATTTGTACCGTTGCCCTTATCTCATTATACACACTGAACCTTAGGAGTCTGGTTTAAAAATGGTCACTGCTGATGACACCAGGAATCTGGGGAGCTTTGGTCAAATTTTACAGGACCGGTTATTTCTACCGTGCACAGAAAATAGAATCAGTAGTGAACATAAAATCCCATTGAGCTGAATTTCAGATTCAACGCAATCAGCTGAGAAATAAAGTGAAATTAATTTACAGTGAAAAGATTTGGAAGTAAGTGTTACTCGTATTTCTGCCTTTAATTCAAGTTTGTGGCGTCTGACTCCCTTTCACGTCTCTGACTAAGAAAGGAGGGGCTTGACGTTGACCAGACTGCACGGGCCCTGATATATGTGAGCTCATCCTTTATATTGAGTTGTTTCCCACTTTTTTTTATTGGTGTCAGCTTTAGCTCAGCGGTTACTTCGCTACTACCTGTTTAAATTTTAAGCACTGTCTTACCGCGGGCGCTGCCCAGCGTTTGTATTGTCAGTTTCAATCCCCTTTTACATCGAAACACATTGTAACCGTGATTTTAATTTAGCAGTGTGAAATTTTTCCAGGACAACTTTAAACGATTCATAACCGATTCCTTTCAACACTTTGACCCGGGTTCGATTCCCGGTTAGGGAATTAATTTTGATATCACCGTTTTAAATAAATTAATGCGAAGTAATTTTATTAAATTAATAACATGCATCTAATGTGATAAAATAAGAATTGATTTAATAACCATTATTGAACCAATAACTTCCTTTTGCAGAATGAAATATATTAAAATATGCTTACTGAGGGACAGTCGAAATAGAGTGAATTATTTTGCTCTTGCATGTGCTGAACTTTTAACCCATATCTCATTTTACACATCGTATTTTAGGAGAATGCTTTCAAATGTTCATTGCTTGTGAGAGCAGGGATCTGGGGCAACTTCTGTTAAATTAAACAGGACCGGCTATTTCACAGAAAAAAAAATTCTCTGCCAATGTTTTCAGATCATAGACTGACCGATCTTTCTTAGTGGATGACTTGACATTTGCCCACATTGACCTCCATTAATCACATTTCAGGGGAGATTTAAGAGAGTTGTTCAAAATTATGGGGGAAACAGTTTCCACTGGCATGAGTGTCAGCAGGGCTATGGGGGAAGAGCAGCGGAGTGGGACTATTTGGATAGCTCTTTCAAAGGTACAACATCAATTGTTCATTTTAATCTGCGACTGAGAGATTTTTGTTAAACAAAGGTATTTAGGGATAATTCAAGTCAGTGAGACCCTTCATAATTGTTTCAATCATCATTAATCAACCCACAACATTGTGTTGCTCACTGCAGGAATTAATAACAAGTTTACTGGGTGACAGACAAACTGCGATAACTTATTATAGAATCATAGAATCAGACAGCACAGAAGGAGGCCATTCGGCCCATAGTGCCTGTGCCTCTTTGAAAGAGCAATCCAATTATTCCCACTGCCCTGCTCTTTTCCCAAAGCCCTGCAAGTGTTTCTTTTTCGATTTCCTTCCCCTTTGAAAGTTAATATTGAATCTGCTTCCACCACCATGTCAGGCAGAAAAATATTGACGTTAATATTATCCGAGGCCCATTTCACACAGTAATTTCCATGCTTTGCATGTCATGAATTTGTTCCCTTCTCATTTTATACACTTTATTTTAGCAGTTTGCTCTGCAAACCATGAACCAGGTTCTCCTGAATTCCAAGGTGTGTAAGGAAATCTAGCTCACCTGTCAGTCACTGTCTCTGGCACGCTTTCACCACCTGCTGCCGGTGGACTGCAGCAAATCCAGTTACACACACCGAGCCCCCACAATCATCACATCACAGGGAAATAAACTGGGAAACTGCTCAAAATACACAACTGGTCGAGCAGCTTCTGAACAACAATTAAACTTGCGGCGTATGGACAATATTCAGAACTGTGAACCAGGCCGTGTAAAAATAAAAACAGTGTCATAGAATCATAGATTCAACATTAACTTTCAAATGGGAAATGTAGTTGAAAAAGAAACACTTGCAGGGCTATGGGGAAAGAGCAGGGCAGTGGGACTAATTGAATAGTTCTTTCAAAGAGCCGGCACAGGCACGATGGGGCTTAATGGGTTCCTTCTGTGCTGTCTGGTTCTACAAAAATGTTACTAAAGTTTGACTCTCACCTGGAAAACATGTTAGCATTCCCTTCAGTGTGCAACAAAAAGCAGTGGGTCGATTAAGAGAATTATTAAGTGTCTAACAGACTTGAATTATTTTATTAAACAGTTTTGTAAGAACCAATGGGTCGCGGCAATGAGAGCGCCGAATCCTAACCACTAGACCACCAGGGAACACTTGTACAAACTGCAATATCTCGCAGATCCTTGCTCGCTTACTACCAGCAGATCAAAACCGTATTTTAGTTTTGGTCACCTTACCTGTTGAAGGATATACTTGCCTTAGATGGGGTGTGAGAAGGTTCAGCAGACTGATTCCTGCAATGAGAGGGCTGTCCTATGAGGAGCGATTGAGTAGAGTGGGCCTATACTCGCTGGGGTTTAGAAGAACGAGAGGTGATCTCAGTGAATCATACAATCATACAGCTACTTATGCAACTGCCTTTTGAAAACCACGATAGAACCTGCCTTCAGCACCCTTTCAGGCAGTGCATTCCGGATCCTACGATCGATAACCGTAAACCAAGTCTGACAGTGGCACAGTAATTAGTGAGGATAGGCGCAGAAAATTGCAAAGGGACATTGATTGAGTGGGAAAACTGGAGGCATCTGATTCAGAAGATTCGGGGGCGACCTGGAAATTCGAGAGTTTAATGATTTTGAAAGGAACATTTTTGACTTGTGCAGTTTCGGTTAGAGAAATGTTAGTGAAAGGAAATTATTCCAGAATCTGGAATTCAGCATTTCACCTTCTCGCTGAACAGTTCTTTCTGGATGGTTAGCTAAGCAGAGGTTTCCGTAGTGTAGCGGTTTATCATGTTCACCCCACAGGCGAAAAGTCTCCGGCTCGATCCTGGGGGGAAACATTATGTTCTAGAATTGGTGCGTGGTTCAAACTGAAAATAAACCTTTCCTATTTCAATTTAATAAAAATGAACAATGGAAGAAATCATATTGTAATTATAAAGGAATAAAATAAAATATTTCATAGAGGCTGTACATTATCTGATCCTGGACCATTCTTCACAGACTCAAACTCAGCACAGATACCGACAGTGTCCCTCCCTCACTCCCGTTTCCTGCCCTGATGGTGCAGAAAGCCCCTCTCAAAGCTGCACAATCGACCGTTTTCAGAGGATCCGCGGGACAACTTTAAAGGATCCTGCAGCGTCGCCTCAGCTAATAACCATAAATCGTCACCATATTTCAGACACCGCATCAACCCCGTCCATTTCAGTCGAAGTCGTCTTAATTTCCACCAAGTAACCTCCCAAGCACTGAAAATTAACTTTTATAAGTGTGGAATCTCATTCCTTCAGATATAAATTGTTGTTGAAGTTTTTAGATATTCTAAAAATGTATTTACTTTTGTCTCTTTCTTTTCTCCCTCTTAATCCAACATTTATTTTCCTCTCTTTATTTCTCTTTCTGTGCCTGATTGGACATTGAATTCCCTATTCTAATTGACTCTTCCTGGTTCAGATTCTGCGCTGCTCATTAACGATTTTTCAATCAATTAATTATGGGGTATGGCGGCGTAGTGATTATGTTACTCGACCTGTAATCCAGAGGAAAAGTGGTATGGTGGGGAGAAAATTGTCCAGTGCTTGCTGGTGGAGAGGTTTGCCTTGAGGGGGCAGCGATGAATCGCCATTGCAGTGCTGGTCCCGCCACAAACTGTTCCTCAGCCGCAGACTTCATGATGATCTGGAGACCTGAGCTCACAATCCCACCACGGCAGATCGTGGAAGGATTAAAATCGGGGATGTGTAAGAGCCCAGAATTGGAGGAGTGCAGTGATCACAGAGGGTGTAGGGCTGGAGAAGGTTACAGAGATAGAGAGGGGCGAGTCCATGGAGGGATTTCAAAACAAGGAAGAGAATTTGAAAATTGAGTTGTCACCTGGTTGGGAGCCAATGTAGGTGAGTGAGAGCTGGGGTGATGGGTAAACGGGACCTGGTGCGAGTTAGGATACGGGCAGCAGAGGATTGGATGAGCTGAAGTTTATGGAGGGAGGATGATGGGAGGCCTTCCAGGTGTACATTAGAATCGTTAAGTCTGGAGGTGACAAAGGCAAGGATGAGGGTTTCAGCAGCAGAGCAGCGGCGGAGTCGGGCGACGTTACAGAGGTGGAAGTAGACCGTCTTGGGCGGAAGCTGATCTCAGTGTCAAATGCGGCACCAAGGTTGCAAGCTGTCTGGTTCAGTCTCAGTGGCCAGGGATTGGGATGAAGTCGGTGGCTCGGGAACGGAGTTTGTGTCGGGGACCAGCACTGCAAGGGCGATACATCACTGCCCTCTCAAGGCTACTTGCAAACCTCGCCCAGCAGCAATATTGGAAGAACTGGACAATTTTAACTCCACCATTCCATTCCCGCCTTTTCTCATCCAAACCTTCAGCTTTGACATTTTCCCGCTGCTGAGCAGCCAATTCCAATTACTTTTATAACAGCTGGGATAAGAGGGAACCAGGTTCCACCGAGATTTGAACTCGGATTGCTGGATTCAAAGTCCAGAGTGCTCACCATTACACCATGGAACCCTTACACACTATTCTGAGCCTAATTCGCTTTTTTCCAACTCACCTGCCATTCAGAGCTGCTGAGCATTTTCAGCAAATTCTGTTTTTATTTCAAACTTCCAGCATCCGCAGCATTTTGTCTTGTGTTTGAAAAGAGAACGGAATCCTGGGCTTTACAGACAGAGGCATAGAGGGCAAAAGGAAGGAAGTTATACCAAACCTTTGGAGTATTGTGTGTAATTCGGGCACTGCGCTTTAGGACGGATGCGAGATTCAGTTCCGTGGAGTAGTGGAGAAGAAGAGGTTGTTCTCCTCAGAGCAGAGAAGATAAGGGGAGATGTTGTCGACGTGTTCAACATCATGAAGAGTTTTAATAAAGTAAACAAGGAGAACATTTTCCGGCGGCAGAAGTGTTGCTAACCAGAAAACACATATTAAAGTGATTGGATAAAGTATCAGTAATAAGGTTCTCTCGGGCTTTTGTTGGCCGATTTACTGGTAAAGCTGGGAATTGAGGGGAAACTGGTTCATGGTTTGTAACACAAGCAGTGCGCGGGGTCAGACCGGCCCGGCTAGCTCAGTCGGTAGAGCCTGAGACTCTTAATCTCAGGGGCGGTTTGTGTTTCAAATTATTGGGCTGGTTTCACCGGCGATCCCCAGCACGAAATCCCCCGGCACCTCTCGGTCAATGACTCTTTCAAAAAATGCGATACAACAACATTATCAGGAAATCTGAAGTGTTTATAAACACCGGAAGCTGACACACCAGGGAAGACCTCACAGTCTTGGACACAGAGTGAAATACACTGAAGTGTTTATAAAAAGTTACAGAACACAACACATGTGTAAAATCCCCCGTTGTTTTCTCGGCCCTGATGGGTTGTGAAGGGAGAGACGGGCCGAAGTCCCACTGAGCCGCACTGACCCCGAGCCAAGGTGAAATTAAAATCAGTTCAATCTTTAGCAGTGGGCGGCTGGAGGGAGACAAGATTCCGGAGCTCGGAATCGCCTTTAAAATGAGCCCAAAAATTTAAAACGCAAACTCCCCGCCGTGGGGATGAAGTATCCGACACTCCAGCGACTGGGCTAGCCGGACTGGTCTGTCGCAAGGACCCTGCCTGTGCTCCAGTTTCCTCTCAATTCCCCGGTTTATCAGTAAATCCACCAGCAAAAGCCCGAGGGAACCTTATTACTGATTCATTGTCCAATTACTTGAATAGAAAGCGAGCGGAGGAGAAGGATTGAGAGCTTTTAGTGTGGGACAGAAGTGATGTTGTTTGACGGAGAAGCGACACAATCTCAATCAGTGCAGAGAGAGGTGAGTCAGCGGGTCACCTTCTCCCTTAACACATCCTTCTGACTCGCGGCTGACAAACTGAGCAGAGGTTTCGGGACTGCAGCAATTATCACGCTCGCCTTACACACGAAATGCCCTCGGTTCTGCTCCAGGGCGGGATGAATGATTTTGGAACTTGCTCCAGTTGAACCTCCAGGGGTGAGTTTCTTCCCCTGTGTAAAAGCGGCGACAATTGTCGGTCCCTGTTAAACTGAACAACAGCTGCAGCAGATTCCCGGTGTGACAAACACTGAACATTTTTAACCAACTGCTGTTTGAAAATTCTTCACAAGCAAAAGACAAAACACTTATGAAAGTTTTGCCTGTCACTCGGTGACCATGTTTGGATTTCCTTCAGTCTGAAACAAAAAGTTGATTCTTCAATTAGAACTATTGTCCATCTTTTTACACAGTTTAATGAGTTTTGTGAAAATCAAATAATAACGTGTATTAATACAAAAGTTAATCCCGGACCTGCATTTGCAGATCGCAGTTCTCTTCTGTGATGTTCTTGCTGCAACTAATTACGGCAGAGATTCCCGTAGTGTAGTGGTTATCACGTTTTGAAAACCTTCCCCATTAAAATTGAATTAATATAAGAAAATGGAAGAAATTATGTGCTGACATTTCAATAAAGTTAAAAATCTCAACGAACCCGTATATTTTCTCTGCACAATTCTGCACAGACTGACACTCAGCACAGATACCGACAGTGTCCCTGCCTCACTCCCGTTTCCTGCCCTGAAGGCGAAGAAAGCCCCTCTCAAAGCTGCACATTCAACTGGTTTCAGTGGATCCGCGGGAAACCTTGAAAGGATCCTGCAGCGTCGCCTCGGATAATAACGATAGATCGTCACCATATTTCACCCACCGCAGCAACCACGTCCATTTCAGTATGAGTCCCCTTTTTAACTCTTTCGCGCCAGGCAAACTGTTTGTACAAAATGACACTTTTTAGATGAGATCACAAAAGACGTGCTCGCGAAAGCACGACACCAAGAGCGGGTAGGCATCCACTTGAAATCGATTTCCTCCTGTGTTTTTCTCTGGATGTTGTCTCTCTCGGTGCCGGGCGAACAATTCATTGATGCATTTGTCCTGAACTGAAGCCTTTTGCCCATCTCGCGGTGTCAGAGCCGCTCTGTCTGTCTCGTACCTGCTTGTGACCTTTACCGGGAACAGGCCGCCTGTTCAACTTTCATCAGAAAAATCAGAAAGACAAATAAACAGAAAGATGTGTCTCTCAGCCCCGGTGGCAAAGGTGCAATGAATGTTAATCCAAATAAATCCCCCGTGAGATTCTGTGTGCATCGGCTTCCTTATAAAGTTTGTATTTGAAATGTGCGGGAAATGCGTAAAATTATGAAAATATTCCCATGTCCCGTACGGGGATCGAGCCCACGACCTTGGCGTTATTAGCACACTTTCATCACCAACTGAGCTATTTACAATTTACCCGTTGAGCAGGCCCGAACCGAGGCTGGGAGATTGTCTTTCAGGCTCACACTGGGTGACCGAGTTACTGCACAAACATTGAACAGACCACATCGCATAGACATTGTTCCTATATACAACTGGGCAGAGTTTAAATCGAAAGTAACAGTAAAAGAGCTCTTTAATCTAACAAACCTCATTCTAAAAATTATTATCGCACCATCGCTGAACAGTTCCTCCCTCAGTCCCGGTATAAAAACAGTTGGGGGGACGCTGCCTGGATTCGAACCGGCAGCAATCGGTTGGAGCGGGATCTAACGGGTCCGATACGGTTTTACTCCCATTCCTTTGGGAGACGCCTGTTCAGGAGTGGAAAACTTACTCTGATTCGCTCCTCTTAAAGTGAAGGAGGAAAATATAATTAAAACCTGCCGAAACCCGGGATTGAAACAAGGACCTTTAAAACGTTTTCCCAACTGAGCTATTTCGGCTTCACAGCAAATTAAATATTCTGTCATTCTTTCGGAGGATTTTCTAACCCCGGGAGGAATTGCCCCTCTCACTCATTCCTCACTTCGGTCAATGTGACCCGACCAGATCTAGGAGCTCAGGTTCTGTTAATGTAAAGCTGGAGTGTTGATAAAAATACAAAGCTGACACAGCACGGGGGACCTCACCATGTTGGACACAGCGTGAAATGCACTGAAATGTTCAAATAAAGTTACAGAGCACAACACATGTGTAAAATTCCCTGTTCTTTTCTCCACACTGATGGGTTGTGAAGGGAGAGACGGGCCGAAGTCTCACTGAGCCGCACTGATCACGAGACAAGGTGAAATTATGTCAAATTCAATCTTCAGCAGCGACATACTGGAGAGAGATCAGAGTCCCGAATCAAGGAGTAATGTTCGGATACTAATGTTGAATCTCATTGATATCAAACTCTCCTTGAATTCTCTGCTGGGGGATTCAGAGCTGGGGATCGCCTGTGTAATCAGCTGAAAACATTGAAATAACAACCTCAGTCCCTCCGACAATGAAGGTTACATTTCTTTAATTTGCACAAGTAAACAGAGTCTGGACAGTTGCTATCTTGCTCTCTGTGACCTGAGGTTTTATCTCGTAAACTCCGGCTTTAGTATATGTTGTAATCAATTTTTCTGCCAGTCTCTGTGGTGCAATCGGTTAGCGTGTTCGGCTGTTAATCGAAAAGTTGGTGGTTCGAACCCACCCAGTGAAGGTGTGTTAACCTATTCCAGGTTTTCAAAATGTGTATTTTGGCTGCAAGATCATGGGATATACTGCAGCACTGGGTACAATGTCGGTGAGTATGAGATCATCCATTGGGATCCGAGAAAGCCATTCCGTAACATTTTATTAATGGTGACTGACTAATCGGAACATGAGGAGGCCATTCAGCCCCTCAGCCTTGTTCCTTCATGATGTGCCTCAATGAATCCGAGACTCAACGTTAACGGAGCAAAGCAAGGCTTTTATTAACTCAGAAAGTAATACACAGTGGAGAAGTGTCTCTCATCCAGAGATCTGCTGTACTGCCTGTGAGACACGCTGGGGCCTGCTTAAGTAGGGGCCAGGTATGGGCGGAGCCCTACACACAATACAATACAGGTAAGGAAATGAAACTGAAACTAAACTCCCCTGCTTGTCACAGTCACAGGCACACTCAAACACAGAGAATACAGAGTGCCTGATGAATGGCATATTTCATCACATTCACCCCTTCTACAGATTTAGTCTGTTCGGGGGTTCGATAGTCCTCTGTGACCGACATTGCTGTTGTGGTGCCGCGGGTGTCGGCTGGGCCGCTCAAAGGGCCGCGTAGCTTTGATTAAGTGGGCTCTGTCTGGGTGGTAGAACCGAGGCTTGCATTCAGCGCAAGTGCGACAGTTCCTGGTCAGAGACCGAACTTCCTCAATCGAGTAGGGTAAGTTGCGGGACTTTATGAAGTGGAACAGCCGTGTGACCCCTGGGTGGCAGAGGTCGTTGTGGATGGGCTGTAGCCGATCCCCGGTGGCGCTGGTACACATCCCTCGTGAGAGGGCTTCGGGGGATTCGTTAAGGGCCCCTGGCCAGTAAATGATGTCATACTCGAAGGTGGAGAGCTCGATCCGCCACCTGAGAATCTTATCATTTTTAATCTTCCCCTTCTGTTTATTATAAACATAAACGCTACCGACCACTGGTCGATAAGTAGGGTGAAGCGTTTGCTGGCTAGGTAGTGGCGCACTGCCTCCACGATGGCTTGGGCCTCCTTTTCCACGGAGGAGTGTCTGATCTCGGGCCCTTGGAGGGTCCTCGAGAAGAAAGCTATGGGCCGCCCCACCTGGCTGAGGGTGGCCGCCAAGGCAAAGTCAGACGCATCACTTTCCACTTGAAAGGGAGTGTTCTCGTCCACTGCCTGTAGCGTGGCCCGCTCAATATCCCGCTTAATGCTTTTGAAGGCGGCATGGGCCTCAGCAGAGAGCGGAAAAGAGGATGCTTTCAAGAGGGGGCGGGCTTTGTTGGAGTAGTTGGGGACCCATTGGGCATAATAAGAAAATAACCCCAGGCACCTTTTCAGGGCTTTGGGAGTGTTGGGCAGGGGCAGCTCCCGTAGGGGGTGCAGTCGGTCGGGGTCTGGTCCGATTTCCCCATTCTCCACCACGCTGCCTAGTATGCAGAGGCGCGTGGTGTTGAAAATGCACTTGTCCTCGTTGTAAGTGAGGTTGCGTTTTTGTGCGGTTTTCAGGAACCTCTCGAGGTTTGAGTCGTGATCCTGCTGGTTGTGACCACAGATGGTGACGTTGTCGAGGTAGGGGAAGGTTGCCTGCAAGTGGTGGTCATCGACAATGCGGTCCATCTCCCTCTGGAAGACCGAGACCCCATTCGTCACCCCAAAGGGGACTCTGAGGAATTGGTAGAGGCGTCCGTTCGCCTCGAAGGTGGTGTACGGGCGGTCCTCTGGTCTGATAGGGAGCTGGTGGTACGCTGACTTGAGGTCGATGGTGGAGAACACCCGGTATTGGGCAATTTGGTTCACCATTTCTGATATGCGGGGTAGCGGGTAGGTGTCTAGTTGGGTGTATATGCTGATCGTTTGGCTATAGTCGATCACCATCCGTTTCTTCCCGCTACCCCTCACCACCACCACTTGGGCGCAACACGGGCTGTTGCTATGTTCAATAACGCGCTCCCTCAGCAGCCTGTCCACCTCCGTCACGATAAACCGCCTGTCCTCCCAGCTGTACCTCCTGCTTTTGGTCGCTATTGGCCGGCAGTTGGGAGTAAGGTTCGCGAATAGCGAAAGCGGCTTTACCTTCAGGGTAGCCAGACCGCACACTGTGAGGGGCGGCTGGGACCCACCGTAATTGAGCGTGATGCTTTGGTGGTGGCACTGGAAATCCAGGCCCAAGATCACGCTTGCACATAGACTCTTCATGATTAGTAATTTAAAATTATCGTATACAGTTCCGTTAATGGACAATTGTACCGTGCAGTAACCCATAATGGTCGATGTCTGGGTTTTATCAGCCATAGAGATGGTGCCCCGAGCAGGGACCACCATTAGAGAGAGTTGTTGTGCTAGTTCAGGGTGGATAAAACTCTCCGTGTTTCCACTGTCAATTAAACATTTAACCCCGCACCCGTTTACCTCGATGTCCACCATTCATTTGGATAGCGGGTGCGGTCTGGTCTGGTCCACTTTGACCGATGCCACTGTAGGGCCCTGATCGAGACAAGATGGCGTCCACGCTGTCTGCTCACAAGATGGCGGACCCCACGAGGTCGGGCCGCTCCCACGGCGCACACGCAGCGGTGGCGGGTTTACCAGCGGCGTTTCCTCTGCACACCTTCCCGAAGTGCCCCTTCTTACCGCACTTAAAGCAGGTGGTGCCTTTCGCCGGGCACAGGTTTCTGGTGTGCTTCGGCTGCCCACAGAAGTAGCAGTTGGGGCCCCGACACGTCGCGGCTGTCGTAGGGCTTCTGGGGGGAGAGCGGGGCCCCGACGGTGTCGGGCTGCCGGGCGGGGAAGATGCCTTCCAAGATGGCGGCGCCCTTGGTGCACACGTGGCGGCGTGGACGGCGTGGGCTGAAGAGTAGGCACCCAAGTTTCTCTGGGCCACAGCCAGGGATCGCGCTGTGTCCACAGCCTGTTTCAGGTCCAATCCCGTTTTTTCCAGTAGTCTCTGCCGGATGTAAGTAGAGCTGAGGCCTGCGATAAAGGCATCACGAACAAGCTCGTCAGTGTACACTGCGGCTTTTACATCTTGGCACTTGCAGTCTTTGCCAAGCGTTTTCAGGGTGACTAGGAACTCATCCAGCGATTCCCCAGGTCGCTGTGTGCGAGTAGCGAGCAGATGCCTAGCATACACCTCGTTCGTAGGCTGCTGGTAATGCACCTTTAGGATGTCGCAGGCGGCCGGGTACGTGTCGGCGTCTTGGATGAGGGGGTAAACCCGGTGGCTTACCCAATTCCGCAGGATTCCGAGTTTCATACTTTCAGCATCCGTAGCGTCTGTGATGGCTGCGCAATTGTCCAGGAAGAATTCCATACACTTAAACCAGTGTCCGAATCGTGCCGATGCGTCCAAAGCATGCGGGTCCAAATCCAAACATTCGGGTTTCAAGAGTTGATCCATTGCGTTGAAAATTGAGTTAATAAAATTGATGTGCCTCAATGAATCCGAGACTCAACGTTAACGGAGCAAAGCAAGGCTTTTATTAACTCAGAAAGTAATACACAGTGGAGAAGTGTCTCTCATCCAGAGTTCTGCTGTACTGCCTGTGAGACACGCTGGGGCCTGCTTAAGTAGGGGCCAGGAATGGGCGGAGCCCTACACACAATACAATACAGGTAAGGAAATGAAACTGAAACTAAACTCCACTGCTTGTCACAGTCACAGGCTCAATCAAACACAGAGAATACAGAGTGCCTGATGAATGGCATATTTCATCACACTTCATTCAATTAGATCCTGGATAATCTGTATCTCAGCTGCATTGGCCCGCCTTGGTTCCATATCCAGTTTCACCAGTTTGGAATGGTCTCATTTTTAGTTGCGCCTGGTGCCGCTCCTGTCCTGCTCTTCTGCACATCTCACTGAACCAGGTTTGGACCCTTGGCTTGAGGGTAATGGTAGAGTGATGGATCTGCCCGACCAGATTGAGGTTGAATACAATTCTGCTGCTGCTGATGGCCCAGAATTGCACAGAGAAACTATACGTGTTTTAAGAGATTTTATTTTATTCATCGTTAACCACAAACTTAATTAACTTATTCATGTTAATTCATTTTTAATGGGGAATATTTTACAAAATGTTTCCGACCCTAAGTGGTGGAACCGGAGACACTCAATGTTTTCAAGGGAAGACTGGATAGGCACTAGAGGGAAATAAACTTGCAGGGCTACGGGGAGAGAGCAGGAAATGAGACTGACTGGGTTGCTCGACAGAGAGCCGGCACGGACTCAATGGTCCGAATGGCCCCCTTCTGTCCTGTTTTGACTCACTGATCTTGAGCCAATAACTTTCTTTTGCAGAATGAAATACATTAAAATATGGTTACTGAGGGATAGTCGAAATACAGCGAATTATTTTGCTCTTGCATGTGCTGAACTTTTAACCCATATCTCATTTTACACATCGTATTTTAGGAGAATGCTTTCAAATGTTCATTGCTTGTGAGAGCAGGGATCTGGGGCAACTTCTGTTAAATTAAACAGGACCGGCTATTTCACAGAAAAAAAATATTCTCTGCCAATGTTTTTAGATTATAGACTGACCAATCTTTCTTAGTGGATGACTTGACATTTGCCCACATTGACCTCCATTAATCCCATTTCAGGGGAGATTTAAGAGAGTTGTTCAAAATTATGGGGAAAACAGTTTCCACTGGCAGGAGTGTCAGCAGGGCTATGGGGGAAGAGCAGTGGAGTGGGACTATTTGGATAGATCTTTCAAAGGTACAACATCATTTGTTCATTTTAATCTGCGATTGAGAGAATTTAGTTAACCGAAGGTAGTTAGGGATAATTCAAGTCTGTGAGAACCTTCATAATTGATTCAATCATCATTAATCAACCCACAACATTGTGTTGTTCACTGCAGGAATTAATAACAAGTTTACTGGGTGACAGACAAACTGCGATAATTATTATAGAATCATAGAATCAGACAGCACAGAAGGAGGCCATTCGGCCCATAGTGGCTGTGCCTCTTTGAAAGAGCGATCCAATTATTCCCACTGCCTACTCTTTTCCCAAAGCCCTGCAAGCGTTTCTTTTTCAATTTCCTTCCCCTTTGAAAGTTAATATTGAATCTGCTTCCACCACCATGTCAGGCAGAAACATATTGACATTAATATTATCCGAGGCCCATTTCACACAGTAATTTCCATGCTTTGCATGTCATGAATTTGTTCCCTTCTCATTTTACACACTTTATTTTAGCAGTTTGCTCTGCAAACCATGAACCAGGTTCTCCTGAATTCCAAGGTGTGTAAGGAAATCTAGCTCACCTGTCAGTCACTGTCTCTGGCCCGCTTTCACCACCTGCTGCCGGTGGACTGCAGCAAATCCAGTTACACACACCGAGCCCCCACAATCATCACATCACAGGGAAATAAACTGCGAAACTGCTCTAAATACACAACAGGTCGAGCAGCTTCTGAACAACAATTAAACTTGCGGCGTATGGACAATATTGAGAACTGTGAACCAGGCCGTGTAAAAATAAAAACAGTGTCATAGAATCATAGATTCAACATTAACTTTCAAATGGGAAATATAGTTGAAAAATAAACACTTGCAGGGCTATGGGGAAAGAGCAGGGCAGTGGGACTCATTGAATAGTTCTTTCAAAGAGCCGGCACAGGCACGATGGGGCTTAATGGGTTCCTTCTGTGCTGTCTGATTCTACATAAATGTTACTAAAGTTTGACTCTCACCTGGAAAACATGTTAGCATTCCCTTCAGTGTGCAACAAAAAGCAGTGGGTCGATTAAGAGAATTATTAAGTGTCTAACAGACTTGAATTATTTTATTAAACAGTTTTGTGAGAACCAATGGGTCGCGGCGATGAGAGCACCGAATCCTAACCACTAGACCACCAGGGAACACTTGTACAAACTGCAATATCTCGCAGATCCTTGCTCGCTTACAACCAGCAGATCAAAACCGTATTTTAGTTTTGGTCACCTTACCTGTTGAAGGATATACTTGCCATAGATGGGGTGTGAGATGCTTCACTAGAATGATTCCTGCAATGAGAGGGCTGTCCTATGAGGAGCGATTGAGTAGATTGGGCCTATACTCTCTCGAGTTGAGAAGAACGAGAGGTGATCTCAGTGAATCATACAATCATACAGTTACTTATGCAACTGCCTTTTGAAAACCACGATTGAATCTGCCTCCAGCACCCTTTCAGCCAGTGCATTCCAGATCCTACGATCGATAACTGTAAACCAAGTCTGACAGTGGCACAGTAATTAGTGAGGATAGGAGCAGAAAATTGCAAAGGGACATTGATTGAGTGGGAAAACTGGAGGCATCTGATTCAGAAGATTCGGGGGCGACCTGGAAATTCGAGAGTTTAATGATTTTGAAAGGAACATTTTTGACTTGTGCAGTTTCGGTTAGAGAAATGTTAGTGAAAGGAAATTATTCCAGAATCTGGAATTCAGCATTTCACCTTCTCGCTGAACAGTTCTTTCTGGATAACAACAGAAAATGCTGGAAAAACTCAGCAAGTCAGGCAACATCCGTGGAGAGAAATTTGAGTTGACGTTTCGGGTTTGACCCTTCTTCAAAACTGGAGAGAAAAGGAACTAGATCGAAGGCAGGGCTGCGATCGGACAAAAGAATAAAAGAACCAAAAGAAGTAAAAGAGATTAGAAGCTACACGAGATGGTAATAGGCTGTGATTAGGTGTAAAGTGTACTGGCAGGGCAAAAGATAGCTGCCAGGTGTGAGAGAGAAACAAAAGGAAAGGGGGGGGGAAAGGAAAGGAGTGGAAAAATATAAGTGAAAATGAAATAGGGGCCGAGGTTATGATCTGAAATTGTTGAACTCGATATTGAGACCGGAAGGCTGCAGAGTGCCTAATCGGAAGATGAGGTGCTGTTCCTCGAGTTTACATTGAGCTTCCGTGGAACAGTACAAGAGGCCAAGGACGGTGAGGTCCGAGTGGGAATGGAGCGGTGAATTGAAATGACAGGCGACTGGAAGCTCGGGGTCACCCTTACGGACTGAACGGAGGTGTTCCGCAAAGCGGTCACCCAATCTGCGTTTGGTCTCCCCAATGTAGAGGAGACCGCATCGTGAGCAGCGAATACAGTATACTAGATTGCGAGAAGTACAAGTAAATCGCTGTTTCACCTGGAAGGGGTGTTTGGGGCCCTGGACAGTGGGGAGGGGGGAGGTATAGGGGCAGGTGTTACATCTCCTCCGCTTGCACGGGAAGGTGCCAGGCGAAGGGGAAGGGCTGTTTGGGGTGATAGAGGAGTGGACTAGGGTGTCTCGGAGAGAGCGGTCCCTGCAGAATGCTGAAAGGGGAGGGGAGGGGAAGATATGTTTGGTGGTGGGATCACTTTGGAGGTAGCGGAAATGCCGGAGGATGATCCGTTGAATGTGGAGGCTGGTGGGGTGAAAGGTGAGGACAAGGGGAACCCTATCGTGGTTCCGGGAGGGAGGGGCAGGGGTGAGGGCAGAGGTGCGGGAGATAGAACTGACACGGTCGAGGGCAGTGTCAACCACGGTAGAGGGGAATCCTCGGTTGCGGAAAAAGGAAGACATGTCTGAAGCACTGGTGTGGAAGGTGGCATCGTCGGAGCAGATACGGCGGAGGCGGAGAAACTGGGAGAATGGAATAGAGTCCTTACAGGAAGCGGGGTGGGAGGAAGTGTAGTCCAGGTAGCTGTGGGAGTCAGTGGGCTTGTAGTAAATATTGGTCGATAACCTATCCCCAGAGATGGAGACGGAGAAGTCGAGGAAGGGAAGGCAAGAGTCAGAGATGGACCATGTGAAGGTGAGGGAAGGGTGGAAATTGGAGGCAAAGTGAATGAAATTGTCAAGTTCGGGACGAGAGCAGGAAACGGCACCGATACAGTCATCAATGTATCGGAAAAAGAGGTGAGGGAGGGGACCCGAGTAGGACTGGAACAAAGATTGTTCCACATAGCCCACGAAAAGGCAGGCATAGCTAGGACCCATGCGGGTACCCATGGCAACACCTTTGATTTGGAGGAAATGAGTGGAGTTAAAGGAGAAGTTGTTCAATGTGAGAAAAAGTTCAGCCAGGCGGAGGAGGGTCGTGGTGGATGGGGACTGGTCGGGCCTCTGTTCGAGGAAGAAGCGGAGTGCCCTCAGGCCATCCTGGTGGGGGATGGAGGTGTAGAGGGATTGTACGTCCATGGTGAAAAGGAAGCGGTTGGGGCCATGAAACTGGAAACTGTTAAAGTGGCGGAGGGCGTCCGAAGAGTCGCGGATGTAGGTGGGAAGAGACTGGACAAGGGGAGAAAAGATAGAGTCAAGATAGGAAGAGATAAGTTCCGTAGGGCAAGAACAGGCTGAAACGATGGGTCTACCAGGGCAGTCCTGTTTGTGGATCTTGGGAAGGAGGTAGAAGCGGGCTGTGTGGGGTTGGGGAACTATGAGGTTGGTGGCAGCGGGGGGAAGATCTCCAGAGGAGATGAGGTCAGTGACAGTCTTGGAAACGGTGGTTTGATGTTCGGTAGTGGGGTCATGGTCCAGGTGGAGGTAGGAGCAGGTGTCGGAGAGTTGGCGTTCAGCTTCCGCTAGGTAGAGGTCAGTACGCCAAACAACAACAGCACCACCCTTGTCAGCGGGTTTAATGACAATGTCAGGGTTGGATCTAAGAGAATGGAGTGCTGCAAGTTCAGAGGGAGGTAGGTTGGAGTTAATTGTTGAACTCGATATTGAGACCGGAAGGCTGCAGAGTGCCTCCACTCCTTTCCTTTCCCCCCCCCCTTTCCTTTTGTTTCTCTCTCACACCTGGCAGCTATCTTTTGCCCTGCCAGTACACTTTACACCTAATCACAGCCTATTACCATCTCGTCTAGCTTCTAATCTCTTTTACTTCTTTTGGTTCTTTTATTCTTTTGTCCGATCGCAGCCCTGCCTTCGATCTAGTTCCTTTTCTCTCCAGTTTTGAAGAAGGGTCAAACCCGAAACGTCAACTCAAATTTCTCTCCACAGATGTTGCCTGACTTGCTGAGTTTTTCCAGCATTTTCTGTTGTTATTTCGGATTTCCAACATCTGCAGTATTTTGCTATCGTTCTAGTTCTTTCTGGATGTTTAGCTAAGCAGAGGTTTCCGTAGTGTAGCGGTTTATCATGTTCACCTCACAGACGAAAAGTCTCCGGCTCGATCCTGGGGGGAAACATTATGTTCTAGAATTGGTGCGTGGTTCAAACTGAAAATAAACCTTTCCTATTTCAATTTAATAAAAATGAACAATGGAAGAAATCATATTGTAATTATAAAGGAATAAAATAAAATATTTCATAGAGGCTGTACATTATCTGATCCTGGACCATTCTTCACAGACTCAAACTCAGCACAGATACCGACAGTGTCCCTCCCTCACTCCCGTTTCCTGCCCTGATGGTGCAGAAAGCCCCTCTCAAAGCTGCACAATCGACCGGTTTCAGAGGATCCGCGGGACAACTTTAAAGGATCCTGCAGCATCACCATATTTCACACACCGCATCAACCCCGTCCATTTCAGTCGAAGTCGTCTTAATTTCCACCAAGTAACCTCCCTAGCACTGAAAATTAACTTTTATAAGTGTGGAATCTCATTCCTTCAGATATAAATTGTTGTTGAAGATTTTTGATATTATAAAAATGTTTTTACCTTTGTCTCTTTCTTTTCTCCCTCTTAATCCAACATTTATTTTCCTCTCTTTATTTCTCTTTCTGTGCCTGATTGGACATTGAATTCCCTATTCTAATTGACTCTTCCTGGTTCAGATTCTGCGCTGCTCAGTAACGATTCTTCAAACAATTAATTATGGGGTATGGCGGCGTAGTGATTATGTTACTCGACCTGTAATCCAGAGGGAAAGTGGAATGGTGGGGAAAAAATTGTCCAGTGCTTGCTGGTGGAGAGGTTTGCCTTGAGGGGGCAGCGATGAATCGCCATTGCAGTGCTGGTCCCGCCACAAACTGTTCCTCAGCCGCAGACTTCATGATGATCTGGAGACCTGAGCTCACAATCCCACCACGGCTGATCGTGGAAGGATTAAAATCGGGGATGTGTAAGAGCCCAGAATTGGAGGAGTGCAGAGATCACAGAGGGTGTAGGGCTGGAGAAGGTTACAGAGATAGAGAGGGGCGAGTCCATGGAGGGATTTCAAAACAAGGAAGAGAATTTGAAAATTGAGTTGTCGCCTGGTTGGGAGCCAATGTAGGTGAGTGATAGCCGGGGTGATGGGTGAACGGGACATGGTGCGAGTTAGGATACGGGCAGCAGAGGATTGGATGAGATGAAGTTTATGGAGGGAGGGTGATGGGAGGCCTTCCAGGAGTACATTAGAATCGTCAAGTCTAGAGGTGACAAAGGCAAGGATGAGGGTTTCAGCAGCAGATCAGCGGCGGAGTCGGGCGACGTTACAGAGGTGGAAGTAGACCGTCTTGGGCGGAAGCTCATCTCAGTGTCAAATGCGGCACCAAGGTTGCAAGCTGTCTCGTTCAGTCTCAGTGGCCAGGGATTGGGATGAAGTCGGAGGCTCGGGAACGGAGTTTGTGTCGGGGACCAGCACTGCAATGGCGATACATCACTGCCCTCTCAAGGCTACTTGTAAACCTCGCCCAGCAGCAATATTGGAAGAACTGGACAAATTTTACCTCCACCATTCCATTTTGGCCCGGCCTTTTCTCATCCAAACCTTCAGCTTCGACATTTTCCCGCTGCTGAGCAGCCAATCACACAGCTGCCATCAAAATTACTTTTACAAAAGCTGTGACAAAAGGGAACCAGGTTCCACCGAGATTTGAACTCGGATTGCTGGATTTAAAGTCCAGAGTGCTCACCATTACACCATGGAACCCTTACACACTACCCCGAGCCTAATTCGCTTTTTTCCAACTCACCTGCCATTCACAGCTGCTGAGTATTTTCAGCAAATTCTGTTTTTATTTCAAACTTCCAGCATCCGCAGCATTTTGTCTTGTGTTAGAAAAGAAAACGGAATCCTGGGCTTTACAGACAGAGGCATAGAGGGCAAAAGGAAGGAAATTATACCAAACCTTTGGAGTATTGTGTGTAATTCGGGCACTGCGCTTTAGGATGGATGCGAGACTTCAGTTCCGTGGAGTAGTGGAGAAGAAGAGGCTGTTCTCCTCAGAGCAGAGAAGATAAGGGGAGATTTTGTCGACGTGTTCAATATCATGAAGAGTTTTAATAAAGTAAACAAGGAGAACATTTTCCGGCGGCAGAAGTGTTGCTAACCAGAAAACACATATTAAAGTGATTGGATAAAGTATCAGTAATAAGGTTCCCTCGGGCTTTTGCTGGCCGATTTACTGGTAAAGCTGGGAATTGAGGGGAAACTGGTTCATGGTTTGTAACACAAGCAGTGCGCCGGGTCAGACCGGCCCGGCTAGCTCAGTCGGTAGAGCCTGAGACTCTTAATCTCAGGGGCGGTTTGTGTTTCAAATTATTGGGCTGGTTTCACAGGCGATCCCCAGCTCTAAATGCCCCGGCACCTCTCGGTCAATGACTCTTCCAAAAAATGCGATTCAACAACATTATCAGGAAATCTGAAGTGTTTATAAACACCGGAAGCTGACACACCAGGGAAGACCTCACAGTCTTGGACACACAGTGAAATACACTGAAGTGTTTATAAAAAGTTACAGAACACAACACGTGTGTAAAATTCCCCGTTGTTTTCTCGGCCCTGATGGGTTGTGAAGGGAGAGACGGGCCGAAGTCCCACTGAGCCGCACTGAACCCGAGCCAAGGTGAAATTAAAATCAGTTCAATCTTTAGCAGCGGGCGGCTGGAGAGAGACAAGATTCCGGAGCTGGGAATCGCCTTTAAAATGAGCCCAAAAATTTAAAACGCAAACTGCCCAAGGTGTGAATGAAGTATCCGACACTCCACCGACTGGGCTAGCCGGACTGGTCTGTCGCAAGGACCCTGCCTGTGCTCCAGTTTCCTCTCAATTCCCCGGTTTATCAGTAAATCCACCAGCAAAAGCCCGAGCGAACCTTATTACTGATTCATTGTCCAATTACTTGAATAGAAAGCGAGCGGAGGAGAAGGATTGAGAGTTTTTAGTGTGGGACAGAAGTGATGTTGTTTGACGGAGAAGCGACACAATCTCAATCAGTGCAGAGAGAGGTGAGTCAGCGGGTCACCTTCTCCCTGAACACATCCTTCTGTCTTGTGGCTGACAAAAAGAGCAGAGGTTTCGGGACTGCAGCAATTATCACGCTCGCCTTACACACGAAATGCCCTCGGTTCTGCTCCAGGGCGGGATGAATGATTTTGGAACTTGCTCCAGTTGAACCTCCAGGGGCGAGTTTCTTCCGCTGTGTAAAAGCGGCGACAATTGTCGGTTCCTCTTAAACTGAACAACGGCTGCAGCAGATTCCCGGTGTGACAAACACTGAACATTTTTAACCAACTGCTGTTGAAAATTCTTCACAAGCAAAAGACAAAATACTTATGAAAGTTTTGCCTGTCACTCGGTGACCATGTTTGGATTTCCTTCAGTCTGAAACAGAAAGTTGATTCTTCAATTAGAACAATTGTCCATCTTTTTACACAGTTTAATGAGTTTTGTGAAAATCAAATAATAACGTGTATTAATACAAAAGTTAATCCCGGACCTGCATTTGCAGATCGCAGTTCTCTTCTGTGATGTTCTTGCTGCAACTAATTACGGCAGAGATTCCCGTAGTGTAGTGGTTATCACGTTTTGAAAACCTTCCCCATTAAAATTGAATTAATATAAGAAAATGGAAGAAATTATGTGCTGACATTTCAATAAAGTTAAAAATCTCAACGAACCCGTATATTTTCTCTGCACAATTCTGCACAGACTGACACTCAGCACAGATACCGACAGTGTCCCTGACTCACTCCCGTTTCCTGCCCTGAAGGCGCAGAAAGCCCCTATCAAAGCTGCACATTCAACTGGTTTCAGTGGATCCGCGGGAAATCTTGAAAGGATCCTGCAGCGTCGCCTCGGATAATAACGATAGATCGTCACCATATTTCACCCACCGCAGCAACCACGTCCATTTCAGTATGAGCCCCCTTTTTAACTCTTTCGCGCCAGGCAAACTGTTTGTACAAAATGACACTTTTTAGATGAGAACACAACAGACGTGTTCGCGAAAGCACGACACCAAGAGCGGGTAGGCATCCACTTGAAATCGATTTCCTCCTGTGTTTTTCTCTGGATGTTGTCTCTCTCGGTGCCGGGCGAACAATTCATTGATGCATTTGTCCTGAACTGAAGCCTTTTGCCCATCTCGCGGGGTCAGAGCCGCTCTGTCTGTCTCGTACCTGCTTGTGACCTTTATCGGGAACAGGCCGCCTGTTCAACGTTCATCAGAAAACCCAGAAAGACAAATAAACAGAAAGATGTGTCTCTCAGCCCCGGTGGCAAAGGTGCAATGAATGTTAATGCAAATAAATCCCCCGTGAGATTCTGTGTGCATCGGCTTCCTTATAAAGTTTGTATTTGAAATGTGCGGGAAATGCGTAAAATTATGAAAATATTCCCATGTCCCGTATGGGGATCGAGCCCACGACCTTGGCGTTATTAGCACACTTTCTCACCAACTGAGCTAACCGGTCACAATTTACGCGTTGGGCAGGCCCGAACCCAGGCTGGGAGATTGTCTTTCAGGCTCACACTGGGTGACCGAGTTACTGCACAAACATTGAACAGACCACAGCGCATAGACATTGTTCCTATATACAACTGGGCAGAGTTTAAATCGAAAGTAACAGTAAAAGAGCTCTTTAATCTAACAAACCTCATTCTAAAAATTATTATCGTACCATCGCTGAACAGTTCCTCCCTCAGTCCCGGTATAAAAACAGTTGGGGGGACCCTGGCTGGATTCGAACCGGCAGCAATCGGTTGGAGCGGGATCTAGCGGGTCCGATACGGTTTTACTCCCATTCCTTTGGGAGACGCCTGTTCAGGAGTGGAAAACTTGCTCTGATTCGCTCCTCTTAAAGTGAAGGAGGAAAATATAATTAAAACCTGCCGAAACCCGGGATTGAAACAGGGACCTTTAAAACGCTTTCCCAACTGAGCTATTTCGGCTTCACAGCAAATTAAATATTCTGTCATTCTTTCGGAGGATTTTCTAACCCCGGGAGGAATTGCCCCTCTCACTCATTCCTCACTTCGGCCAATGTGACCCGACCAGATCTAGGAGCTCAGGTTGTGTTAATGTAAAGCTGGGGTGTTGATAAAAATACAAAGCTGACACACCAGGGGGGACCTCACCGTGTTGTACACAGCGTGAAATGCACTGAAATGTTCAAATAAAGTTACAGAACACAACACATGTGTAAAATTCCCTGTTCTTTTCTCCACACTGATGGGTTGTGAAGGGAGAGACGGCCGAAGTCTCACTGAGCCGCACTGATCACGAGACAAGGTGAAATTATGTCAAATTCAATCTTCAGCAGCGACATGCTGGAGAGAGATCAGAGTCCCGAATCAAGGAGTAATGTTCGGATACTAATGTTGAATCTCATTTATATCAAACTCTCCTTGAATTCTCTGCTGGGGGATTCAGAGCTGGGGATCGTCTGTGAAATCAGCTGAAAACATTGAAATAACAACCTCAGTCCCTCCAACAATGAAGGTTACATTTCTTTAATTTGCACAAGTAAACAGAGTCTGGACAGTTGCTATCTTGCTCTCTGTGACCTGAGGTTTTATCTCGCAAACTCCGGCTTTAGTATATGTTGTAATCGATTTTTCCGCCAGTCTCTGTGGCGCAATCGATTAGCATGTTCTGTTATTAGCCGAAAAGTTGGTGGTTCGCACCCACCCAGTGAAGGTGCGTTAACCTTTTCCAGGTTTTCAAAATGTGTATTTTGGCTGCAAGATCATGGGATATACTGCAGCACTGGGTACAATGTCGGTGAGTATGAGATCATCCATTGGGATCCGAGAAAGCCATTCCGTAACATTTTATTAATGGTGACTGACTAATAGGAACATGAGGGGGCCATTCAGCCCCTCAGCCTTGTTCCTTCATGATGTGCCTCAATGAATCCGAGACTCAACGTTAACGGAGCAAAGCAAGGCTTTTATTAACTCAGAAAGTAATACACAGTGGAGAAGTGTCTCTCATCCAGAGATCTGCTGTACTGCCTGTAAGACACACTGGGGCCTGCTTAAGTAGGGGCCAGGTATGGGCGGAGCCCTACACACAATACAATACAGGTAAGGAAATGAAACTGAAACTAAACTCCCCTGCTTGTCACAGTCACAGGCACACTCAAACACAGAGAATACAGAGTGCCTGATGAATGGCATATTTCATCACATTCACCCCTTCTACAGATTTAGTCTGTTCGGGGGTTTGATAGTCCTCTGTGACCGACATTGCTGTTGTGGTGCCCCGGGTGTCGGCTGGGTGTTATCGGTGGCCTCCTGGGTCTCTGCCGGTGGCGCCGCCAGGGTTGTTGAAGGGGTAGTTGGTGGGGGCACCGTTGGTCGATGTTCTTCCGGGGGTGATGAAACGATAGTGGGTGGGTAAGAATTGCTGTGATCGTTGTTGCTGTTGTTGTCGTGGTTGTTGTCATTACCGGCTGGGGCGACGTCTTTTATGGACACGGTGTCCTCCCTTCCGTCGGCGTGCCGGACATACGCGTATTGGGGGTTGGCGTGGAGTAGGTACACTGACTCCGCGAGAGGGTCCATCTTGTGGCCCCTCACATGCCTTCGTACAAACACCAGACCTGGGGTGGATAGCCATGACGGCATGGATACGCCTGAGGTGGATTTCCGTGGAAAGACAAACATTCGTTCATGAGGCGTGGCATTAGTGGCAGTACACAATAGCGACTGTATCGAATGGAGCACATCTGGGAGGACTTCCTGCCAGCGGGAGATAGGGAGGCCCTTGGTCCTTAGAGCTGGAGTGACTGCTTTCTATACTGTCCCGTTCTCTCGCTCCTCCTGGCCGTTACCCTGGGGGTTGTAGCTGGTGGTACGGCTCGTGGCGATCCCCCTGGACAGCATGTACTGGCGTAGCTCTTCACTCATGAAGGACGCCCCCCTATCCGTATGGATGTAGCTCGGCATACCGAACAGGCAGAACAGGCTGTTGAGGCACTTAATGACCATGGCGCTGGTCATGTCTGGGCAGGGGAAGGCGAATGGGAAACGGGAGTATTCGTCCACAATGTTCATGAAGTAAACACTGCGGTCGACTGACGGGAGGGGGCCCTTGAAATCTAAGCTGAGCTGCTCAAAGGGCCGTGTAGCTTTGATTAAGTGGGCTCTGTCTGGGTGTTAGAACCGAGGCTTGCATTCAGCGCAAGTGCGACAGTTCCTGGTCAGAGACCGAACTTCCTCAATCGAGTAGGGTAAGTTGCGGGACTTTATGAAGTGGAACAGCCGTGTGACCCCTGGGTGGCAGAGGTCGTTGTGGATGGTCTGTAGCCGATCCCCGGTGGCGCTGGTACACATCCCTCGTGAGAGGGCGTCGGGGGATTCGTTAAGGGCCCCTGGCCGGTAAATGATGTCATACTCGAAGGTGGAGAGCTCGATCCGCCACCTGAGAATCTTATCATTTTTAATCTTCCCCTTCTGTTTATTATTAAACATAAATGCTACCGACCGCTGGTCGGTAAGTAGGGTGAAGCGTTTGCTGGCTAGGTAGTGGCGCCAGTGGCGCACTGCCTCCACGATGGCTTGGGCCTCCTTTACCACGGAGGAGTGTCTGATCTCGGGCCTTTGAAGGGTCCTCGAGAAGAAAGCTATGGGCCGCCCCACCTGGTTGAGGGTGGCCGCCAAGGCAAAGTCAGACACATCACTTTCCACTTGAAAGGGAGTGTTCTCGTCCACTGCCTGTAGCGTGGCCCACTCAATATCCCGCTTAATGCTTTTGAAGGTGGCATGGGCCTCAGCAGAGAGCGGAAAAGAGGATGCTTTCAAGAGGGGGCGGGCTTTGTTGGAGTAGTTGGGGACCCATTGGGCATAATAAGAAAATAACCCCAGGCACCTTTTCAGGGCTTTGGGAGTGTTGGGCAGGGGCAGCTCCCGTAGGGGGCGCAGTCGGTCGGGGTCCGGTCCGATTTCCCCATTCTCCACCACGCTGCCTAGTATGCAGAGGCGCGTGGTGTTGAAAATGCACTTGTCCTCGTTGTAAGTGAGGTTGCGTTTTTGTGCAGTTTTCAGGAACCTCTCGAGGTTCGAGTCGTGATCCTGCTGGTTGTGACCACAGATGGTGACGTTGTCGAGGTAGGGGAAGGTTGCCTGCAAGTGGTGGTCATCGACCATGCGGTCCATCTCCCTCTGGAAGACCGAGACCCCATTCGTCACCCCAAAGGGGACTCTGAGGAATTGGTAGAGGCGTCCGTTCGCCTCGAAGGCAGTGTACGGGCGGTCCTCTGGTCTGATAGGGAGCTGGTGGTACGCTGACTTGAGGTCGATGGTGGAGAACACCCGGTATTGGGCAATTTGGTTCACCATTTCTGATATGCGGGGTAGCGGGTAGGTGTCTAGTTGGGTGTATATGTTGATCGTTTGGCTATAGTCGATCACCATCCGTTTCTTCCCGCTACCCCTCACCACCACCACTTGGGCACGCCACGGGCTGTTGCTATGTTCAATAACGCGCTCCCTCAGCAGCCTGTCCACCTCCGTCACGATGAACTGCCTGTCCCCCCAGCTGTACCTCCTGCTTTTGGTCGCTATTGGCCGGCAGTTGGGAGTAAGGTTCGCGAATAGCGAAAGCGGCTTTACCTTCAGGGTAGCCAGACCGCACACTGTGAGGGGCGGCTGGGACCCACCGTAATTGAGCGTGATGCTTTGGTGGTGGCACTGGAAATCCAGGCCCAAGATCACGCTCGCTCATAGACTCTTCATGATTAGTAATTTAAAATTATCGTATACAGTTCCGTTAACGGACAATTGTACCGCGCAGTAACCCATAATGGTCGATGTCTGGGTTTTATCAGCCATAGAGATGGTGCCCCGAGCAGGGACCACCATTAGAGAGAGTTGTGCTAGTTCAGGGTGGATAAAACTCTCCGTGCTTCCACTGTCAATTAAACATTTAACCCCGCACCCGTTTACCTCGATGTCCACCATTGATTTGGATAGCGGGTGCGGTCTGGTCTGGTCCACTTTGACCGATGCCACTGTAGGGCCCTGATCGAGACAAGATGGCGTCCACGCTGTCTGCTCACAAGATGGCGGACCCCACGAGGTCGGGCCGCTCCCACGGCGCACACGCAGCGGTGGCGGGTTTTCCAGCGGGTTTTCCTCTGCACACCTTCCTGAAGTGCCCCTTCTTACCGCACTTAAAGCAGGTGGTGCCTTTCACCGGGCACAGGTTTCTGGTGTGCTTCGGCTGCCCGCAGAAGTAGCAGTTGGTGCCCCGACACGTCGCGGCTGTCGTAGGGCTGCTGGGGGGAGAGCGGAGCCCCGACGGTGTCGGGCTGCCGGGCGGGGAAGATGCCTTCCAAGATGGCGGCACCCTTGGTGCACACGTGGTGGCGTGGGCGGCGCGGGCTGAAGAGTCGGCGCCCAAGTTTCTCTGGGCCACAGCCTGTTTCAGGTCCAATCCCGTTTTTTCCAGTAGTCTCTGCCGGATGTAAGTGGAGCTGAGGCCTGTGATAAAGGCATCACGAACAAGCTCGTTAGTGTACACTGCGGCTTTTACATCTTGGCACTTGCAGTCTTTGCCAAGCGTTTTCAGGGTGACTAGGAACTCATCCAGCGATTCCCCAGGTCGCTGTGTGCGAGTAGCGAGCAGATGCCTTGCGTACACCTCGTTCATAGGCTGCTGGTAATGCACCTTTAGGATGTCGCATGCGGCCGGGTACGTGTCGGCGTCTTGGATGAGGGGGTAAACCCGGTGGCTTACCCAATTCCGCAGGATTCTGAGTTTCATACTTTCAGCATCCGTAGCGTCTGTGATGGCTGCGGAATTTTCCAGGAAGAATTCCATACACTTAAACCAGTGTCCGAATCGTGCCGATGCGTCCGAAGCATGCGGGTCCAAATCCAAACGTTCGGGTTTCAAGAGTTGATCCATTGCGTTGAAAATTGAGTTAATAAAATTGATGTGCCTCAATGAATCCGAGACTCAACGTTAACGGAGCAAAGCAAGGCTTTTATTAACTCAGAAAGTAATACACAGTGGAGAAGTGTCTCTCATCCAGAGTTCTGCTGTACTGCCTGTGAGACACGCTGGGGCCTGCTTAAGTAGGGGCCCGGAATGGGCGGAGCCCTACACACAATACAATACAGGTAAGGAAATGAAACTGAAACTAAACTCCCCTGCTTGTCACAGTCACAGGCTCAATCAAACACAGAGAATACAGAGTGCCTGATGAATGGCATATTTCATCACACTTCATTCAATTAGATCCTGGATAATCTGTATCTCAGCTGCATTGGCCCGCCTTGGTTCCATATCCAGCTTCACCAGTTTGGAATGGTCTCATTTTTCGGTGCACCTGGTGCCGCTCCTGTCCTGCTCTTCTACACATCTCACTGAACCAGGTTTGGACCCTTGGCTTGAAGGTAATGGTAGAGTGATGGATCTGCCCGACCAGATTGTGGTTGAATACAATTCTGCTGCTGCTGATGGCCCAGAATTGCACAGAGAAACTATACGTGCTTTAAGAGATTTTATTTTATTCATCGTTAACCACAAACTTAATTAACTTATTCATGTTAATTCATTTTTAATGGGGAATATTTTACAAAATGTTTCCGACCCAAAGTGGTGGCACCGGAGACACTCAATGTTTTCAAGGGAAGACTGGATAGGCACTAGAAGGAAATAAACTTGCAGGGCTACGTGGAGAGAGCAGGAAATGAGACTGGCTGGGTTGCTCGACAGAGAGCCGGCACGGACTCAATGGTCCGAATGGCCCCCTTCTGTCCTGTTTTGACTCACTGATCTTGAGCCAATAACTTTCTTTTGCAGAATGAAATACATTAAAATGTGGTTACTGAGGGATAGTCGAAATACAGCGGATTATTTTGCTCTTGCATGTGCTGAACTTTTAAACAATATCTCATTTTACACATCGTATTTTAGGAGAATGCTTTCAAATGTTCATTGCTTGTGAGAGCAGGGATCTGGGGCAACTTCTGTTAAATTAAACAGGACCGGCTATTTCACAGAAAAAAAATATTCTCTGCCAATGTTTTCAGATTATAGACTGACCAATCTTTCTTAGTGGATGACTTGACATTTGCCCACATTCACCTCCATTAATCCCATTTCAGGGGAGATTTAAGAGAGTTGTTCAAAATTATGGGGGAAACAGTTTCCACTGGCAGGAGTGTCAGCAGGGCTATGGGGGAAGAGCAGCGGAGTGGGACTATTTGGATAGCTCTTTCAAAGGTACAACATCATTTGTTCATTTTAATCTGCGATTGAGAGAATTTTGTTAACCGAAGGTATTTAGGGATAATTCAAGTCAGTGAGAACCTTCATAATTGATTCAATCATCATTAATCAACCCACAACATTGTGTTGCTCACTGCAGGAACTAATAACAAGTTTACTGGGTGACAGACAAACTGCGATAATTATTATAGAATCATAGAATCAGACAGCACAGAAGGAGGCCATTCGGCCCATAGTGGCTGTGCCTCTTTGAAAGAGCGATCCAATTATTCCCACTGCCTACTCTTTTCCCAAAGCCCTGCAAGCGTTTCTTTTTCAATTTCCTTCCCCTTTGAAAGTTAATATTGAATCTGCTTCCACCACCATGTCAGGCAGAAACATATTGACATTAATATTATCCGAGGCCCATTTCACACAGTAATTTCCATGCTTTGCATGTCATGAACTTTTTCCCTTCTCATTTTACACACTTTATTTTAGCAGTTTGCTCTGCAAACCAAGAACCAGGTTCTCCTGAATTCCAAGGTGTGTAAGGAAATCTAGCTCACCTGTCAGTCACTGTCTCTGGCCTGCTTTCACCACCTGCTGCCGGCGGACTGCAGCAAATCCAATTACACACACCGAGACCCCACAATCATCACATCACAGGGAAATAAACTGGGAAACTGCTCAAAATACACAACAGGTCGAGCAGCTTCTGAACAACAATTCAACTTGCTGCGTATGGACAATATTCAGAACTGTGAACCAGGCCGTGTAAAAATAAAAACAGTGTCATAGAATCATAGATTCAACATTAACTTTCAAAAGGGAAATGTAGTTGAAAAAGAAACACTTGCAGGGCTATGGGGAAAGAGCAGGGCAGTGGGACTCATTGAATAGTTCTTTCAAAGAGCCGGCACAGGCACGATGGGGCTTAATGGGTTCCTTCTGTGCTGTCTGATTCTACAAAAATGTTACTAAAGTTTGACTCTCACCTGGAAAACATGTTAGCATTCCCTTCAGTGTGCAACAACAAGCAGTGGGTCGATTAAGAGAATTATTAAGTGTCTAACAGAGTTGGGTTATTTTATTAAACAGTTTTGTAAGAACCAATGGGTCGCGGCGATGAGAGCGTCGAATCCTAATCACTAGACCACCAGGGAACACTTGTACAAACTGCAATATCTCGCAGATCCTTGCTCGCTTACTACCAGCAGATCAAAACCGTATTTTAGTTTTGGTCACCTTACCTGTTGAAGGATATACTTGCCTTAGATGGGGTGTGAGAAGGTTCACTAGACTGATTCCTGCAATGAGAGGGCTGTCCCATGAGGAGCGATTGAGTAGATTGGGCCTATACTCTCCGGAGTTTAGAAGAACGAGAGGTGATCTCAGTGAATCAGACAATCATACAGCTACTTATGCAACTCCCTTTTGAAAACCACGATTGAATCTGCCTCCAGCACCCTTTCAGGCAGTGCATTCCAGATCCTACGATCGATAACCGTAAACCAAGTCTGACAGTGGCACAGTAATTAGTGAGGATAGGAGCAGAAAATTGCAAAGGGACATTGATTGAGTGGGAAAACTGGAGGCATCTGATTCAGAAGATTCGGGGGCGACCTGGAAATTCGACAGTTTAATGACTTTGAAAGGA
The DNA here is from genome assembly GCF_052327205.1 of Somniosus microcephalus. Classification (NCBI taxonomy): domain Eukaryota; kingdom Metazoa; phylum Chordata; class Chondrichthyes; order Squaliformes; family Somniosidae; genus Somniosus; species Somniosus microcephalus. Next base: position 15,360,108 of record NW_028225182.1, on the reverse strand, counting down.
ACATTTTTGACTTGTGCAGTTTCGGTCAGAGAAATGGCAGTGAAAGGAAATAAATCCAGAATCTGGAATTCAGCATTTCACCTTCTCGCTGAACAGTTCTTTCTGGATGTATAGCTAAGCAGAGGTTTCCGTAGTGTAGCGGTTTATCATGTTCACCTCACAGGCGAAAAGTCTCCGGCTCGATCCTGGGGGGAAACATTATGTTCTAGAAATGGTGCCCGGTTCAAACTGAAAATAAACCTTTCCTATTGCAATTTAATAAATATGAACAATGAAAGAAAACATATTGTAATTAAATATGAATAAAATAAAATATTTCATAGAGGCTGTACATTATCTGATCCCGGACCATTCTTCACAGACTCAACCTCAGCACAGATACTGACAGTGTTCCTCCCTCACTCCCGTTTCCTGCCCTGATGGTGCAGAAAGCCCCTCTCAAAGCTGCACGTTCGACTAGTTTCAGTGGATCCGCGGGAGATCTTTAAAGGATCCTGCAGCGTCGCCTCGGATAATAACCATAATAACCATAGATCGTCACCATATTTCACACACCGCATCAACCCCGCCCATTTCAGTCGAAGTCGTCTTAATTTCCACCAAGCAACCTCCCTAGCACTGAAAATTAACTTTTATAAGTGTGGAATCTCATTCCTTCAGATATAAATTGTCCTGCTTTTTGTAGACAGGACATACTTGGGCAATTTTCCACACAGGGAAAGAAACTCATCCCTGGGGGTTCACCTGGAGCAAGATCCAATATCATTCATCCCGTCCTGGAGCGGAAACGGGGGCATTTCGGGCGTAAGGCGAGCGTGATAATTGCTGCAGTCCCAAAACCTCTGCTCAGATGTCAGCCGCAAGTCAGAAGGATGTGTTAAGGGAGAAGGTGACCCGCTGACTCACCTCTCTGCACTGATTGAGATTGTGTCGCTTCTCCGTCAAACAACATCACTTCTGATCCACACGAAAAGCTCTCAATCCTTCTCCTCCGCTCGCTTTCTATTCAAGTAATTGGACAATGAATCAGTAATAAGGTTCCCTCGGGCATTTGCTGGTGGATTTACTGATAAACCGGGTAATTGAGAGGAAACTGGAGCACAGGCAGGGTCCTTGCGACAGACCAGTCCGGCTAGCCCAGTCGGTGCAGTTTAGGATACTTCATCCCGATGGTGGGGAGTTTGCGTTTTAAATTTTTGGGCTGATTTTAAAGGCGATTCCCAGCTCGGTCAATGAGTGTTTCATATAAATGCGATGCAACAAAATAAGAAAATCTCTCCTTGATTCCGGAATCTTCTCTCTCTCCAGCCGCCCGCTACTAAAGATTGAACTGACTTTAATTTCACCTTGGCTCGGGGTCAGTGCGGCTCAGTGGGACTTCGGCCCGCCTCTCCCTTCACAACCCAAGTATGTCCTGTCTACAAAAAGCAGGACAAATCCGACCCGGCCTATTACCGTCCCATCAGTCTACTCTCAATCGTCAGCAAAGTGATGGAAGGTGCCGTCGACAGTGCTATCAAGCAGCACTTACTCAGCAATATCCTCCTAACCGATGCCCAGTTTGGGTTCCACCAGGGCCACTCAGCTCCTGATCTCATTACAGCCTTGGTCCAAACATGGACAAAAGAGCTGAACTCAAGTGGTGAGGTGAGAGTGACTGCCCTTGACATCAAGGCAGCATTTGATCGAGTGTGGCATCAAGGAGCCCTAGCGAAATTGAAGTCAATGGGAATCAAGGGGAAAACTCTCCATTGGTTGGAATCATACCTAGCACAAAGGAAGTTGGCCGTGGTTGTTGGAGGTCATTCATCTCAATCACATGACATCACTGCAGGAGTTCCTCAGGGCAGTGTCCTAGGCCCATCCATAGAAACATAGAAACATATAAGATAGGAGCAGGAGTAGGTCATTCGGCCCTTCGAGCCTGCTCCGCCATTCAATGAGATCATGGCTGATCATTCAAATTCAGTACCCTGTCCCTGCCTTCTCCCCATATCCCTTGATCCCTTTAGCCTTAAGAGATATATCCAACTATTTTTTGAATATATTTAATGAACTGGCCTCCACCGCCCTCTGTGGCAGAGAATTCCACAGATTCACCACTCTCTGGGTGAAGAAATTCCTCCTCATTTCAGTCCTAAATGGCTTACCCCTTATGCTTAGACTATGACCCCTGGTTCTGGACTCCCCGGCCATCATAAATATCCTTCCTGCATCTAGTCTGTCCAGGCCTGACAGAATTTTATAGGTTTCGATGAGATCCCCTCTCAATCTTCTAAACTGCAGTGAGTATAATCCCAATCGACACCATCTCTCCTCATACGTCATTCCTGCCATCCCATGTATCAGTCTGGTGAATCTTCGCTGCACTCCTCCCATGGCAAGAATGTCCTTCCTCAGGTAAGGCGACCAAAACTGCACACAATACTCAAGGTGTCGTCTCACCAAGGCCCTGTACAACTGTAGCAAGACATGCTTGTTCCTGTACTCGAACCCTCTTGCTACAAAGGCCAACATACCATTTGCCTTCTTAACCGCCTGCTGCACCTGCATGCTTACCTTCAGCGACTGGTGCACAAGAACACCCAGGTCTCTGTGCACTTCCCCTTCTCCCAATCTATTGCCATTCAAATAATAATCTGCCTTCCTGTTTTTGCCTCCAAAGTGGATAACCTCACATTTATCCACATTATAGTGCATTTGCCATGTTTCTGCCCAATCACCCAATCTGCCCAAATCGTACTGGAGTTTCACGACATCCTCCTCACAGCTTACCCTCCCACCCAGCTTTGTGTCATCTGCAAATTTGGAGATATTACATCCAATTCCCTCGTCCAGATCATTAATATATATTGTGAACAGCTGGGGTCCTCGGACCGATCCTTGCGGTACCCCACTAGTCACTGCCTGCCACTCGGAAAACGACCCATTTATTCCAACTCTTTGCTTTCTGTCCGCCAACCAGTTCTCTATCCAAGTCAATACCTTGACCCCAATCCGATGTGCCTTAATTTTGTACGCTAATCTCTTATGTGGGACCTTATCGAAAGCCTTCTGAAAGTCCAAATACACCACATCCACTGGTTCTCCCTTATCTATTTTAACAGTTACATCCTCAAAAATTTCCAGTAGATTAGTCAAGCATGATTTACCTTTTGGAAATCCATGTTGACTTTGTCCGATCCTGTCACTGCTTTCCAAGTGCTCTGCTATTACATCTTTTATAATAGATTCCAGCATTTTCCCCACTACCGATGTCAGGCTTACCGGTCTATAATTCCCCGCTTTTTCTCTACCACCTTTTTTGAATAGCGGGGTAAAATTAGCTACCCTCCAATCCATCGGTACTGTTCCAGTGTCTATCGATTTCTGGAAGATGATCAGCAATGCATCTACAATTTCTAGGGCCACTTCCTTAAGTACCCTGGGATGTAGATTATCAGGCCCTGGGGATTTATCGGCCTTCAGTCCCATTAATTTTCCTAACACCATTTCCCTACAAATACTGATTTCTTTCAGCTCCACCCTTTCATCAGGCCCTATGTTCCCTGGCACCTCTGGGAGGTTATTTGTGTCCTCCTTTGTGAAGACAGAACCAAAGTATGAATTTAGTTGGTCTGCCATTTCTTTGTTTCCCATTATACATTCCCATGATTCTGACTGTTAGGGACCTACGCTTGACTTCACCAATCTTTTTCTCTTCACATATCTATATAAGCTTTTACAGTCAGTTTTTATGTTCCCTGATAGCTTACTCTCATATTCTATTTTCCCTTTCTTAATTAATCCCTTTGTCCTCCTTTGTTGAATCCTAAACTTCTCCCAATCCTCAGGATTACTGCTTTTTCTGGCCAATTTATATGTCGTCTCCTTGGATCTTATGCTATCCCTAATGTCCCTTGTTAGCCACGGTTGAGTCACCTTTTTTGTTTTATTTTTATGCCAAACTGGGATGAGCAAATTCTGTAGCTCATCCATTCGGTCTTTAAAGGTTTGCCATTGCCTATCCACCGTCAACCATTTGAGTGCCATTCCCCAATTAATCCTACCCAACTCGCTCCTCAGACCATCGTAGTTTCTTTTATTTAAATTGAGGACCCTAGTCTCTGAGTCAATTACTTCATTCTCCATCCTAATGAAGAATTCGATCATATTATGATCGCTCAGACCCAAGGGGCCTCGTACAACAAGATTGCTAATTAATCCTTTCTCGTTTCATAATACCCAGTCTAAGATGACCTGATCTCTGGTTGGTTCCTCGACATATTGGTCCATGAAACCATCCCGTAAACACTCCAGGAATTCCTCCTCCACAGTATTGTCACTAATTTGGTAGGCCCAATCTATATGTAGATTAAAGTCACCCATGATGACTGCTGTGCCCTGATTGCACGCTTCTTTAATTTCCCTTTTAATGCCATCCCCAACCTCTGCCTTACTGTTGGGAGGTCTATATACCACTCCCACTAATGTTTTTTTCCCCTTAGTTTTTCTCAATTATACCCATACAGATTCCACATCATCAGAGCTAATGTCCTTCATTACAATTGTATTAATCCCTTCTTTAACCAGTAATGCTACCCCACCTCCCTTTCCTTTTTGCCTATCTTTCCTGAATATCGAATACCCCTGGATGTTGAGTTCCCAGTCTTGGCCATCCTTGACCCACGTTTCCGTAATCCCAACCAAATCATATTTGTTTACCTCTATTTGCGCAGCCAATTCATCCACCTTATTACAAATGCTCCTCGCATTTCAGCTGTTTTACCAATGACCTTCCCTCCATCATAAGGTCAGAAGTGGGGATGTTTGCTGAAATTGCACACTGTTCAGCACCATTCGAGACTCGTCAGATACTGACGCAGTCCGTGTCCATATGCAGCAAGACCTGGACAACATTCAGACTTGGGCTGACAAGTGGCAAGTAACATTCACACCACACAAGTGCCAGGCAATGACCATCTCCAACAAGCGAGACTCTAACCATCTCCCCTTGACATTCAATGGCATTACCATCGCTGAATCCCCCACTATCAACATCCTGGGGGTTACCATTGATCAGGAACTGAACTGGACCAGCCATATAAATACTGTGGCTACAAGAGCAGGCCAGAGGCTACGAATTCTGCAGCGAGTGTCTCACCTCCTGACTCCCCAAAGCCTTTCCACCATCTACAAGGCACAAGTCAGGAGTGTGATGGAATACTCTCCACTTGCCTGGATGAGTGGAGCTCCAACAACACTCAAGAAGCTCGACACCATTCAGGATAAAGCAGCCCGCTTGATTGGCACTCCATCCACTACCTTCAACATTCACTCCCTCCATCACCAGCACACTGTGGCTGCAGTGTGTACCATCTACAAGATGCACTGCAGCAACTCACCAAAGCTCCTTCAACAGCACCTTCCAAACCCGTGACCTCTTCCACTTAGAAGGACAAGGGCAGCAGGCGCATGGGAAGATCACCACCTACAAGTTCCCCTCCAAGCCACACACCATCCTGACTTGGACCTGTTTCACCGTTCCTTCACTGTCGCTGGGCCAAAATCCTGGAACTCCCTTCCTAACAGCATTGTGGGTGTACCATATGGACTGCAGCAGTTCAAGAAGGCGGCTCACCACCATCTTCTCAAGGGCAATTAGGGATGGGCACTAAATGCAGGCCTAGCCAGCGACGTCCACATCCCATCAACGTTCATCAGCAAACTCAGAAAGACAAATAAATAGAAAGATGTGTTTCTCAGCCCTGGTGGCAAAGGTGCAATGGATGTTAATCCAAATAAATCCCCCGTGAGATTCAGTTTGCATCGGCTTCCTTATAAAGTTTGTATTTGAAATGTGTGAGAAAAGCGTAAAATTATGAAAATATTCCGATGGCCCGTACAGGGATCGGACCGGCGACCTTGGCGTTATTAGCACCACGCTCTCACCAACTGAGCTTACCGGCCACAATGCGCTCGTGGGCAGGCTCGAACCCAGGCTGGGAAATATGTCATATCAGGCTTAGACTGGCTGACCAATTTACTGCACAAACTTTGAACACACCACGTCGCTTAAACATTGTTCCTATATACAACTGGGCAGTGTGTAAATCGAAAGTAACTGTAAAAGAGCTCTTTAATCTAACAAACCTCATTCTAAAAATGATTATCGCACCACCGCTGAACAGCCCCTCCCTCAGTCCCGGAATAAAAACAGTCGGCGAGACCCCGACTCGATTCGAACCTGCAGCGAGCGGTTGGAGCAGGATCTAACGAGTAAAATGCGGCTTTTACTTGCATTTCCTTTGGGAGACGCCCGTGTGAGAATGGAAAATCTCCCCTGATTCGCTCCTCTTATAGTGAAGGAGGTGACTATGATTAAAAGCTGCCAAAACACGGGATCGAAACAGGGACCTTTAAAACGCTCTCCCAACTGAGCTATTTCGGCTTCACAGCAAATTAAATATTCTGTCATTCTTTCGGAGGATTTTCTAACCCCGGGAGGAATTGCCCCTCTCGCTCATTCCTCACTTCGGGCAATGTGACCCGACCAGCTCTCGGAGCTCAGGTTGTGTTAATGTAAAGCTGGAGTGTTGATAAAGATACAAAGCTGACACAGCACGGGGGACCTCACCGTGTTGTACACAGCGTGAAATGCAGTGAAATGTTCAAATAAAGTTACAGAGCAGAACACATGTGTAAAATTCCTTGTTCTTTTCTCCGCACTGATGGGTTGTGAAGGGAGAGACGGCCGAAGTCTCACTGAGCCGCTCTGATCACGAGACAAGGTGAAATTATATCAAATTCAATCTTCAGCAGCGACATGCTGGAGAGAGATCAGAGTCCCGAATCAAGAGTAATGTTCGGATACTAATGTTGAATCTCATTTATATGAAACTCTCCTTGAATTCTCTGCTGGGGGATTCAGAGGTGGGGATCGCCTGTGAAATCAGCTGAAAACATTGAAATGACAACCTCAGTCCCTCCGACAATGAAAGTTACATTTTTTAATTTGCACAAGTAAACAGAGTCTGGACAGTTGCTATCTTGCTCTCTGTGACCTGAGGTTTTATCTCGGTAATCTCTGGCTTTAGTATATGTTGTAATCAACTTTTCAGCCAGTGTCTGTGGCGCAATTGGTTAGCGCGTTTGGCTGTTAACCGAAACGTTGGTGGTTCGAGCTCCCCCAGAGGCAGTGCATTAACTTTTTCCAGTTTTTCAAAATGTGTATTTTGGCTGCAAGATCGTGGGTTAAACTGTAGCATTGGGTACAATGTCGGTGAGTATGAGATCATCCACTGGGATCCAAGAAAGCCATTCCGTAACATTTTCTTAATGGTGACGGACTAATCGGAACATGAGGAGGACATTCAGCCCCTCAGCCCTGTTCCTTCACTCAATTAGATCCTGGATAATCTGTATCTGAGCTGCATTGGCCCGCCTTGGTTCCATATCCAGTTTCACCAGTTCGGAATGGTCTCATTATTAGGTGCGCCTGGTGCCGCTCCTGGCCTGCTCTTCTACACATCTCACTGAGCCAGGTTTGGTCCCATGGTTTGAGGGTAATGGTGGAGTGATATGCCCGACGAGATTGTGGTTGAATACAATTATGCTGCTGCTGATGGCCCAGAATTGCACAGAGCAAATATACGTGTTTTAAGAGATTTTATTTTATTCATATTTAACCACAAAACTAATTAACTTTTTCATGTTAATTCATTTTTAATGGGGAATATTTTACAAAATGTTTCCGCCCCAACCTGGTGGAACCGGAGACACTCAATGTTTTCAAGGGGTGACTGGATAGGCACTAGAGGGAAATAAACTTGCAGGGCTACGGGGAGAGAGCGGGGAATGGGACTGACTGGGTTGCTCGACAGAGAGCCGGCACGGACTCGATGGGCCGAATGGCCTCCTTCTGTCCTGTTTTGACTCACTGATCTTGAGCCAAGCTGAAATGATGTCAAGTTAAATCTTAAGCAGCAGGTATGGTGCTGAGCCCCACACAGAACTGAAAATGCCCAGGCTCCATGCCCGGCCTGTTGTCTCTCAGTTTCTCACTCAGTGGGCTACTGAGCAATACAGGAAGGGCTCAGGCCTAATGAATATCTTAATGCTCAGGTTAAGTTATCACTGCCCAGGCACTCTCTGATTCCAGTCTTGCACACGTTGCTAAGTTTCAAATGTTGCATTTTTCTCACTGGCAATAAATTGATTGATAGCCGTGCTCTGATCAGCTAAGTTTTTTAGGGAGATGTAGTGGGAAAGAAGATACATGGAAGACTATTGATAACTGTGACTGTTCTGACACTGTGAGCTGCAGTTAAATGTAGGCAACATGTAAAGTGTCTTGTTCCAAATGTTGATAGAAAGGTCTAGTCATTTCCTGATGACTTTGAAACAGCAGGCATTGTGCAGCAGGCAAGGAAGTGTATTTTGTGAAATTCAGATTACTTCCATGCCAGGCAAACTTTTGGTACAAAATGACATTTTTCAGGTGAGAATACAAAAGACGTGTTCAGGAAACCACAGCACCAGTTGCGGGTAGGCATCCACTTGAAATCTATTTCCGTCTGTGCTTTTCTAAGAGAGAGAGAGAAAAACCTTGAGTATTGTGTGCCATTTTGGTCGCCTTATCTGAGGAAGGATGTTCTTGCCATGGAGAGTGCAGCAACGATTCACCAGACAGATACCTGGGATGGCAGGAAAGACGTATGAGGAGAGATTGGGTTGATTAGGCTTATATTCGCTAGAGTTAAGAAGAATGAGGGGATCTCATTGAAACTTATAAAATTCTAACAGGACTAGACAAACTAGATGCAGGAAGCATGTTCCCGATGGCGGGGTATTCCAGAGTCAGTGGTCATAGACTAAGCATAGTGGGTAAGCCAATTAGGACTGAGATGAGGAGGAATTTCTTCACCCAGAGAGTGGTGAACCTGTGGAATTCTCTGCCACACGGGGCAGTTGAGGCACATTCATTAAATATATTCAAGAAGGATTTGGATATATTTCTTGAGGCTAAAGGGATCAAGGTATATGGGGAGAAAGCAGCGACAGGGTACTGAATTTGGATGATCAGCCATGATCTCATTAAATGACAGTGCGGGCTCGAGGGGCCGAATGGCCTACTCGTGCTCCTATCTTCTATGTTTCTATGAAACATACAGAGAGAAGCTGTCGGGGAATTGAATACTCACCGCTATACTATCAAGGACTTGGTAGAGGAAGTAGTTATGCAGTGTTTGTGACAAATGCTCAAACACACACAGACACAGACATGTGTCTCTTTGTGTGTGTATGTCTCAGATATCCATCTGAGTTTCATTGATTTACGGAGGCTTGCATTACATTGGAAGGCCATTCGGCCCGTCGTGCCTGTGCTGTCTCTTTGAAAGTGAAGTCGTGCTTAGTCCCAAACCCCAGCTATTTGTGCATAACCCTGTTAATCTCATTTGCTCTGTCCCTCTCTCCCTCCTCCGTGCCCCACACAAAAGGGAGAGGGAAACTATACTAACGAGGAAATGTTGCAGGAAATTGTTATACATTTCTTCATATGCCAGTACATCTTTTAAAATTCATTTAGTTATTTTTTTCTGTTCAGAAAGGAGCATTTTAAGGTGATGTCCAACGGTTTATAATTGGGGATGTTAAAAATCATCTGCCCTGTCGGGGAATTGAACCATCAGTCTCCCGCATGACATCTTTCACAACTATATTAACATATACAGAATCTGTCAGAGCAACAGTCCAGCTGTGAATAGAGTGAGAAAGAGACGGGCATAGAAAGAGCAATAGACAGAGAGAGAGAGACAGATAGAGACAAAGAGAGAGCAACAGATACACAGAGCGGGAGCCTCGGTTTGAAGTCTCAGAGTGGTCCCAGGGATGAGAGACTTCAGTTATGTGGAGAGACGGGAGAAGCTGGGATTCTTTTCCTCAGATGGTTAAGAGGAAGTTTAATAGAGGTTTTCAAAATTTCAAGGGGTTTTGATAGAGTAAAAAAGGAGACACTGTTTCCAGTGGCAGGAGGGTCGGTAACCAGAGGACACCAATTGAGAATAACAAGCAAAAGAACCAGAGGGGAGATGAGGAGACTTTTTTTACGCTGTGAGTTATTCTGATTGGAAATGCGCTGCCTGAATGGGCGGTGGAAGCAGATTCAATAGTAACTTTCAAAAGGGGAATATTGATAAGGAGAAATTTGGAGGGCTGTGAGGAAAGAGCAGGTGAGTGGGACTAATTGGAGAGCTCTTTCAATGCAACAGTGCAGACTTGATGGGCCGAATGGCCTCCTTCTGTGCCGTATCAATCTATGATTCTATGCTCTATGTGTCTCTCCACCCTGGTGTCAAAGGTGCAATGGATGTTCATCCAAATAATTCCCCCGTGAGATACGGTTTGGATTTGTTCCCTTATAAATTTTATATTTCAAATGTTATGAAAAACCGTAAAATGATGAAAATATTCTGATGGCCCATACGGTGATCGAACCGTTGCTGAAGAGTTCATTAGATTCTTTTCTCAAAATCAACAATATTACTGTCTCCACCATTATACTTTGTCTCGGCCTGGTCTCATCCTTAACTTCAGCTTGCCCACTTACCCCTCTGCTAAGCCTCGGTTCTGAGCAAATCACACAGCTGCCTTGATGGCTATCGGCTCACAAATCTCTGCTTCTTTTTCATACTGCTCATAGCAGCTTGTATTGCAGTCCTGCTAGGTAAAATGTGTATAATCTTTGCAAGGCACTGCTGCACGAAAGATAAGCAATTATTAACTTTTTTTGAGAATATAAAGTGCAATGCCTACGTTTCAAGAAGCACTGCTTTCAATTTCAACAAGTATGCCAGCCGAATGCAGCTTGCAAAGAAAATGCGGAGCAATCTGCGGTGCAGTCAAACGAAGCACTAGACAATACATATCTTTCTGCCCCACTTATTTGGAACTGGGAATGAGAGATTAAGCCTATCATCTGATGTCGAGAACAATAAATCAACCATCATTGATTCAGGCAGCAAACAGTCCAGCAACCGTGGTTGATATGTACATGCCAAGCCCGTATGTTCCAAATTTCCAGCAGCTAGGACAAGAATTCAGATTCCACCGACATTTAAACTCGGATCGCTGGATTCAAATGCCAGAGTGCTCACCATTACGCCATGAAACCTTTGCTGAAGAATTCATTAGATTCCTTTCTCAAAATCAACAAAGTTACCGTCTCCACCATTATACTTTGTCTCGGCCTGGTCTCATCCTTAACTTCAGCTTGCCCACTTGCCCCTCTGCTAAGCCTCGGTTCTGAGCAAATCACACAGCTGCCTTGATGGCTATCGGTTCACAAATCTCTGCTTCTTTTTCACACTGCTGATAGCAGCTTGTATTGCAGTCCTGCCAGGTAAAATGTGTATAATCTTTGCAAGGCACTGCTGCACGAAAGATAAACAATTGTTAACTTTTTTCGAGAATGCGAAGTGCAATGCCTACATTTCAAGAAGCACTGCTTTCAATGTCAACAAGTATGCCAGCCGAATGCAGCTTGCAAAGAAAATGTTGAGCAATCTGCTGTGCAGCCAAACGAAGCACTGGACAACACACATCTTTCTTGCCCCGCTTATTTGGAACTGGGAATGAGAGGTTAAGCCTATCATCTGATGTCGAGAACAATAAATCAACCATAATTGATTCAGGCAGCAAACGGTCCAGTAACCATGGTTGGTATGCAGATGCCAAGTCTGTATGTCCCAAATTTCCAGCAGCTGGGACAAGAATTCAAGTTCCACCGAGATTTGAATTCGGATCGTTGAATTTAAAGTCCAGAGTGCTCACCATTACGCCATGGAACCATTGCTGAAACAATCGTTAGATTCTTTTCTCCAAATCAACAACATTACCGTCTCCACCATTATATTTGTCTCTGCCTGGTCTCATCCTTAACTTCAGCTTGCCCACTTGCCCCTCTGCTGGGCCTCGGGTCTGAGCAAATCACACAGCTGCCTTGATGGCTATCGGTTCACAAATCTCTGCTTCTTTTTCACACTGCTCATAGCAGCTTGTATTGCAGTCCTGCCAGGTAAAATGAGTATAATCTTTGCAAGGCACTGCTGCACGAAAGAAAAGCTATTGTTAACTTTTTTCGAGAATACGAAGTGCAATGCCTACATTTCAAGAAGAACTGCTTTCAATTTCAACAAGTATGCCAGCCGAATGCAGCTTGCAAAGAAAATGTTGAGCAATCTGCTGTGCTGTCAAACGAAGCACTGGACAACACACATCTTTCTTGCCCCGCTTATTTGGAACTGGGAATGAGAGGTAAGCCTATCATCTGATGTCGAGAACAATAAATCAACCATCATTGATTCAGGCAGCAAACGGTCCAGTAACCGTGGTTGGTATGCAGATGCCAAGCTCCTATGTCCCAAATTTCCAGCAGCTGGGACAAGAATTTAGATTCCACCGAGATTTGAATTCGGATCGCTGGATTCAGAGTTCAGAGTGCTCACCATTGCACTATGGAAGCTTTGCTAAAAAATTTATTAGATTCTTTTCTCAAAATCAACAAAGTTACTGTCTACACCATTATACTTTGTCTCGGCCTGGTCTCATCCTTAACTTCAGCTTGCCCACTTGCCCCTCTGCTAAGCCTCGGTTCTGAGCAAATCACACAGCTGACTTGATGGCTATCGGTTGACAAATCTCTGCTTCTTTTTCACACTGCTCAGAGCAGATTGTATTGCAGTCCTGCCAGGTAAAATGTGTATAATCTTTGCAAGGCACTGCTGCACGAAAGATAAGCAATTGTTAACTTTTTTCGAGAATACGAAGTGCAATGCCTACGTTTCAAGATGAACTGCTTTCAATTTCAACAAGTATGCCAGCCGAATGCAGCTTGCAAAGAAAATGTTGAGCAATCTGCTGTGCAGTCAAACGAAGCACTGGACAACATACATCTTTCTTGCCCCACTTATTTGGAACTGGGAATGAGAGGTTAAGCCTATCATCTGATGTCGAGAACAATAAATCAAACATCATTGATTCAGGCAGCAAACGGTCCAGTAACCGTGGTTGGTATGCAGATGCCAAGCTCGTATGTCCCAAATTTCCAGCAGCTGGGACAAGAATTTAGATTCCACCGAGATTTAAACTCGGATCGCTGGATTCAGAGTTCAGAGTGCTCACCATTGCACCATGGAACCTTTGCTAAGGAATTTATTAGATTCTTTTCTCAAAATCAACAAAGTGACCGTCTCCACCATTATACTTTGTCTCGGCCTGGTCTCATGCTTAACTTCAGCTTGCCCACTTGCCCCTCTGCTAAGTTTCGGTTCTGAGCAAATCACACAGCTGCCTTGATGGCTATCGGTTCACAAATCCCTGCTTCTTTTTCACACTGCACATAGCAGCTTGTATTGCAGTCCTGCCAGGTAAAATGTGAATAATCTTTGCAAGGCACTGCTGCACGAAAGAAAAGCTATTGTTAACTTTTTTCGAGAATACGAAATGTAATGCCTACATTTCAAGGAGCACTGCTTTCAATTTCAACAATTATGCCAGCCGAATGCAGCTTGCAAAGAAAATACTGAGCAATCTGCTTTGCAGTCAAACGAAGCACTGGACAACACACATCTTTCTGCCCCGCTTATTTGGAACGGGGAATGAGAGATTAAGCCTATCATCTGGTGTCGAGAACAATAAATCAACCAACATTGATTCAGGCAGCAAACGGTCCAGTAACCGTGGTTGGTATGCAGATGCCAAGCTCGTATGTCCCAAATTTCCAGCAGCTGGGACTAGAATTTAGGTTCCACCGAGATTTGAACTCAGATTGCTGGATTCAGAGTTCAGAGTGCTCACCATTGCACCATGGAACCTTTGCTGAGGAAGTCATTAGATTCTTTTCTCAAAATCAACAATGTTACCGTCTCCACCATTGTACTTTGTCTCTGCCTGGTCTCATCCTTAACTTCAGCTTGCTCACTTGCCCCTCTGCTAAGCCTCGGTTCTGAGCAAATCACACAGCTGCCTTGATGGCTATCAGTTCACAAATCTCTGCTTCTTTTTCACACTGCTCATAGCAGCTTGTATTGCAGTCCTGCCAGGTAAAATGAGTATAATCTTTGCAAGGGACTGCTGCACGAAAGAAAAGCTATTCTTAACTTTTTTCGAGAATACGAAGTGCAATGCCTACATTTCAAGGAGCACTGCTTTCAATTTCAACAATTATGCCAGCCGAATGCAGTTTGCAAAGAAAATATTGAGCAATCTGCTGTACAGTCAAACGAAGCACTGGACAACACATATCTTTCTGCCCCGCTTATTTGGAACTGGGAATGAGAGATTAAGCCTATCATCTGATGTCGAGAACAATAAATCAACCATCATTGATTCAGGCAGCAAACGGTCCAGTAACCGTGGTTGGTATGCAAATGCCAAGCTCGTATGTCCCAAATTTCCAGCAGCTGGGATAAGAATTTAGGTTCCACCGAAATTTGAATGCGGATCAGCTGGATTCAGAGTATAGCATGCTCACCATTACACCATGGAACCTTTGCTAACGAATTCATTAGATTCTTTTCTCAAAATCAACAACATTACCGTCGCCACCATTATACTTTGTCTTGGCCTGGTCTCATCCTTAACTTCAGCTTGCCCACTTGCCCCTCTGCTAAGCTTCGGTTCTGAGCAAATCACACAGCTGTCTTGATGGCTATCGGTTCTCAAATCTCTGCTTCTTTTTCACACTGCACATAGCAGCTTGTATTGCAGTCCTGCCAGGTAAAATGAGTATAATCTTTGCAAGGCACTGCTGCACGAAAGAAAAGCTATTGTTAACTTTTTTCGAGAATGCGAAGTGCAATGCCTACATTTCAAGAAGCACTGCTTTCAATGTCAACAAGTATGCCAGCCGAATGCAGCTTGCAAAGAAAAGGTTGAGCAATCTGCTGTGCAGCCAAACGAAGCACTGGACAACACACATCTTTCTTGCCCCGCTTATTTGGAACTGGGAATGAGAGGTTAAGCCTATCATCTGATGTCGAGAACAATAAATCAACCATCATTGATTCAGGCAGCAAACGGTCCAGTAACCATGGTTGGTATGCAGATGCCAAGTCTGTATGTCCCAAATTTCCAGCAGCTGGGACAAGAATTCAAGTTCCACCGAGATTTGAATTCGGATCGTTGAATTCAAAGTCCAGACTGCTCACCATTACGCCATGGAACCATTGCTGAAATAATCGTTAGATTCTTTTCTCCAAATCAACAACATTACCGTCTCCACCATTATATTTGTCTCTGCCTGGTCTCATCCTTAACTTCAGCTTGCCCACTTGCCCCTCTGCTAGGCCTCGGGTCTGAGCAAATCACACAGCTGCCTTGATGGCTATCGGTTCACAAATCTCTGCTTCTTTTTCACACTGCTCATAGCAGCTTGTATTGCAGTCCTGCCAGGTAAAATGAGTATAATCTTTGCAAGGCACTGCTGCACGAAAGAAAAGCTATTGTTAACTTTTTTCGAGAATACGAAGTGCAATGCCTACATTTCAAGAAGAACTGCTTTCAATTTCAACAAGTATGCCAGCCGAATGCAGCTTGCAAAGAAAATGTTGAGCAATCTGCTGTGCAGTCAAACGAAGCACTGGACAACACACATCTTTCTTGCCCCGCTTATTTGGAACTGGGAATGAGAGGTAAGCCTATCATCTGATGTCGAGAACAATAAATCAACCATCATTGATTCAGGCAGCAAACGGTCCAGTAACCGTGGTTGGTATGCAGATGCCAAGCTCCTATGTCCCAAATTTCCAGCAGCTGGGACAAGAATTTAGATTCCACCGAGATTTGAATTCGGATCGCTGGATTCAGAGTTCAGAGTGCTCACCATTGCACTATGGAACCTTTGCTAAAGAATTTATTAGATTCTTTTCTCAAAATCAACAAAGTTACTGTCTACACCATTATACTTTGTCTCGGCCTGGTCTCATCCTTAACTTCAGCTTGCCCACTTGCCCCTCTGCTAAGCCTCGGTTCTGAGCAAATCACACAGCTGACTTGATGGCTATCGGTTGACAAATCTCTGCTTCTTTTTCACACTGCTCAGAGCAGATTGTATTGCAGTCCTGCCAGGTAAAATGTGTATAATCTTTGCAAGGCACTGCTGCACGAAAGATAAGCAATTGTTAACTTTTTTCGAGAATACGAAGTGCAATGCCTACGTTTCAAGATGAACTGCTTTCAATTTCAACAAGTATGCCAGCCGAATGCAGCTTGCAAAGAAAATGTTGAGCAATCTGCTGTGCAGTCAAACGAAGCACTGGACAACATACATCTTTCTTGCCCCACTTATTTGGAACTGGGAATGAGAGGTTAAGCCTATCATCTGATGTCGAGAACAATAAATCAAACATCATTGATTCAGGCAGCAAACGGTCCAGTAACCGTGGTTGGTATGCAGATGCCAAGCTCGTATGTCCCAAATTTCCAGCAGCTGGGACAAGAATTTAGATTCCACCGAGATTTAAACTAGGATCGCTGGATTCAGAGTTCAGAGTGCTCACCATTGCACCATGGAACCTTTGCTAAGGAATTTATTAGATTCTTTTCTCAAAATCAACAAAGTGACCGTCTCCACCATTATACTTTGTCTCGGCCTGGTCTCATGCTTAACTTCAGCTTGCCCACTTGCCCCTCTGCTAAGTTTCGGTTCTGAGCAAATCACACAGCTGCCTTGATGGCTATCGGTTCACAAATCCCTGCTTCTTTTTCACACTGCACATAGCAGCTTGTATTGCAGTCCTGCCAGGTAAAATGTGAATAATCTTTGCAAGGCACTGCTGCACGAAAGAAAAGCTATTGTTAACTTTTTTCGAGAATACGAAATGTAATGCCTACATTTCAAGGAGCACTGCTTTCAATTTCAACAATTATGCCAGCCGAATGCAGCTTGCAAAGAAAATACTGAGCAATCTGCTTTGCAGTCAAACGAAGCACTGGACAACACACATCTTTCTGCCCCGCTTATTTGGAACGGGGAATGAGAGATTAAGCCTATCATCTGGTGTCGAGAACAATAAATCAACCAACATTGATTCAGGCAGCAAACGGTCCAGTAACCGTGGTTGGTATGCAGATGCCAAGCTCGTATGTCCCAAATTTCCAGCAGCTGGGACTAGAATTTAGGTTCCACCGAGATTTGAACTCAGATTGCTGGATTCAGAGTCCAGAGTGCTCACCATTACACCATGGAACCTTTGCTGAGGAAGTCATTAGATTCTTTTCTCAAAATCAACAATGTTACCGTCTCCACCATTGTACTTTGTCTCGGCCTGGTCTCATCCTTAACTTCAGCTTGCTCACTTGCCCCTCTGCTAAGCCTCGGTTCTGAGCAAATCACACAGCTGCCTTGATGGCTATCAGTTCACAAATCTCTGCTTCTTTTTCACACTGCTCATAGCAGCTTGTATTGCAGTCCTGCCAGGTAAAATGAGTATAATCTTTGCAAGGGACTGCTGCACGAAAGAAAAGCTATTCTTAACTTTTTTCGAGAATACGAAGTGCAATGCCTACATTTCAAGGAGCACTGCTTTCAATTTCAACAATTATGCCAGCCGAATGCAGTTTGCAAAGAAAATATTGAGCAATCTGCTGTACAGTCAAACGAAGCACTGGACAACACATATCTTTCTGCCCCGCTTATTTGGAACTGGGAATGAGAGATTAAGCCTATCATCTGATGTCGAGAACAATAAATCAACCATCATTGATTCAGGCAGCAAACGGTCCAGTAACCGTGGTTGGTATGCAAATGCCAAGCTCGTATGTCCCAAATTTCCAGCAGCTGGGATAAGAATTTAGGTTCCACCGAAATTTGAATGCGGATCAGCTGGATTCAGAGTATAGCGTGCTCACCATTACACCATGGAACCTTTGCTAACGAATTCATTAGATTCTTTTCTCAAAATCAACAACATTACCGTCGCCACCATTATACTTTGTCTTGGCCTGGTCTCATCCTTAACTTCAGCTTGCCCACTTGCCCCTCTGCTAAGCTTCGGTTCTGAGCAAATCACACAGCTGTCTTGATGGCTATCGGTTTTCAAATCTCTGCTTCTTTTTCACACTGCACATAGCAGCTTGTATTGCAGTCCTGCCAGGTAAAATGAGTATAATCTTTGCAAGGCACTGCTGCACGAAAGAAAAGCTATTGTTAACTTTTTCGAGAATACGAAATGTAATACCTACATTTCAAGGAGCACTGCTTTCAATTTCAACAATTATGCCAGCCGAATGCAGCTTGCAAAGAAAATACTGAGCAATCTGCTTTGCAGTCAAACGAAGTACTGGACAACACACATCTTTCTGCCCCACTTATTTGGAACTGGGAATGAGAGATTAAGCCTATCATCTGATGTCGAGAACAATAAATCAACCATCATTGATTCAGGCAGCAAACGGTCCAGTAACCGTGGTTGGTATGCAGATGCCAAGCTCGTATGTCCCAAATTTCCAGCAGCTGGTGTAGTGTCCGTGTGTAGATAAAGACACTGAAGACAGGAGTTGGTTCATCGGTATTTACTAAGCAAGTCTGGGGGGGGTTCTAAAGGATATACACAATACACAGGCTTATATAGCCCAAGTGGCAATTACCGGCATTACGCACACCTGGGGCTCTTAAAGGCACATACACCACAATTGCTTTTAGAGGCACATACACCACAATTCCTCCCCTTCTAGCTAACTAGTACATCATAGTTTACATAATTATTAATTACATGTTATATGCAAAATAATATACATTGCTGTATTAATTAATTATAAGTTAGTCTCTCAGGAGGCTTCCTGACTCGGTCCGGATAATGCCTCGGGGGTGTCGTAGTTTCTGGTGGTGTAGTAGGTTCTCCTGGTAAGGCTGATTCGGCTTGAAGGCCAGTGTCGGGTTCATCGGGTTCCAGTATCACCGGATCGGAGGTAGATACGGGTATCACTACTTCATCATTAGATGTATAGCGTGGTGGTGTAGGTTGTCCCTTTTCGGATGACTTGATGATTTGGTCAGCATGGCGCCTTATTATGCTTTCTCCGATGTCCACGGTATACATCAGTGGTCCTAGTCGTGTGCAGATAGTTCCAGGCTGCCATTTCTCGGTACGGTAGTCCCGGGCCAAAACCGGTTGGCCTATCTGGAAGGCCCTAGTTGGTCTTTCATTCATGCCCTGAAACTGCCGGTTCTCAACGTCCCTTCGGATGTTGGGCTTGACCAAATCCAGCCGGCATCTTAGGTTTCTATTGTAGAACATCATGGCGGGAGTTTGGTTTGTAACCATATGTGTTGCATTCCTATATGCAAATAAGAAGTTATCCACCTTGTGCTGAAGTTTTATGTTTTCATTACCCATGGCCTTTATGGCCTTCTTAAAGGTCTGGACAAACCTTTCAGCCAATGCATTGGTGGCGGGATGGTATGGGGCGGACTTGTAGTGCTTTACCCCATTGTTCTTTAAGAACTTTCTGAATTCTTCGGACACAAATTGCGGTCCATTATCAGAACATATCTGTTCCGGCAGCCCATTCCTGGCAAATATGGTCCTTAATACTGTGATGGTTTTTTCCGTGGTGGTGGAGTACATCTTTATTACCTCCGGCCACTTGGAGTGTGCATCAACTGCGATTAAGAACATTGAGTCCATAAATGGACCAGCAAAGCCGATGTGCACCCTTTGCCAGGGAGATGAGGGCCACTCCCATGGATGTAGAGGGGCCTGTGGTGGAGCATTTTGGACCTTCTGGCATCCTAGGCAGCTCTTGGTCATGTCTTCGATGTCTCCATCGATACCTGGCCACCATACAAACGCCCTAGCTAGGTTCTTCATTTTCACTCCACCCAGATGCCCCTCGTGAAGCTCCTTTAGCACTTTATCCTGGAGTTTGGGTGGCATCACCACTCTGGATCCACACATCAAGGTTCCTCGGCACACTGACAGCTGTTCTCTTCTTTGCGAGAATGCTGGCAACAGTGGTTCGCCATGTGCTGGCCATCCCTTCAATGTTAAATCGTAGACCCGTGAGAGAGTAGGGTCATTTCTAGTCTCCCTTTCAATGGCAGAATTTGTCACCGGTAGACATTCCACTATGGTAGAGTGGAATATCTCTACTGGGTCTACTGTAGGTGCCTCTTCTATCGTTGGCAACGGCAGGCGCGATAAACCGTCAAGCATTCCCATGCTGTTTTGACCCTTTGTATTCAATGTTGTATTGGTGTGCCCCTAGAAAAAGGGACCACCTCTGTAGTCTTTGTGCCGTCATAATGGGGACACCTTTCTTAGGGTTGAATATGGAGATGAGGGGTTGATGGTCAGTCAGCAAGGTAAATTTTTGTCCGTGTAGGTAATGGTTGAATTTCTTCACTCCCCATACCAGGTTGAGTGCTTCCCTGTCTATCTGGGAATAGTTATGCTCAGCTGAGTTCAATGAGCGTGACGCAAAAGCTATCGGCCATTCCGAGCCATCAGGGAATCTATGGGACAATACCACTCCTATGCCATAAGGGGATGCATCGCACGCCAGTCTGATTGGTAGTGATGGGTTGTAATGAGCCAAAACTTTCTCGGATGTGATTAAGTCTTTACATTTATGGAAGGCACGTTTACAGTCTTCGTTCCATTTCCAAATCACTCCTGTGTGTCGAAGATCATTAAGAGGGTGTAGAATAGTTGATAAGTTCAGTAAAAATTTATGATAGTAATTTATTAATCCCAGGAATGACCTCAATTGTGAAACATTTTCAGGTGCTGGGGCTTTTATAACTGCTTCAATTTTTTCAGGTGACTTATGCAACCCTTCCTTATTAATTATGTGGCCACAATATGATATCTGATTTTGGAAAAATTCGCACTTGGGGCGATTTGCTCGTAGGCCCCGTTCTTTCAGCCTAGTGAGCACCTGCTCCAAATTGGCAAGGTGCTCCTTGTCGTTTTCTCCTGTTATAAGGATGTCGTCTAGGTAGCATTGAGTCCCCGGAATCCCTTGCAGGACTTGCTCCATAGCTCTTTGCCAGATAGCTGGAGCTGATGCTACTCCAAAAACCAGTCGATTGTACTGGTACAGGCCTTTGTGTGTGTTTATTGTGAGATACTTTTTAGAGGTCTCCTCAACCTCCATCTGTAGATATGCCTGTGCCAAGTCAATTTTTGTTAAACGTTTTCCTCCGGATAGTGAGGCGAAAATATCTTCTATCCTCGGAAGAGGATACTGTACCGTGTGAAGGACCGGGTTTACAGTCACCTTAAAGTCCCCACAGATGTTAATTTTTCTCTGTTCCTCAGAGTTATTTTTCAATGCTTTTTTCATGACTGGAACGATGGGTGTTGCCCATTCGCTCCAATCTATTTTGGATAATACGCCTGCCATTTCCAAATTCTCCAGCTCTGCCTCGACTGCCGGACGTATTGCGTATGGCACCGGTCTTGCCTTAAAAATTTTTGGAATTGCTGCATCTTCCACTTTTATTGAGGCGGTGATGCCTTTCAAGGTTCCTAGTTTCTCTTGAAACACTTCTTTGGCGTTGGCCAAGATGTCTTTTAATCGTTCAGGTATGATGTCATCATTGTTTTTTTCCTTACTGGTCACCGTCAGTGCCTGAATGGAGTGCCAGTCTAAACGTATCTTCCTTATCCATTCACGTCCCAGCAACGGTGGACCACCATCTTGTAGAATGTATAAATACAACTTTTGTATTTCTTTGCCATTGTATACCACAGGCACCTTTATTTTTCCTTTGGGATATACTTTCTGCCCCGTATATGTTTTTAAGATAATGGATGTGTCTTTTAGAGGTATATGCGAAAATAGCCTCTCGTAATCTCATCGATTTATTATGGTTAGAGCTGATCCTGTATCTAGCTCCATTTTAACTGGGGACCCTGCTATTATGAGGGTTACCCAAATGGTCTGGTAATCTTCATTGGCAATTACATTATATAATTTGAGAGAGCTTAGTCTCTTTTTCCCGGAGTCGCCATCGCTCTTCTGGTCTTTGGAGCTACTGTCCGTCATCATTTGTACCTTTCTGTGCTTTTCCTTATTGATTCTTTTCCCGTTAGTGGATTTTTTATTTTCAGATCGGCATACACGTGGAATGTGTCCCATCTTTCCGCATCGCCTGCATGCTTTTTCTTTGAACCAGCAATCCCTCTGGTCATGGTTGGACCTGCCGCAGCGATAACATCTCTCGAAACCCCGTGTTATTTCATGGGTGCTGAAGTCCTGTGGCCTTTGCTGTATCTTTGCAGCTCCTATTGCACTGAAAGCCTTGTCCAGTGTTAAATCTTTTCCAGAAGATACCTTTTTTTGTGTTTCTACACTTAGGGGATCGCAGATGAATTTGTCTTGCAGAGAATCTGCCAGTCCTGCCTCGAATTGGCAGTGTTGGGTATCAACAATCTCCTCAAAATTCTTGTCCATCGGTTCAGCTGGAGTGATTAAGTTGCGTAACAGCTTGTATGCTTCTGCGCCCATTAGATCCAGAAGCACTGAAGCTTTTTTTTCATCTTCTATTCCATTTGCGGTGCAAAACACCTCCACTCTTTCTACATATGTGGTCCAATCATCTATCTTGTTATCAAAAACATCAACATTGCCAAAGTTAGGTTCTGTTTCGTTATCAAAAGCATCAAAATTGCAAGACTTAGGCATTTCAAAAAAAAGATATGGCGCTTCCCGCGCTTTTTTTTTTCTCTCTGTAACAACGATATGACGCTTCCTGCGCTTTCCCGCTGCTGCTACCGATAACAACGCTGTTTTACTGTGGTTTCCGTTTACTCACTGTTGAAGACTCATTCCCGACGGAGGTCGAAACGCTGACCTGCTTGCCGCGCCGGCCGTCTCCCGAGTGCACCCTCCCAGTCCGTTATTGCTTGCCTCCGATTTCGCTGCCTGTCTCAGCTGTAGAGCACCCCGCTGGAGCCCCAGCCTGACACCCAGGAAGGATTAGCGCAGTACCTGCCACCAGCTTGGCCAGCTGGTGAAACCACAGTTTCTATTGCTTCCTTGAGTCTTCTGGACGCTGGAGGAATCAATGTCCTTGAGGTGCTGCCGAATTGCAGGTCGGTCCGTTTCCACTTCGTCGCCACTGTAGTGTCCGTGTGTAGATAAAGACACTGAAGACAGGAGTTGGTTCATAGGTATTTACAAAGCAAGTCTGGGGGGGCTTCTAAAGGATATACACAATACACTGGCTTATATAGCCCAAGTGGCAATTACCGGCATTACGCACACCTGGGGCTCTTAAAGGCTTATACACCACAATTGCTTTTAGAGGCACAGACACCACAGCTGGGACAAGAATTTAGGTTCCACCAAGATTTAAATTCGGATCACTGGATTCAGAGTCCAGAGTGCTCACCATTACACCATGGAACCTTTGCTGAAGAATTCATTGGATTCTTCTCTCAAAATCAACAAAGTTACCGTCTCCACCATTATACTTTGTCTCGGCCTGGTCTCATCCTTAACTTCAGCTTGCCCACTTGCCCCTCTGCTAAGCCTCGGTTCTGGGCAAATCACACAGCTGCCTTGATGGCTATCGGTTCACAAATTTCTGCTTCTTTTTCACACTGCTCATAGCAGCTTGTATTGCAGTCCTGCCAGGTAAAATGTGTATAATCTTTGCAAGGCACTGCTGCAGGAAAGAAAAGCTATTGTTAACATTTTTCGAGAATACGAAGTGCAATGCATACATTTCAAGAAGAACTGCTATCAATTTCAACAAATATGCCAGCCGAATGCAGCTTGCAAAGAAAATGTTGACCAATCTGCTGCGCAGTCAAACGAAGCACTGCACAACACACATCTTTCTTGCCCCACTTATTTGGAACTGGGAATGAGAGGTTAAGCCTATCATCTGACGTCGAGAACAATAAATCAACCATCATTGAATCAGGCAGCAAACGGTCCAGTAACCGTGGTTGGCATGCAGATGCCATGCTCGTATGTCCCAAATTTCCAGCAGCTGGGACAAGAATTGAGGCTCCAACTGAGATTTAAACTCGGATCGCTGGATTCAAAGTTCAGAGTGCTCACCATTACACCATGGAACCATTGCTAAAAAAATCAATAGATTCTTTCTCAAAATCAACAACATTACCGTCTCCTCCATTATATTTGTCTCGGCCTGGTCTCATCGTTAACTTCAGCTTGCCCACTTGCCCCTCTGCTAAGCCTCGGGTCTGAGCAAATCACACAGCTGCCTTGATGGCTATCGGTTCACAAATCTCTGCTTCTTTTTCACACTGCTCTTTGCAGCTTGTATTGCAGTCCTGCCAGGTAAAATGTGTATAATCTTTGCAAGGCACTGCTGCACGAAAGATAAGCAATTGTTAACTTTTTTCGAGAATACGAAGTGCAATGCCTACGTTTCAAGAAGAACTGCTATCAATTTCAACAAATATGCCAGCCGAATGCAGCTTGCAAAGAAAATGTTGAGCAATCTGCTGTGCAGTCAAACAAAGCACTGGACAACACATATCTTTCTTGCCTCGCTTATTTGGTACTGGGAATGAGAGGTTAAGCCTATCATCTGATGTCGAGAACAATAAATCAACCATAATTGATTCAGGCAGCAAACGGTCCAGTAACCGTGGTTGGTATGCAAATGCCAAGCTCGTATGTCTCAAATTTCCAGCAGCTGGGCCAAGAATTTAGGTTCCACCGAAATTTGAACTCAGATCGCTGGATTCAGAGTCCAAAGTGCTCACCATTACACCATGGAACCTTTGCTAAAGAATTCATTAGATTCTTTTCTCAGAATCAACATAGTTACCGTCTCCACCATTATACTTTGTCTTGGCCTGGTCTCACCCTTAACTTCAGCTTACCCACTTGCCCCTCTGCTAAGCCTCGGTTCTGAGCAAATCACACAGCTGCCTTGATGGCTATCGGTTCACAAATCTCTGCTTCTTTTTCACACTGCTCAAAGCAGCTTGTATTGCTGTCCTGCCAGGTAAAATGAGTATAATCTTTGCAAGGCACTGCTGCAGGAAAGAAAAGCTATTGTTAACATTTTTCGAGAATATGAAGTGCAATGCATACATTTCAAGAAGAACTGCTTTCAATTTCAGCAAGTATGCCAGCCGAATGCAGCTTGCAAAGAAAATGTTGAGCAATGTGCTGTGCAGTCAAACGAAGCACTGGACAGCACACATCTTTCTGCCCCGCTTATTTAGAACTGGGAATGAGAGGTTAAGCCTATCATCTGATGTCGAGAACAATAAATCAACCATCATTGATTCAGGCAGCAAACTGTCCAGTAACCTTGTTTGGTATGCGGATGCCAAGCTCGTATGTCCCAAATTTGCAGCAGCTGGGACAAGAATTTTAGTTTCTCCGAGATTTGAATTCGGATTAGCTGGATTCAGAGTACAGAGTGCTCACCATTACACCATGGAACCTTTGCTAAACAATTGATTCGATTCTTTTCTCAAAATCAACAACATTACCGTCTCCACCATTATACTTTGTCTCATCCTGGTCTCATCCTTAACTTCAGCTTGCGCACTTGCCCCTCTGCTAAGCCTCGGTTCTGAGCAAATCACACAACTGCCTTGATGGCTATCGGTTCACAAATCTCTGCTTCTTTTTCACACTGTTCACAGCAGCTTGTATTGCTGTCCTGCCAGGTAAAATGAGTATAATCTTTGCAAGGCACTGCTGCACGAAAGAAAAGCTATTGTTAACTTTTTTCGAGAACACGAACTGCAATGCCTACATTTCAAGGAGCACTGCTTTCAATTTCAACAATTATGCCAGCCGAATGCAGCTTGCAAAGAAAATGTTGAGCAATCTGCTTTGCAGTCAAACGAAGCACTGGACAAGACACATCTTTCTGCCCCGCTTATTTGGAACTGGAAATGAGAGATTTAGCCTATCATCTGATGTCGAGAACAATAAATCAACCATCACTGATTCAGGCAGCAAACGGTCCAGTAATCGTGGTTGGTTTGCAGATGCCAAGCCTGTATGTCCCAAATTTCCAGCAGCTGTGACAAAAATTCAGGTTCCAACAGAGATTTGAACTCGGGAATCGCTGGATTCAAAGTCCAGAGCGCTCACCATTACACCATGGAACGATTGCTGAAAAGTTCATTAGATTCTTTTCTCCAAATCAACAACATTACCGTCTCCACCATTATATTTGTCTTGGCCTGGTCTCATCCTTAACTTCAGCTTGCCCACTTGCCCCTCTGCTAAGCCTCGGGTCTGAGCAAATCACACAGCTGCCTTGATGGCTATCGGTTCACAAATCTCTGCTTCTTTTTCACACTGCTCATAACAGCTTGTATTGCAGTCCTGTCAGGTAAAATGTGTATAATCTTTGCAAGGCACTGCTGCACGAAAGATAAGCAATTGTTAACTTTTTTCGAGAACACGAAGTGCAATGCCTACGTTTCAAGAAGAACTGCTTTCAATTTCAACATGTATGCCAGCCGAATGCAGCTTGCAAAGAAAATGTTGAGCAATCTGCTGTGCAGTCAAACGAAGCACTGGACAACACACATCTTTCTTGCCCCGCTTATTTGGAACTGGGAATGAGAGATTAAGCCTATCATCTGATGTCGAGAACAATAAATCAACCATCATTGATTCAGGCAGCAAACGGTCCAGTAACCGTGGTTGTTATGCAGATGCCAAGCTCGTATGTCCCTAATTTCCAGCAGCTGGGACAAGAATTTCGGTTGCACCGAGATTGAAACTCGGATCGCTGGATTCAGAGTCCAGAGTGCTCACCAGTACACCATGGAACCTTTGCTGAAAATTTTATTAGATTCTTTTCTCAAAATCAACAAAGTTACCTTCTCCACCATTATACTTTGTCTCGGCCTGGTCTCATCCTTAACTTCAGCTTGCCCACTTGCCCCTCTGCTAAGCCTCGCTTCTGAGCAAATCACACAGCTGCCTTGATGGCTATCGGTTCACAAATCTCTGCTTCTTTTTCACACTGCTCATAGCAGCTTGTATTGCAGTCCTGCCAGGTAAAATGTGTATAATCTTTGCAAAGCACTGCTGCACGAAAGATAAGCAATTGTTAACTTTTTTCGAGAATAGGAAGTGCAATTCCTACGTTTCAAGAAGCACTGCTTTCAATTTCAACAAGTATGCCAGCCGAATGCATCTTGCAAAGAAAATGTTGAGCAATCTGCTCTGCAGTCAAACGAAGCACTGGACAACACACATCTTTCTGCCCCGCTTATTTGGAACTGCGAATGAGAGGTTGAGCCTATCATCTCATGTCGAGAACAATAAATCAACCGTCATTGATTCAGGCAGCAAACGGTGCAGTAGCCGTGGTTGGTGTGCAGATGCCAAGCTTGTACTGTAAGTGTTGGGGGCTTCTTTAAACTGGTTTAAAGTAATTTTCCTCGTCTTTCAGCCTTTGCCTGCACCGGACCAATTCCAATAAAACCAATTTTAAAGCAGCGGTTCCGAATCGCTACCCCTCCTTTAGTTCTGAGTGGAGGAACTTATAATTAATGATATTAAAATGGAACATGTCGTTTGGATGAGAGGAAAAAATCAAGTTTTATTAACTAAATAAACTACAATCCAAAGAAAAAATATACCACACGAACACAGTAATTACATTAAAACTATATAACAGCGGGGTTGCAGACGGCGAAAACAAGGGCTAAAATAACTACAATGTTATTTAAACAAGCTTAGCAATTACCCTCAAATCACGACCCCAAACTCCTGCTAGGTTACCTTCTTGAGGAGTCAGAACACCCTGCTCACCTTTGGTCCAGCGAAGTAAGAGAGAGAGATAGCTTCTCAGCCACTATCTTTATACCTGGTGAGGCCCCTGCTGTTCTGCCTTGCAAGGGCTGTGAGCAAAATTCCCCACCGAAAGGGTCCAATACACAAGAGAAAGCTGTGATTGGCTAACTCAAAGTCGTTAGACTGGGTTAATGTGTCTTCCGGAGCTCCCTGGGCTGAAACAAAAGAATGCAACAGCCCTATTGTCCAGTGCTGGGTGATTTAAAACCCATTCAATTGTTAAACATTTCACAATCAAGGTACAAAAGTCTCTTTTGCAGTTTAGATGTATCCACTCGATATACAAACAAATGCAAATAGCATTCAATTGCTTTGTAAACAAAGCATTGTCCTTTGTCTTCAGCGTTGTGGTGACCGCCAATTTTATCCCTGGAAATATATAAGCACAACGATCAGGGATTCTTTAATCAAAAAAAATTGATCTTCAGAACTGTAAATTATTGCGAATTCTTACAGTCCGCCCTTGGATACTTCCAGCTTGCTTGTAGTATCCTCTTGAAGAAATGAGCAATAATTTCTGACCCCTCACAAACAACCATCCCCTGTATTTACCTAATAGCTATATGCCACTGATCCCCGTCCCATCTATTCCCCTTAAATTCAAGAAAAAAAAACCATGGTACGGTAGGCATCTTACAGATACTTCAGATTTCAATAAGGGGTCTCATAACCCTACACGCTTGTAAAATTATATAAGGTAAACCAAATTTACAATCACTTTTTACATCATAACTTATTACAAAATGTTGCAATCTTAGTTACACAATGTACTCAAAATGATCCCAAGCACGGAGAGGGTCCTCCGCCTCTGCTCAACTTGGAGTTGTCACAAAACTGGTCCCAAGCATGGAGAGGATCCGACGCCTCTGCTCAACTTGGGGCTGCAACACAAAATACAAAAAATCATTAAACAACATGCTTTAATGAATCCCGATCACGTGCCTTGACGGGTCGTGAAATTCGAGTGGGTATTGCTCCTCCCACTCGGGCAGCAAAAGTACCTTCCACCCCCCTTTGATCATCTTAAACTTTAAAACAGGCAGAATGGATTTACCGACCAACCTGCTCCGCCAGCCCCGAACAGTTCCCTTGTCCCTTTGTGGAGGCGGGGTACCCCTCACGTTTAAAATTACCTTGGCACAGACCGAGACCGGGGAGTTAGGGATCTCATGACTCCTAGTCCCTCCCGCTCCCATCTTCCCTCGACTGGCTGCAGAAAATGATGGGTGCCTGTGTGGCGGCTCTCCCTGGCCCCACACTGACCCGGCCACCCACTCATCCTTCCCAGCCACACTTATCCTCTTTGCCCGTGGGCCGCCGGGTGAGTTCCTACCTCCCCCGACCGCACCAACACGACTCTTGGATCTCCCCCTCCTCTATACGATCTTTCCCGGGTCATCACCACCCACCCCCGAGGAATGCGTCCCTATCACAAGGCGCCCGCGCTTCCCCATTGTGACTCCTCAACAGTGAGGTCTCCCGCAAGTGAGCTTCGGTCTGGATAGTGCTGGGTTGGGGGCCGTGCCCCACCCAGCTGGGGCCATCTCCTCCCCGTAGGAGGAGTAGGCAAATTCCTCCGGACTCTGTCCGGTTTTTCCCGAAGACTGCTGCGGGGTCTCCTGGATTCGTCCAGTGGCGAGGTGATCCCCAACATTCCGTATCTTCATTCGATGTCCAGCTTGGGCTGGGCGAACATGGCTGCTTCATTTTCCCATCTCCTGCAAAAACTTAAAAGTGACATGGAGCCAGGTCTCACTGACCTGCTGCCTTAGGTGGAGACATGGTCGGGTCCCTCGACCTCTGACCAAAAATACAAACATTTGGCACACATGTAAACTTAAACTCTTTGCACTTTAACTTAAAACTAGTTATATCAACAAAACTTTAAAATACACCTTAAATGCACGCTATATACACACACACAGCTATAATACAAATGCTGCCCGTCTCCGGACAGCCAGGCTAATCTTTGGCACTGTCGCAGATTGCTGCCGTCTGCAGCGAAGCTGGACTGCCTCCTGTCTCTGGTCCCCCGCAGCTTATGGCTGTTGAGTGGGGACCCCTGTTCTTTGGCTTCTCCCTGGTTCGGGAGACCGCCTTAAACACTGTAAAGTGAGTGACCATGCTTTCTTAGGCTGGGGCACCCGCTGAGACCTCCTGAGGGGTGTCTCTATGGGGGAAACTTTGGCTGGCGGACCCTGAGCTTGGGTCACAGCCCCAGCTGGCTGGGAACCTTCTCTCCCATGTCCTAATAACCCGCACTGTATAATGTACCTGGCAGCCTGTCTCTCTCTGGGATTGTCTGCTTTTCCCTGGAAACAAGTCACAGTTCCTGTTTTTGTGGGCTGTGAGCTTCAACTTGCATGGAGAGCAAACTAATTTTCCCTCACCCAGGTGGCTTTAACTGGGGATTTTTGACCTGCCTTTTTCCTGGGGCCAAAACTATCCCCTGTGTGCCTCCCTTGTCCCGGATTTCTGCTGCTGGACCTGCTCTACAGGGGTCCCAGAACTCTCCTTTCCTGTTCCTTGGCTTAAACAGCTTACTCTGAATATGAATGGCTCCTCCCCCCACACAAGCCACAGTGCTTGTCTGGGAACTCGAACATGCTGTGGGCTGAGGATTCCTATTCTCAGGCTCACTCCTCATGGGCGGACCGTACCTTCGTTGTTGGAGGGGGTACACTGGTCCTGGTCCCCGCCTGCCTAGCGGGACCTGCTGGTGTTCTCCTACCACCCCATTGTCCACCCCTCCTCGCTGCCAGAGCACCTCAAGATTCAGAGCTGTGGGCTGCAGTCTTGGGGCCTCTAATTCCCAATCCAGCACCGTTCTGGGTGTTGCCTGTGGGATGGTTCTACTTGGGCTGCCAGTAAAATCCGGCTGACCTGCCTTCAGGCTGATCATGCAAATCATCCCCTTTGATGCATTTAAAGCCATGTTAAGGCTTTCTATCTCTGCCCTACAGGGGCCATGATCTGCTTCCTCAAACCTTAGGGCGCAGGCCAGCTTGTAAGCTGCCTTTGCTTCCCTAAACCTTTCCTCCTGCTCTCTCTTCACACCCTTCCTAACCCAGCCACCTA
The DNA here is from genome assembly GCF_052327205.1 of Somniosus microcephalus. NCBI lineage: Eukaryota > Metazoa > Chordata > Chondrichthyes > Squaliformes > Somniosidae > Somniosus > Somniosus microcephalus. Next base: position 15,329,223 of record NW_028225182.1, on the reverse strand, counting down.
TTCCCCGATAGGTCAGCCTACACACTGCTGCTAACATCTGCAGGGCTACCCATCTACTGAAAATGAGAGAAACTACAGCTGATGCTTTCTCCAGATCCAGACCACTTATTAAATCAAAAACTGCCTCCACTCCTACCTGGCTTGCCATTGTAAGTGTTGGGGGCTTCTTTAAACTGGTTTAAGGTAATTTTCCTGGTCTTGCAGCCTTTGCCTGCATCGGCCAATTCCAATAAAACCAATTTTAAAACAGCGGTTCCGAATCGCTACCCCTCCTTTAGTTCTGAGTGGAGGAACTTATAATTAATGATATTAAAATGGAACAAGTGGTTTGGATGAGAGAAAAAAATCAAGTTTTATTAACTAAATAATCTACAATCCAAAGAATAAACTATACCATACGAACACAGTAATTACATTAAAACTATATAACAGGGGGATTGCAGACGGCGAAAACGAAGGATAAAATGACTACAATGTTATTTAAACAAGCTTAGCAATTACCCTCAAATCACCACCCCAAACTCCTGCTAGGTTACCTTGTTGAGGAGTCAGAACACCCTGCTCACCTTTGGTCCAGCGAAGTAAGAGAGAGAGATAGATTCTCAGCCGTTATCTTTATACCTGGTGAGGCCCCTGCTGTTCTGCCTTGCAAGGGCTGTGTGCAAAATTCCCCACCCAAAGGGCCCAATACACAAGAGAAAGCTGTGATTGGCTAACTCAAAGTGGTTAGACTGGGCTAATGTGTCTTCCGGAGCTCCCTGGGCTGAAACAAAAGAATGCAACAGCCCTATTGTCCAGTGCTGGATGATTTAAAACCCATTCAATTGTTAAACGTTTCCCATTCAAGGTACAAAAGTCTCTTCTGCAGTTTAGATGTATCTACTCGATATACAAACAAATGCTAATAGCATTCAATTGCTTTGTAAACAAAGCATTGTCCTTTGTCTTCGGCCATGTGGTCACAGCCATTTTTATCCCTGGAAATTTAAAAGCACAACGCCCAGGGGTTCTTTAATCAAAAAACATTGATCTTCAGAACGTAAATTATTGCGAATTCTTACAGTATGTCCCAAATTTCCAGCAGCTGGGACAACAAGAATACAGGTTTCACCAAAATTTGAACTCAGATCGCTGGATTCAGAGTCCAGAGTGCTCACCATTACACCATGGAACCGTTGCTGAACCAGTCATTAGATTATTTTCTCAAAATCAACAACATTACCGTCTCCACCATTATACTTTGTCTCGGCCTGGTCTCATCCTTAACTTCAGCTTGCCCACTTGCCCCTCTGCTAAGCCTCGGTTCTGAGCAAATCACACAGCTGCCTTGATGGATATCGGTTCACAAATCTCTGCTTCTTTTTCACACTGCTCAGAGCAGATTGTATTGCAGTCCTGCCAGGTAAAATGTGTATAATCCTTGCAAGGCAATGCTGCACGAAAGAAAAGCAATTGTTAACTTTTTTCGAGAATACGAAGTGCAATGTCTACGTTTCAAGAAGCACTGCTTTCAATTTCAACAATTAAGACAGCCGAATGCAGCTTGCAAAGCAAATGCTGAGCAATCTGCTGTGCAGTGAAACGAAGCACTGGACAACACACATCTTTCTGCCCCGCTTATTTGGAACTGAGAATGAGAGGTTGAGCTTTATCATCTGCTGTCGAGTACAATAAATCAACCGCCATTGATTCAGGCAGCAAACGATCCAGTAACCGTGGTTGGTATGCAGATGCCAAGCTTGTATGTCCCAAATTTCCAGCAGCTGGGACAACAAGAATTCAGGTTCCACAGAGATTTGAACACGGATCACTGGATTCAAAGTCCAGAGTGCTCACCATTACACCATGCAATCGTTGCTAAATAATTCATTAGAATCTTTTCTTAAAATCAACAACATTACCATCTCCACTATTATACTTTGTCTCGGCCTGGTCTTATCCTTAACTTCAGCTTGCCCACTTGCCCCTCTGCTAAGCCTCGGTTCTGAGCAAATCACACAGCTGCCTTGATGGCTATCGGTTCACAAGTCTCTGCTTCTTTTTCACACTGCTCATAGCAGCTTGTATTGCAGTCCTGCCAGGTAAAATGTGTATAATCTTTGCAAGGCACTGCTGCACGAAAGATAAGCAATTGTTAACTTTTGTCGAGAATACGAAGTGCAATGCCTACGTTTCAAGAAGCACTGCTTTCAATTTCAGCAATTATGCCAGCCGAATGCAGCTTGCAAAGAAAATGTTGAGCAATCTGGTGTGCAGTCAAACGAAGCAATGGACAACACATATCTTTCTGCCCTGCTTATTTGGAACTGGGAATGAGAGGTTAAGCCTATCATCTGATGTCGAGAACAATAAATCAACAGTCATTGTGTAAGAATTCGCAATAATTTACAGTTCTGAAGATCAATTTTTTTGATTAAAGAATCACTGGGCGTTGTGCATTTAAATTTCCAGGGATAAAAATGGCTGTCACCACATGGCCGAAGACAAAGGACAATGCTTTGTTTACAAAGCAATTGAATGCTATTAGCATTTGTTTGTATATCGAGTGGATCCATCTAAACTGCAGAAGAGACTTTTGTACCTTGAATGGGAAACGTTTAACAATTGAATGAGTCTAAATCACTTAGCATTCTGGACAATAGGACTGTTGCATTCTCTTTTGTTTCAGCCCAGGGAGCTCCGGAAGAAACATTAACCCAGTCTAACCACTTTGAGTTAGCCAATCACAGCTTTCTCTTGTGTATTGGACTCTTTGGGCGGGGAATTTTGCACACAGCCCTTGCAGGGCAGAACAGCAGGACCTGACCAGGTATAAAGATAGCTGCAGAGAAGCTATCTGGCCTCTTACTTCGCTGGATCACAGGTGAGCAGAGTTTCTGACTCCTCAACAAGGCAACCTAGCAGGAGTTAAGGGGCGGTGATTTAAGGGTATTGCTAAGATTGTTTAAATAACATTGTAGCCATCGTATCCCTCGTTTTTGCCGTCTGCAACCCCCTGTTAAATAGTTTTACTGTAATTAATGTGTTCGTGTGGTATAGTTTGATATTTTGATTATAGTTTCTTTTAGTTAATAAAACTTGATTTTTTTCTCTCATCCAAACTACGTGTCTGTTTTAATATCAATAATTCTAAGCCCTGCAGTCAGAACTGGAAGGTGGGGTAGCGATTCGAAACCGCTGTTTTAAAATTGGTTTTATTGGAGTTGGTCTGAGTGCAGGCAAAGGCTGCAAGACCAGGAAAATTACTTTAAACCAGTTTAAAGAAGTCCCAACCCTTACAATGGCGACCGCGGGCAGGACTGCAGGCCGTTTATGATATGATGAGTGGTCTGGATCTAGAGAAAGCATCAGTTATTGTCTTTCTTGCTTTCAGTCTGTGGGCAGCCCTGCGGATGGTAGTGGCAGTGTTTAAGCTGACCTATTGGGGTATAGGTGGCTGGGCTAGGAAGGGTGAGATGGGAGAGCAGGAGGAGTTTAAAGAGGCCAAGAATCGGGAGTCCCAGTTTGAGAAATGCCAGGCATTTATAGAGCGCCTGGTGCAGGAAGTCACTGAGACCAGGGAAAGTGAGATGAGACTGCGGGAATAGAATGCCCGCCTCATCTCAGAAGTAAAAGAGCAGGGGGAAAGGTTTAGGGAAGTAAGGACAGCTTATAAGCTGGCCTGCGCCCAAAGGTTTAGTGAAACCATCTCACAGGCAGCATCCATAACGGGGCTGGATAGGGATTTAGAGATCCCAAGATCGCAGCCCACAGCTCTGAGTTCTGAGGAGCCCTGGCAGCGAGGAGGGGTGGACAATGGGGTGGTAGGAGAACACCAGCTAGCCCCTCAAGGCAGGCGGGGACCAGGACCAGTGTACCTCCTCCAACAATGGAGGTATGGTCCGCCCATGAGGAGTGAGCCACAGCAAGTTCGAGTTCACAGGCAAGCACTGTGGCTTATGTGGGGGGAGGAGCCATTCATGTTCAGAGTAAGCTGTTTAAGCCAGGGAACAGGGAAGGAGAGTTCTGGGACCCCTGTAGAGCAGGTCCAGTGGCAGAAATCCAGGACAAGGGAGGCACGCAGGGGATAGTTTTGGCCCCAGAAAAAAGGCAGGTCCAAAATTTCCCAGTTAAAGCCACCTGGGTGAGGGAACATGAGTTTGCTGTCCATGCAAGTTCAAGTTCACCGCCTGTAAAGACAGGCACTGTGGCCTGTTTAAAGGGACCAGCTTCCCAGCCCGCTTCTAGAGTGGTCCCCCCCCCATGATGTGGGACCCTGCGGGGGCAGGGATAGCAATCCCACTTGCAGGAGACATAGGGAGGGAGCTGACACCAGGTTTTAAACATGGGGAGGAAACTTTCCAACCACCAGCAGCGGGTGGTGAGAGTATGCCTGCCCCCAGCACAGGAGTGGGCAGGGAAGAGCAGACAAACCCAGTGAGAGATTTGCACCGGCAGGCTGCCAGGTACATTACACAGTGCGGGCTATTTGGACATGGGGGAGAAAGTTCCCAGTCAGCTGGGGCTGTGACCCAAGCTCAGGGTCCGCCAGCCAAAGTTTCCCCCAGAGAGACACCCCTCAGAAGGCCTCAGCGGGTGCCCCAGCCTAAGAAAGCATGGTCACCCACTTTGCAGTGGAGTAGGGCGGTCTCCGGAGCCAGGGAGAAGCCAGAGAACAGAGGCCCACACTCAACAGCCATAAGCTGCGAGGGACCAGAGACAGGAGGCAGTCCAGCTTCGCTGCAGCCAGCAGCAATCTGTGACAGTGCCAGAGATTAGTCTGGCCGTTCAGAGATGGGCGGCATCTGTATCATAGCTATGTGTGTTTATATATCGTGCTTTTAAGGTGTATTTTAAGTTTTATTGATTTAACTAGTTTTAAGTTAAAGTGCAAAGAGTTTAAGTTTACATGTGTGCCAAATGTTTGTATTTTTGGTCCGAGGTCGAGGGACCCGACCATGTCTCCACCTAAGGCAGCAGGTCAGTGAGACCTGGCTGCATGTCACTTTTAAGTTTTTGCAGGAGATGGGAAAATGAAGCAGCCATGTTCGCCCAGCCCAAGCTGGACATCGAATGAAGATACCGAATGTTGGGGATCATCCAGGAGACCCCGCAGCGATCTTCGGGAAAAACAGGACAGAGTCCGGAGGAATTTGCCTACTCCTCCTACGGGGAGGAGATGGCCCCAGCTGGGTGGGGCATGGCCCCCAACCCAGCACTATCCTGACCGAAGTTCACTTGCGGGGGACCTCGCTGTTGAGGAGTCATGATGTGGAAATGTGGGCACCTGGTCATAGCGATGCATTCCTCGGGGGTGGGTGGTGATGGCCCGGGAAAGATCGTATAGAGGAGGGGGAGACCCAAGAGTCACATGGGTGCGGTCGGGGGAGGGAGGAACTCACCCGGGGGCCCACGGGCAAAGAGGATAAGTGTGGCTGGGAAGGATGAGTGGGTGGCCAGATCAGTGTGGGGCCAGGGAGAGCCGCCACACAGGCACCCATCATTTTCTGCAGCCAGTGGAGGGAAGATGGGAGGGGGAGGGACTGGGAGTCATGAGATCCCATACACCTCGGTCTCGGACTGTGCCAAGTTAATTTTAAACGTGAGGAGTACCCCGCCTCCACAAAGGGACAAGGGAACGGTTCGGGGCTGGTGGAGCAGGCTGGTCGGTAAATCCATTCTGCCTGTTTTAAAGTTTAAGACGATCAAAGGGGGGTGGAAGGCACTTTTACTGCCCGAGTGGGAGGAGCAATGCCCACTCGAATCTCGTGACCCATCATCGGCACGTGATGATCGGGCTTCATTTAAGCATGTTGTTTAATGATTTTTTTGTATTTTGTGTTGCAGCCCCAAGTTGAGCAGAGGCGTAGGATCCTCTCCTTGCTTGGGACCATTTTGTGACAACTCCAAGTTGAGTAGAGGCGTAGGACCCTCTCCGTGCTTGGGATCATTTTGATTACATTGCGTATCTAAGATTGCAACATTTTGTAATAAATTACGATGAAAAAAAGTGACTGTAAATTTGGATTACACTGTATAATTTTACAAGCGTGCAGGGGCATGAGACCCCTTATTGAGAAGTGAAGTATCTGTAAGATGCCTACCGTACCATGGTTTTTCTCTTGAATTTAAGGGGAATAGATGGGACGGGGATCAGTGGCAGATAGCTATTAGGTAAATATAGGGGATGGTTGTTTGTGAGGGGTCAGAAATTATTGCTCATTTCTTCAAGAGGATACTACAAGCAAGCTGGAAATATCCAAGGGAGGACTGTAAGAATTTGCAATAATTTACAGTTCTCAAGATCAATTTTTTTGATTAAATAATCCCTGGGCGTTTTGCTTTTAAATTTCCAGGGATAAAAATGGCTGTCACCACATGGCCGAAGACAAAGGACAATGCTTTGTTTACAAAGCAATTGAATGCTATTAGCATTTGTTTGTATATCGAGTGGATACATCTAAACTGCAGAAGAGACTTTTGTACCTTGAATGGGTCTAAATCACTTAGCATTCTGGTCAATAGGGCTGTTGCATTCTGTTTTGTTTCAGCCCAGGGAGCTCCGGAAGACACATTAATCCAGTCTAACCACTTTGAGTTAGCCAATCACAGCTTTCTCTTGTGTATTGGACTCTTTGGGCGGGGAATTTGGCACACAGCCCTTGCAGGGCAGAACAGCAGCACCTGACCAGGTATAAAGATAGCTGCTGACAAGCTATCTGGCCTCTTACTTCGCTGGATCACAGGTGAGCAGAGTTTCTGACTATTCAACAAGGCAACCTAGCAGGAGTTAAGTGGTGGTGATTTAAGGGTATTGCTAAGATTGTTTAAATAACATTGTAGCCATCGTATCCCTCGCTTTCGCTGTCTGCCACCCCCTGTTATATAGTTTTATTTACTGTAATTACTGTGTTCGTGTGGTATAGTTTGATATTTTGATTATAGTTTCTTTTAGTTAATAAAACTTGATTTTTTTCTCTCATCCAAACTATGTGTCTGTTTTAATATCAATAATTATAAGCCCTGCAGTCAGAACTGGAAGGTGGGGTAGCGATTCGAAACCGCTGTTTTAAAATTGGTTTTATTGGAATTGGTCTAGGAGCAGGCAAAGGCTGCAAGACCAGGAAAATTATTTTAATCAGTTTAAAGAAGCCCCAACCCTTACAATTGATTCAGGCAGCAAACCGTCCAGTAACCGTGGTTGGTATGCAGATGCCAAGCTTATGTGTCCCAAATTTCCAGCAGCTGGGACAACAAGAATTCAACTTTCACTGAGACTTAAACTCGGATCGCTGGATTCAGAATCCAGAGTGCTCACCATTACACCATGGAACCGTTGCTGAAGAGTTCATTAGATTCCTTTCTCAAAATCAACAACATTACCGTCTCCACCATTATACTTTGTCTCGGCCTGGTCTCATCCTTAACTTCAGCTTGCCCACATGCCCCTCTGCTAAGCCTCGGTTCTGAGCAAATCACACAGCTGCCTGAATGGCTATCGGTTCACAAATCTCTGCTTCTTTTTCACACTGCTCACAGCAGCTTGTATTGCCGTCCTGCTAGGTAAAATGTGTATAACCTTTGCAAGGCAGTTGTGGTGTATGTGCCTTTAAGAGCCTCCTGTGTACTGTAATGCCGGTAATGGCCACTCGGGCTATATAAGCGTGTATATTGTCTTGTATCTGTTTGTTCACCTCCAGACTTTGTTCAGTAAACACCTGTGAAACCAACTCCTGGCTTCCGTGTCTGCATTAACACACGGATACAACAGTGGCGACGAATTGGAAACGGACTTACCTGCAATTCGGCAGCACCTCAAGGAAATCGAATCCTCAGAGGAAAGTCGAAGAAAGGCAAGAAAGAAAAAAAAATAATAATCTGTGGTTTCACCAGCTAGCCGAGCTGGCGGCAGGTACTGCAATAATCCTTCCTGGGTGGCGGGCTGGGGCTCCATCGGCTGGCTCTGCAGCAGGGCCGAGCAGCGAATGCGGAGGCAAACAGAGACAGAGGGGGGGAGCACTCGGGAGACGGCCGGCGCTGCAAAGCAGGTCGGCGTTCAGACCAAGCAGAGGGAGGGAAAAGTCCCAGAGAGTCCGGCGGGAACGAGTCTCCAACTGTAAATAAAAAACGCGGAAAGCAGCGTTGTCAGCAGCAGCAGCGGCGGGAAAGCGCGGGAAGCGCCATTTTTTTCTGCAGGGAAGAAAGGAATGGGCGGGAGTCGCCTTTTTTTTCAGGATGCCTAAGGCTGGCAATATTAATGCTTCCGATAACGATATAGAGGAGTGGACCACATATGTGGAAAGAGTGGAGGTATATTGCACAGCAAATGAAATAGATGATGATAAAAAGGCATCAGTACATTTTAAATCTAATGGGCGCAAGGACATACGGGCTGTTATGAAACTTAGTCACTCCAGCCAAACCAAAGGACAAGAGTTTTAAGGAGATTGTTGATACCCTACAGGAGCACTTAAACCCAACACCGCTGCTGATAGCAGAACGATTCAAATTCTTCAAGAGGAATCAGCACAAGAATGAAAGTAACGCTGATTACCTCACTGAATTAAGGAAGCTATCAAAGCACTGCCAATTCGGGGCAGGTCTGGCAGATTCTCTTCGAGACAAATTCGTCTGCTGTCTCCTAAGTGAAGGCACACAGAAAAGGCTACTTTCTGAAAAAGATTTGACACTGGACAAGGCTTTCATTATGGCTGTATCATACGAAGCAGCCGCAAGAGGAGCTGCAGAGATACAGCAAAAGCCACAGGACTTCGGCACCCATGAAATGACACAGGGTTTTGAGAGATGTTATCGCTGTGGCAGATCCACCCATGACCAGAGGGACTGCTGGTTCAAGGACAAAGCATGCGGGCAATGCAGAAAGATTTGACACATTGCACGTGTATGCCGATCTGGACAAAAAAAATCCATGGACAGGAAAAAAATCAGTAAGGAAAAGTACAGAAAGGTACAAATGATGACGGACAGCAGCTCCAAAGACCAGAAGAGTGATAGCGACTCCAGAAACAAGAGACTAATCTGTCTCAAATTCCATAATGTAATTGCCAAAGAAGAATACCAGACCATTTGGGTTACCCTCATGACAGCGGTGTCCCCAGTTAAAATAGAGCTAGATACAGGATCAGCTCTGACCATCATAAGTCGACGGGATTATGAGCGGCTATTTCCGCATATACCTTTGAAAGACACATCCATTATCTTGAAAACATATACGGGGCAGAAAGTATACCCCAAAGGGAAAATAAGGGTGCCTGTTGTATACAACGGCAAGGAAATACAGAAGTTGTATTTATACGTTCTGCAAGATGGTGGTCCACCGCTGTTGGGACGTGAATGGATCAGGAAGATAAGTTTAGACTGGCACTCCATTCAGGCATTGACGGTGACCAGTAAGAAAAAAAATGTTGATGACGTCATACCTGAACGACTAAAAGACATCTTGGCCAACGCCAAGGAAGTGTTTCAACAGAAACTAGGAACCTTGAAAGGCATCACCGCCTCAATAAAAGTGGAAGATGCGGCAATTCCCAAGTTTTTTAAGGCAAGGCCGGTGCCATACGCAATTCGTCCAGCAGTCGAGGCAGAGCTGGAGAATTTGGAAAAGACAGGCGTATTATCCAAGATAGATTGGAGCGAGTGGGCAACACCCATCGTCCCAGTCATGAAGAAAACGTTGAATAATGATAAATCTGAAGAACAGAGAAAAATTCGCATCTGTGGGGACTTCAAGGTGACTTTAAACCCGGTCCTTCACACGGTACAGTATCCTCTTCCGAGGATAGAAGATATTTTTGCCTCACTATCCGGAGGGAAACGTTTCACCAAAATTGACTTGGCACAGGCATATCTACAGATGGAGGTTGAAGAGGCCTCTAAAAAGTATCTCACGATAAATACACACAAAGGCCTGTACCAGTACAATCGACTGGTTTTCGGAGTAGCATCAGCTCCAGCTATCTGGCAAAGAGTTATGGAGCAAGTCCTCCAAGGGATTCCGGGGACTCAATGCTACCTAGACGACATCCTTTTAACAGGACAGAACGACAACGAGCACCTTGCCAATTTGGAGCAGGTGCTCACTAGGCTGAGAGAATGGAGAGGCCTACGAGTAAATTGCCCCAAGTGCGAATTTTTCCAGAAACAAATATCATATTGTGGCCACATAATTAACGAGGAAGGGTTGCATAAGTAACCTGAAAAAATTGAAGCGGTCATAAAAGCCCCAGCAACTGAAAATGTCTCACAATTAAGGTCGTTCCTGGGATTGATAAATTACTATCATAAATTTTTATCGAACTTGTCAACTCTTCTGTACCCTCTTAAAGAACTGCTACAAATGGGAGTTGTTTGGAAATGGAGCGAAGACTGTAAACGTGCCTTCCATAAATGCAAAGGCTTGATCACGTCCAAGGAAGTTTTGGTTCATTACAACCCATCACTGCCAATCAGACTGGCGTGCGATGCATCCCCTTACGGCGTAGGAGCGGTATTATCATACAGATTCCCTGATGGCTGAGAGCGGCCGATAGCTTTTGCGTCACGCTCATTGAACTCAGCTGAACGTAACTATGCCCAGATCGACAGGGAAGCACTCAGCCTGGTATGGGGAGTGAAGAAATTCAACCATTACCTACACGGACACAAATTTACCTTGTTGACTGACCATCAACCCCTCGTCTCCATATTCAACCCTAAAAAGGGTGTTTCCATTATGACAGTGCAAAGGCTACAGAGGTAGTCCCTTTTCCTAGGGGCACACCAATATGACATAGAATACAAAGGATCAAAACAGCATGGGAATGCTGATGGTTTGTCGTGCCTACCGTTGCCAACGGTAGAAGAGGCACCTACAGTAGACCCAGTGGAGATGTTCCACTCAACCATAGTGGAATGTCTACCAGTAATAAATTCTGCCATTGAAAAGGAAATGTGAAATGACCCGACTCTCTCACGAGTCTACGATTTAATGGTGAAGGGATGGCCAGCACATGGTGAACCACTGTTGCCAGCATTCTTGCAAAGAAGAAAACAGCTGTCAGTGTGCCGAGGAACCTTGATGTGTGGATCCAGAGTGGTGATTCCACCCAAAGTACAGGATAAAGTGCTAAAGGAGCTTCACGAGGGGCATCTGGGTGGAGTGAAAATGAAGAACCTAGCCAGAGCGTTTGTGTGGGGCCAGGTATCGATGGAGACATCGAAGAAATGACCAAGAGCTGCCTAGGATGCCAGAAGGTCCAAAACGCCCCAACACAAGCCCCTCTACATCCATGGGAGTGGCCCTCATCTCCATGGCAAAGGGTACACATCGACTTTGCTGGTCCATTTATGGACTCAATGTTGTTAATCGCGGTTGATGCCCACTCCAAATGGCCGGAGGTAATAAAGATATCCTCCACCACCACGGAAAAAACCATCACAGTATTAAGGGCCATATTTGCCAGGAATGGGCTGCCTGAACAGATCTGTTCTGATAATGGACTGCAATTTGTGTCCGAAGAATTCAGGAAGTTCTTAAAAAACAATGGGGTTAAGCATTACACGTCCGCCCTATACCATCCCGCCACCAATGGATTGGCTGAAAGGTTTGTCCAGACCTTCAAGAAGGCCATAAATCCATGGGTAATGAAGACATAAAACTTCAGCATAAGGTAGATAACTTCTTGTTTGCATACAGGAATGCAACACATGTGGTTACAAACCAAACTCCCACCCTGATGTTCTTCAATAGAAGCCTAAGATGCCGGCTGGATTTGATCAAGCCAAACATCAGAAGGGACGTGGTGAACCGACAATTTCAAGGCATGAATGAAAGGCCAACTAGAACCTTCCAGATTAGTCAACAAGTTTTGGCCCGGGACTACCGTACCGAGAAATGGCAGCCTGGAACTATTTGCACACGACTAGGACCATTGATGTATACTGTGAACATTGGAGAAAGCATAATAAGGCGTCATCCAAAAAGGGACAACCTACACTCAACTCTATATGCCTAATGATGAAGCAGAGATACCCATAGTATCTACCTCCGATCCAGTGATACTGGAACCAGATGAACCCGACACTGGCATTCAAGCCGAATCAGCCTTGCCAAAAGAACCTACTACACCACCAGAAACTACTACACCACCGAGGCTTTATCCGGACCGAGTCAGGAAGCCTCCAGAGAGACTGAATTATAATTGATTAACTGCAGCAAATGTGTAGATTATTGTTCTTGTAACATATTAATTAATGATTACTTAAAATATTATTTACTGGTTGTCTAAAAGGGGAGGAATTGTGGTGTATGTGCCCTTAAGAGCCCCCCTGTGTACTGTAATGCTGGTAATGGCCACTTGGGCTGTATAAGCCTGTATATTGTCTTGCATCTGTTAGTTCACCTCCAGACTTTGTTCAGTAAACACCTGTGAAACCAACTCCTGCCTTCCGTGTCTCCATTAACACACGGATACAACAGCACTGCTGCATGAAAGAAAAGCAATTGTTAACTGTGGCTGTTTCAAGAATGATGTTGAGCAGCGGTGTGGAAAGTTGTGAGTTTGATGAGGGGTGAGCATTTCTCCATACGGGTGCGTTGAATGGTGGCAATTCAAGCAGCCCCAAAACACACTGTCGCCTGACAGGGAATCGAACTCTCTTCAGTCAATCTAACCAGACCAGATCTCGGAGCTTAGACTGTATTAATGTAAAGCTGGAGTGTTGATAACGATAGAAAACTGACACAGAATAGGGGACCTCACCGTGTTGGACACAGCGTGAAATGCACTGAAATGTTCAAATAAAGTTACAGAGCACAACACATGTGTAAAATTCCCTGTACTTTTCTCTGCACTGATGGGTTGTGAAGGGAGAGACGGGCCGAAGTCTCACTGAGCCGCACTGATCACGAGCCAAGCTGAAATTATGTCAAGTTCAATCTTCAGCAGATATGATGCTGAGCCCCACACAGAACTGAAAACGGCCAGGCTCCATGCCCAGCAGGATCTAGACATTCCTGCGAGGGGAAACAATCTCTCAGCTTCTACATTGGCAATCTCCCTCAGAACCTTTTATGTTTGAATGCAATCATCTCTCACTCTTCTAAACTCCAGAGAGTATAGGCCCAGTCTACTCAATCTCTTCTCACGGACAAGCTTCCCCCCCCAGTGATCAATCCAGTGAACCTTCGTTACACCACCTCTAAGACAAATATGTTCTTCCTGAAATAAGTAGACCAAAACTGTGCACAGTACTCCAGGTGTGGTCTCGCTAGAGCCATTTACAATTAGAAACAGAGAATCATAGAATAGTTACAGCACAGAAGGTGGCCATATGGCCCGTCGAGCACTTAACGGCTCTCTGCAAGAGCAGTTCAGCTAGTCCCACTCCCCAACCCTTTCACCCTAGCCCTTCAATTTGTTTCCTTCATGTACTTAGCCAATTCCATTATGAAAGCCACAATTGAATCTGCCTCCGCCAGCTCTTCAGGCAGTGAATTCCAGGTCCAAATCACTCGCTGCGTAAAAAAGTTTTTCCTCATGGCGTATTTGGTTCTTCTGCCAATCACCTTAAATCTGTGTCCCCTGGTTCTCGACCCTTCTGCCAATGGGAATAGATTTGCTCTAACTACTCAGTCTAGACCCCTCATGATTTTGAACAGCTCTATCAAATCTCCTCTCAACCTTCTCTGCTCAAGTTCCTCATCCCTGGAACCATTCTTGCAAATCTTTTTAGCGCACTACCAAAAGCATTCACATCCTTCCTAAAGTGTGGTGCCCAGAATTGGACACAATACTTCAGTTGAGGGCGAACCAGCATTTTACAACAGTTCATCATTACTTTCTTTCTTTTGTATTCTATGCCTCGTTTATAAAGCCGAGGATCCCGTCAGTTATTTTAACCACTTTCTCAATCTGCCCTTCCAACTTCAATCATTTGTGCACATATAAACCCCAGGTCTCTCTGCTCATGCGCCGTTTAGAATTTTACCCTTTGTCTCTCCTCGTTCTTCCTACCAAATTGTAGCACTTCATACTTTCCTGGATTAAATTTCATCTGCCACTTGTCCACGCATTCCAGCAGCCTTTCTTCGTCCTCTTGAAGTGTATCACTTTCCTACTCAATGCTCATCATATTTCCAAGTTTTGTTTCATCTGCAAATGTTGAAATTGTGCCCTGTACACCCAAGTCCAAGGTACTAATATATATCAAGGAATGTGGAGGTCCGAGTGCCGACCCCTGTGGACACCAATGTATACCCTCCTCTCGGCCGAAAAACAACCGTTCAACACTAATCTCTGTTTCCTGTCACTTAGCAAATTTCGTATCCATGTTGCCACTGTCCATTTTATCCCATGGGCTTCAACTTTGCTGGTAAACCTATTATTTGGCACTTTATCCACGCCTTTTGAAAGTCCATGTACACCTCATCAACCGCATTGCCTTCATCACCCCTCTCTGTTACCTCATCAAAAGACTCAATCAAGCTTGCTAAACACGATTTGAGTGTGTCAAATCCGTGTTGGCTTTCCTTAATTAAGCCACATTTAGCCCGTATTATCGCTGCTTAAAGCTTCCCCACTACCGAGGTTAAACTGACTGGCCTGTAATTTCTGGGTTTATCCTTACACCCTTTTTTGAACAATGGTGTAACAGTTGCAATTCTCCGGTTCACTGGTACCACACCCGTATCTCAGGAGGATGCGAAGATTTTGGCAAGTTCCTCCACAATTTCCACCTTTACCTCCCTCAGCATCATAGGTTGCATCCCATCCGGTTCTGGTGACTTATCTTCTTTAAGAGCAGCCAGCCATTCTAGGATCTCCTCTTTCCCAATATTTATCTTATCCAGTATCTCCACTACCTTATCTTTCACTATGACTTCGGCAGCATCTTCTTCCTTGGTAAAGACAGATGCAAAGAACTCATTTAGAACCTCAGCCATTCCCTCAGTCCCTAATTGGCCCCAACCTACCACTCTAAATGGCCCCATTCAGCCGTTTATTATTTATATGCCTATAGAACATTTTTGGATTGTCTTTTATATTGGCTGCCAATCTATTCTCTTGCGCTCTTTTTGCCCCTCTTATGTCATTTTTCACTTTCGCTCTGAATTTCTATATTCAGCCTGGTTCTTACTTCTTTTCTCAGCCTGACATCTGTTATATGTACACTTTTTCTGCTTCATCTTTCTATCAATTTCGTCATCCATAGATGTCTGGCTTTGGTTGCCCTACATTTTCCCCTTGTGGGAATGTACCTTGACTGCATCAAACCATCTCCTCTTTACACGCAGTCCATTACAATTTTACCTGCCAATCATTGATTCCAATTTACCCGGGCCAGATCCGTTCTCAACCCACTGACATTGGCCCTCCGGCAATTAATTATTTTTATTCCAGATTGATCCTTTTCATTATCCATAGCTAATCTAAACCTTATGATACTATGGTAACTTTTCCCTCAATATTCCGCTACTGACACTTGCTCCACTACAGCCAGCTTATTCCCAGATCAAGCAAAGCGTTCATTCTCCTTTGGGCTGGGAACATACAGATCAAGTAACTTCCCCATAACACATTTCAGAAATTCTTTCCCCTTTCTGCCTTACATAAAGGAGGTCCAAGAAATTGACATGTAAAGGGAAAATGGAATATGAGAGTAAACTAGCGAGAGGCATAAAACAGAGTGTAAATGATGCTGTAGGTGAGTAAAGAGGAAAAAACTGGCGAAAGTAAAAGGTCGTCCCTTACACACTGAGCCAAACGAAAGTAGAATGGTGAATAAGGAAATAGCAGAGAAATTCAATAACTACTTTGTGTTTGTCTTCACGGAAGAAGATACAAAAAACCTCCCGGAAATAGTGGAGAACCAGGGGTCTAGCTTGAATGACGAACTGGAAGAAATTAATAATAGTAAAAAATACTATTGGAGTAATTAATGGGGCTGAAAGCTAATAAATCCCCTGGATCTGATGACCCTGATCCTAGGGTTTTGAAAGAGTTGACTATAGAGATAGATGATGCAATGGTTGTCATTTTCCAAAATTCCATAGGTTTTGGCACGGTTCCCATGGATTAGCCGGTAGCAAATATAACCACGGTATTTAAGAAAGGAGTGAGAGAGAAAACGGGGAAATACAGACCCGTTAGGCTGACATCAGTAGTAGGGAAAATGCTAGAATCTATTATTAAGGACGTGGTAACAGGGCATTTAGAAATAATAATAGGATTGGGCAGAGTCAACACGGATTTATGAAAGGGAGACCGTGTTTGACAAATCTATAAGCATTTTATGAGGTAACTAGCAGAATGGAAAGGAGGGAAGCAGTAGATGTGGTGTTTTTAGATTTTCAGAAGGCATTCAGTAAGATGCCACACAAGAGGTTATTAAACAAAATTAGGGCTCACGGGTTTCGGGGAAATATACTAGCATGGCTTGAGGATTGGTTAACGGACAGAAAACAGAAAGTAGGGATAAACGGCTCATTTTCGGGTTGGTAGGCTGTAACTAGTGCTTGGGCGTCAGCTATTCACAATCTACATCAATGATTTGGATGAGGGGGCCAAATGTAATATATCGAGGCTTGTTGATGACACAAAGCTGGGTGGGAATATAATTTGTGTGGAGGATGCAAGGAGGCTGCTAGGGGATATGGACATTCTAAGTGAATGGGCAAGAACATGTCAAATCGAATATAATGTGGAGAAATGTGAAGTTATCCACTTTGGTAGGAAAAATAGAAAAGCAGTGTATTTTTAAATATTGAGAGATTCGGTAATGTGGTTGTTCAGAGGGATCTGTGGATCTTTATACACAAACCACTGAAAGTTAGCATGCAGGTACAGCAAGCAATTTGGAAAGCAACTGGTATGTTTGCCTTTACTCAAATAAAAGTTGGGTATAAGAGGAAAGACGTCTTACTGCAATTATATAGGGCCCTGTTGAGACCACAGTTTTGGTCTCCTTACCATAGACAGAGTGCAACGAAGGATCACCAGACTGGTTCCTGGGATGGGGGGGATTGTCCTATGAGGAGCGAGTGAGTAGATTAGGCCTATAATCACTAGAGTTTAGAAGAATGAGAGGTGATCTAATTGAAACATATAAAATTCTACAGGGCTTGACAGTGTAGATGCAGCGAGGATGTTTCCCTTTTGCTGGGGAGTCTAGAACCAGTGGTCAAAGTATCAGAACAAGGTGTCGGCCAATTAGGACTGAGATGAGGAACAATGGGTGGTGAATCTTTGGAATTTTCTACCCCAGAGGGCTATCGAGGCTCAGTCGTTGAGTATATTGAAGTCAAAGATAGATAGATTTTTGAATATTAAGGGAATCAAGGGATATGTGGATAGTTCAGGAAAGTGGTGACGAGGTAGAAGATCAGCCATGATCTTAGTGAATGGCGGAGCGGGCTTGAAGGGCCAAATAGCCGACTCCTGCTCCTATTTCTTATGTTCTTATGATATCTCCTCATATCCTTCCTGGATTATTTTCAATTATCTTAAATCTGCATTATCTGGTTACTGACACTCCTGCCAGTGGAAACAGTTTTTCCCTACCAACGCTATCTAAACTCTTCCTAATTTTGAATGCATGTACTAACTACCCGCTTAGCATTCTCTGCTCTAAGGAGAATAATCCTTGCTTCTCTAGTTTCCACACATAACTGAAGTCCCTGGAAACAATTCGGTGATTAGGTCTTTGTCTGATGGGGATCCCTGGAAATATGATTTATTTGCACTCTGCCCCTGGAAGTGAGAAGTTAAGTGCAAGAAACTCCAAAGAGTGCGTTCTTGGCAGGGCTTCTGTCGAACAATTAGTTCTTGTGGATGGGCCCCCAGGAATTGTGCCAGTAAGAATATAAGAACATAAGAAATACGAGCAGGTGTAGGCCATTCGGCCCCTGGAGCATGCTCTGCCATTCAATGAGATCATGGATAATCTTCTGCCTCAACTCCATTCACCAGCACTATCGCCATATCCCTTGATGCCCTTAATAGTCAGAAACCCATCGACTTCTCTTTGATTATACCCAATCATTGAGCCTCCACAGCCCTCTGGGATAGAGAATTCCAAATATTCACCACCCTCTGTATGAAGAAATTTCTTCTCATCTCAGTCCTAAATGGCCTACCGTTTATTCTGAGGCTTTGGCCCCTGGTAATAGACTCCCCAGCCAAGGGAAACATTTTCCCAGCTTCCACCCTCTCAAGCCCTGTAATATATTTGCATAGTTCAATGAGATGCCCTCTCATTCTTCTCAATTCAAGGGAATACAGGCCTCGTTTCCTCAATCACTTCTCATATGACAGTCTCGCTCACTTAGGAATTAATCTCCTGAACGTTCATTGCACTCCTTCTTGGACAAGTATATCCTTCCTTAGGAAGGAGGCCAAAATTGTTCACTGTACTCCAGGTGTGTACGCAAAAAGGCCCGATATAATTTGATTACTCCTGTACTCAAATCCTACTGTAATGAATGCCAGCATACCATTTGCCTTCCTAATGGCTTGCTGCACCTGCACATTCACTTTCCGTGACTCATGCACAAGGACACCCCGGTCCCTTTGAGCAGCTGCATTTCCCAAACTTTGACCATTCTGGAAATACACTGCCTTTCTGGTTTTTCTACCAAAGTGGATAACTTCACATTTATCCACGTTATATTCCATCTGCCATGTTCTTGGAATAAAATTAAAATAGTTACAGGATTAGTACCTGGAGAAAGTGACTTACCAGGGACACCAATAACAGCGAGCGTGGGATAATAAATCCTCTGTATACCAAAAAGAGTCCTCAATACCTGTTCCATTCTTTCAACTTCTGTCGAACGCTGATACCGGATTTGTCTGGAGACCAAGCTCCGAGAGACACTCTGGGTTAACACTGAGCGAAGGCCCTTATGTAAGGCGGGAGATACCTCCACTGACTTAATTAGAGCGCAACATCATGTTGCAATATCATAATTTATATTTCATCAGATATTGCATGGATGGAAAGTGAATCTCCCCAAAGCCCAGGGATAAACAGACGTTGTGAAATCATCAGTATGTCCGCAGCGGGTGCAGCGAGAACAGGTTTATTTACAGCATGAGGATTGGGATCATTTTAGAAATCTGCAATGGAGGACCAAGAAATTGATAAAGAAAGGGAAAATGGAATATGAGCACAAACTAGCGAAAATATAAAAACGGATTGTAAAATCTTCTATAGGTATGTGAAAAGGAAAGGGCTGGCGAAGGTAAATGTAGGTCTGTTACAGTCAGAGACGGGAGAGCTCATAACGGGGAATGAGGAAATGGCAGAGAAATTAAATAAATACTTTGCTTCTGTCTTCACGGAGGAAGACAGAAAAAAACTCCCAGAAATAGGAGAAAACCAAGGGTGTGACGAGAATGAGGAACTTAAAGAAATTATTATTAGTAAAGAAACATTACTAACAAAATTAACGGGGCTAAAAGTCGATAACTCTCAAGGACTGGATGACCTACATCTAAGGATTTGAAAGAGGTGGCCATTGGAAGTGGACACATTGGTTATAATCTTCAAAAATGTTATAGATTCTGGAACATTTCCTGCAGATTGGAGGAGAGCAAATGTAACTCCGCTATTTAAGAAAGGAGGCAGAGAGAAAACGGGGAACTACAGACCTGTTATCCTCACATCAGTGTTTGGGAAAATGCTGGAATCTATTATAAAGGATGCAATAACTGGGCACTTAGAAACTGATAGTAAGATTGGGCAGAGTCAACATGGATTTATGAAAGGTAAATCCTGTTTGACAAACCTATTGGAATTGTTTGATGCTGTAACTATGGAGTAGACAAAGCGAAACCGCTAGATGTGATGTTTCTGGATTTATAGAAGGCCTTCAAGAAGGTCCCACACAAGAGGTTGGTGAACAAAATTAGGTCAAATGGAATTGGCAGTAATATGCTAGCATAGATTGAGAATGAGTTAACAGACAGAAAACAAAGAGTAGGGATAAATGAGTTTTTAAGGATGTGAGTAGTGAGTAGTGGGGTACCGCAAGAATCGGTGCTTGGGCCCCAGCTATGCACAATCAACATCAATGATTTGGATGAGTAGACTAAATGTAACATTTCCAAATTTGCTGATGATACAGAGCTAGGTGTCAGTGTCAGTTGTGAAGAGGATGTGAAGAGGCGTCAACCGATCTCGACAGGCTCAGTGAGTGGGCGAGAACATGGCAGATGGAATATAATGTAGATAAATGTGAAGTTATCCACTTTGGTAGAAAAAAACAGAAAGGCAGAGTATTTCCAAAATGGTTAAAGATTGGGGAATGCAGATTTTAAAAGGGACCTGGGTGTCCTTGTACATGGTTCACTGAAATTGAATGTGCAGGTGCAGCAAGCCATTAGGAAGGCAAGTGGTATGCTGGCCTTCATTAAAAGAGGATTAGAGTACAGGAGTAAAGAACTCTTACCCCAATTACATAGGCCATGGTAAAACCACACTTGGAGTATTGTGTACACTTTTGTTCTCCATACCTCAGAAAGGATATACTTGCCATAGAGGGAGTGCATTGCAGGTTCACGAGGATGATTCCTGGGATGGTGGGACTGTCGTATGAGAAGAGATTGAGTAAACTAGGCCTGTATTCTCTTGAATTCAGAAGAATGAGAGGGGTTCTCATTGAAGCATACAAAATTATTACAGGGCTTGATAGGATGGATGCTGGGAGAATGTTTCCCTTGGCTGGGGAGGATAGAACCAGGGGTCACAGCCTAAAGATAAAGCGTAGGCCATTCAAGACTGAGATGAGAAGAAATTTCTTCACACAGAGGGTGGTGAATATTTGGAATTCTCTCCCCCAGAGGGCTGTGGAGGCTCAGTCATTGGGTATATTCAAAACAGAAGCCGATACACTCCTGACAAGTAAGGGCATCAAGGGATATGGTGATAGGGACGGTGAATGGAATTGAGGCAGAAGATCAGCCATGATTTCATTGAATGGCGGAGCAGGCTCGAAGGGCCAAATGGCCTACTTCTGCTCCTATTCCTTATGTTCTTATTTTCTTATGTTCTAATAAAAAGTGGGCGAGAAGGATTTACAGAACCAGACACAGCCCTTCCATTGATTTTAAAGGAAGGTGAATCGGGCAGCTTCTATTATTGGTGAGGGGTCTGTTCTCCACCCCGATTATGTCTTTGAGCTCCGGACAAACGCTGCTTAATTGTTAGACAATGAAGACAGAATCCAATCAAATCAGAAATATGTTCATGTCTTTTAGGACATTTCTTTATATCTGCTGGGTAAAATTAATGATACCTAGTTACAATTGGCGATAAACCATTCCAACTGATTGTAATTCCAATTGATTGTAAATGGAGTAACATGCAGAATAGATTCCATTATTATTTCATCATTTTATATTCCCTCGATCAATTTGAAATCTATTCAGTTCTCACTCATATGCGGACAGCGCCAGATTAACATTGTTCCAGTTACATTCAGATACTTTATCAAACAGAAGGTGGCAGATCTTATCGTTAGTTACATCATGTGCCCCAGGTGATTTCAGAATATTCTCCTTTGGTCCATTTTTCCACTGCCGTTTCACACCCCAGATGTTTCCTGCCCAGAAATAGAGGATTGAGCCTTCTCTCAGTCTCAGCTGTTTGCTGCAGTATTCCAAAAGTGAATTCCCAGACCCACTGTCTCCTCATGGTCCGGTGTCTTCCTCTGACTCCTGTACTGATCTCTTTATTTAGAAGCAGATCCTCTTAGAGTGATTTTCGCTTTCTCCTGTTCCGACCTATCTCACTGCTGATGTTTATTTTGAAAGATCTCATTGATGTTTTTAATTCACTCTTGTTCTCTGCCTCTGCAAATAATTTCAGGTAAACTTTGAACGAAATCCGCCCGGCGGGAACAGGGCGAGTTCGGGCCGGACACCCGTTTTACTGCCCGCTCCATTTTGCTCTGCATTGACTTCAATGTTGTGGACAATTGGTCAGTGAGTGAAACAGGTGTCTGAACCAAAGCCGCCCTGTTCTCGTTGGACGGTTTTGTTTAAACTCCGGGTTTATACCGGTCCTTGCTTGGTTTCGGTACCAGGGACCACTCTGAAATTTACTTTCATAAAATTTAAGGCCAGTCACCAGGTGTAAAAGGTCATTCTGCCATGGCACCTAACATGGCTGTGCAATCCTGTGGTTCGTCAAACATTCAAACAGGCACTTTCCAGCAGAAGACATTGCACAGTGAATAGGAGCAGCACCCTGTGGAATTACAATAATATCCCAGGATCACTGATCAGGAGAGCAGCCCTGGGGATTAACCCCACCATATCCCAGCGTCACTGAGCAGGAGAGCCGCCCTGGGGATTACCTCACCATATCCCAGGGTCACTGGTCAGCAGAGGAGCCCTGGGGATTACCCCCCCATATCCCAGGGTCACTGATCAGGAGAGGAGCCCTGGGCATTACCCCCACCATATCCCAGGGTCACTGATCAGGAGAGGAGCCCTGGGGATTACCCTAACCACATCCTAGTGTCACTGATCAGGAGCAGCACCCAGGGGATTTGCAACCATATCCCCGTGTCCCTGATCAGGAGCAGCACCCAGGGGATTACCACAACCATATCCCAGGGTCACTGATCAGGAGAGGCACCAAGGTTATTACCAGCCATATCCCAGGGTCATGATCATGAGAGACGCCCTGGGGATTACAAATCATATCCCAGGGTCACTGATCAGGAGCAGCACTCAGGCCATTACCAACCATATCCCAAGGTCACTGATCTGGAACAGCACCAGGGGATTGCTCAAACATTACCCCTGGGTCACTGATCAGGAGCAGCACCCAGGAGGTTCCCCCAGCATATCCCAGGGTCATTGAACAGGAGCAGCACCCAGGGGGTTACCCCCAACATATCCCAGGGTCACTGGTCAGGAGCAGCACCCAGGCAATAACCCCCACCATATCCCAAGATCACTGATCAGGAGCAGCAGCCAGGGGATTACCCCAACATATCCCAGGGTCACTGATCAGGAGCAGCACCCAGGGGATTACTCCACCATATCCCAGGGCCACTGATCAGGAGCAGCACCCAGGGGATTACTCCACCATATCCCAGGGTCACTGGTCAGGAGCAGCACACAATGGGTTACCCACACCATATCCCAGCGTCACTGATCACTAGCAACACCCCGGGGGATTACCCCCATCATATCCCAGGGACCCTGGTCAGGAGTAGCACCCAGGGGATTACTGCACCATATTCCAGGGACCCTGGTCAGGAGTAGCACCCGGGGGATTACCCCCACCATATCCCAGCGTCACTGATCACTAGCAACACCCCGGGGGATTACCCCCACCATATCCCAGGGAACCTGGTCAGGAGTAGCACCCAGGGGATTACTCCACCATATTCCAGGGACCCTAGTCAGGAGTAGCACCCGGGGGATTACCGCCACCATATCCCAGCGTCACTGATCACTAGCAGCACCTCGGGGGATTACCCCCACCATATCCCAGCGTCACTGGTCAGGAGCAGCACCCTGGGGATTAACCCAACCATATCCCAGGGTCACTGGTCAGGAGCAGCATCCAGTCAAATACCCAAACCTTACCCCAGTGTCACTGGTCAGGAGCAGCACCCAGGGGATTACCCCCACCATATCCCAGGGTCACTGATCACTAGCAGCACCCCGGGGGATTACCCACACCATATCCCAGGGTCACTGGTCAGGAGCAGCACCCAGGGGATTACCCCCACCATATCCCAGGGTCACAGATCAGGAGCAACACCCAGGGGTTTACCCCCACCATATCCCAGGGTCACTGGTCAGGAGCAGCACACAGGGGATTACCCCCACCATATCCCAGGATCACTGATCAGGAAAAGCACCCAGGCGTTTACCCCCACCATATCCCAGGGTCACTGGTCAGGAGCAGCACCCAGGGGATTACCCCCACTATATCCCAGGGTCACAGATCAGGAGCAACACCCAGGGGTTTACCCCCACCATATCCCAGGGTCTCTGGTCAGGAGCAGCACCCAGGGGATTACCCCCACCATATCCCAGGGTCACAGATCAGGAGCAGCACCCAGGGGATCACTCCCACCATATTCCAGGGTCACTGATCAGGAGTAGCACCCAGGGGATCACTCCCACCATATTCCAGGGTCACTGATCAGGAGCAGCACACAGGGGATTACCCCCACCATATCCCAGTGTCACTGATCAGTAGCAACACCCGGGGGAATACCCCCACCATATTCCAAAGGCAGTGATCAGGAGCAGCACATAAGAGATTACCCCCACCATATCCCAGGTCACTGATCAGGAGCAGCATCAAGGCAAATAGCCAAACATTACCGCAGGTCAATGATCAGGAGTAGCAGCCAGGGGATTACCCCCACCATATCATATGGTCACTGATCAGGAGCAGCACCCAGGAGATTACCACAACCATAACCCAGTGTCACTGATCAGGCGCACCCAGGGGATAACCCCCATCAATATCAAGATTCATTGATCAGGAGCACCACTCAGGCGATTATTCACACCAAATTCCAGGGTCCCTGATCAGGAACAGGACTCATGTGGACAATGTGCAACAGAAAAGGTGAGAGATAACATAAAGAGAATGGAAAGGACTTCCAAAAGTGATAATAATAGTGTAAATCGAGGGACTGTCAGAGATATAAAGGAGAGCAAAGGAAGACAATGAAGACAGTAGGAGCTGTAAAGAGCGAATACAGAAAGAAAATTGCGATTGTTATCAAAATGTAACACAAAATGTTTTTACAATTACGTACGAAAAAACGGAGTGAGGAGTAATGTGGCTTCTTTAAAAACAGGTACTGGTAATATTGCAAACGAAAATAAGGAAATACGAGACTTGTTGACTAATTACATTGGAACAGAGCCTATACACATAAGAGTGCATCAGAAAGTGGGGTCAGTGTCGGGAGAAATGGTAAAAAGACAAAATTAAATCACCATATCTGAACGTACATAGCATTCTTAACAAGATAGATGAGTTGACAGCAGAAATAGAAATAAATGGTTTTGATCTGATAGCCATTAGAGAGACGTGGTTGCAAGGTGACCAAGGCTGGAAACTAAATATTACAGGGTATTTGCAATTTCGTAGGGATAGGCAGAAAGCAAAAAGAGGTGGTGTAGCTCTGTTAATAAGGGATTAGATCAGTGCTGTAATGAGAAATGATATTGGCCGAAAAGATCAAGACCTAGAATCAGTTGGGGTGGAGATAAGAAATAATAAGCATAAGAAGTCACTTGGCGGAGTGGTCCACAGGCCTACAAACAATAGCCACACAGTAGGACAGCGTATAAGTCAAGAAATAATTGAGGCTTGTAAGAAAGTTACTGCTATAATCATGGGAGATTTGAATCTTCATATTGATTGGACAAAGAAAATTGGCAAAGAGAGATTGAGAAAGAGTTCTTAGAGTGTATACAGGATCGTTTCATGGAACAATAAGCCGTGAATGCAACCAGGGAGAAGACTTTTTGATAACTGGTCATTTGTAAGGAGGCTGGATTAATTAATGATCTCGAAGTAAAGGATCCACTTGGGAAGAGTAAACATAGCATGGTAGAATTTCAAATTCAGATTGAGGGTGAGAAAGCTAGGTCTCAAACTAGTGTCCTGAACTTAAGCAAAGGTCATTGGAAAGGTATAAAGGCAGACTTGGTTAAATTGAACTGGGAAAATTTATTTCAGGGAATGTCTGTAGAAAAGTAGTGGCAAACATTTAAGGGGATATGTCATAACTCTCAGCAAAAATATATTCCAGTGAGAAAGAAAGACTAACTAAGGAAAGAAAGGATGGTATCAAATTGAAAACAATAGCATACAATGATGCGAAGAATAGTGAATGGCCAGAGGATTGGGAAATTTTTTAAACCAGCAAAGGTTAACTAAAAAAACGATAGAGAAGGTAGCTTATGAGAGTAAGCTAGCAGGAAATATAAAAACAGACAGTAAGCGCTTCTACATGTATACAAAAAGGAAGAGAATAGCTAAAGTAAAAGTTGATCCCCTGGAGGATGAGGCTAGGGAGCTACTAAAATTGGAAACACGGAAATGCGGGAGACATAGAACAAATATTTTGTATCAGCCTTCACGGTAGAAGACACTAAAAACATCCCAATAATGGATAATCAAGGGGCTATTCGGGTGGGATGGAACTTAAAACAATCACTATCACTAGAGAGAATGTACTAGGCAAACTAATGGGGCTAAACGTGGACAAATCCCCTGGACCCGCTGGACTTCATCCTAGAGTGTTTAAATGGGTGGCTGCAGAGATAGTAGATGCATTTGTTGTAATCTACCAAAATTCTCTGGATTCTGGAGAGGTCCCAGGGGACTGGAAAACCGCAAATGTAACGCCGCTATTTAAGAAAGGACGGAGACAGAAAGCCGGCAAATATCGAACAGTTAGCCTATCATCTGTCATTGGGAAAATGCTGGCATCCATCATTAAGGAAGTGATAGCAGGATATTTAGAAAATCATAATATAGTCAAGCAGAGTCAACATGGTTTAATGAAAGGGAAATCATGTTTGACAAATTTGCAGGAGTTCTTTGAGGATGTGACGAGCAGCGTGGATAAAAGGGAACCAGTAGATGTCATGTACTTGGATTTACAGAAGGCATTCGATAAGATGTCAAATAGAAGGTTAGTACACAAGATAAGAGATGACGCAGTTGGGAGTAATAGAGGAGGGTAGCCTCAGTCTGCAGAACGATATAGATGGGTTGGTCAGATGGGCGGAACAGTGGCAAATGGAATTTAACCCGGAAAAGTGCGAGGTGATGCACTTTGGGGGGTCTAACAAGGCAAGGGAATACACAATGAATGGTAAGACCCTAGGCAAGACGGAGGGTCAGAGGGATCTGGGTGTGCAGGTACACAGATCCCTGAAGGCGGCGGAACAGGTGGATAAGGTGGTAAAAAAGGCATATGGGATACTTGCCTTCATTAGCCGAGGCATAGAATATAAGAGCAAGGAGGTTATGATGGAGCTGTATAAAACACTGGTTAGGCCACAGCTGGAATACTGTGTGCAGTTCTGGTCGCCACACTACAGGAAAGATGTGATCGCGTTAGAGAGGGTGCAGAGGAGGTTCACCAGGATGTTACCAGGGCTGGAGCGCTTCAGCTATGAAGAGAGACTGGGCAGATTGGGTTTGTTTTCCTTGGAGCAGAGGAGGCTGAGGGGGGACATGATTGAGGTGTACAAAATTGTGAGGGGCATAGATAGGATGGATGCTGAGGAGCTTTTCCCCTTAGTAGAGGGGTCAATAACTAGGGGGCATAGATTCAAGGTAAAGGGAGGGAGGTTTAGAGGGGATTTGAGAAAGAACTTTTTCACCCAGAGGGTGGTTGGAGTCTGGAACTCACTGCCTGAAAGGGTTGTGGAGGCAGAAACCCTCACAACATTTAAGAAGCATTTGGATGAGCATTTGAAATGCCATAGCATACAAGGCTACGGGCCAAATGCTGGAATATGGGATTAGATTAGACAGGGCTTGATGGCCGGCATGGACACGATGGGCCGAAGGGCGTCTATCTGTGCTGTATTACTCTATGACTCTATGACTCTATAATGGCTAGAGGATTGGCTAATTAACAGAAAGCAGAGAGCCGGGAAAAATATTTCATTTTTAGGTGGACAAACTGTAACTAGTGGGTGCCGCAGGGATCAGTGCTGGTGCCTCAACTATTTACAATCTATATCAATGACTTGGATGAAGGGATTTAGAGTAATTTAGCCAAATTTGCTGATGATACAAAGATAGGTGGGAAAGCAAATTGTGTGGAGGACGTAAAGAATCTCGAAATGGGTATAGATAGACTAATTGAGTGGGCAAAAATCTTGCAGATGGAGTTTAATATGTGAAAATGCGAGGTTATCCACTTGGGTAGGAAACATTTAAAATATAACAAAATGCTGCAGTTCATAGGGATCTGGAGTTCCTTGTACATGAAACACAAAACGTTAGCATGCATATACAGCAATTCATTAGATCGGCAAATGGAAAGTAAGGGGGCTGGAATATAACAGCAGGGAAGTCCTGTTACAACTGTAAAGGGCTTTGGTGAGACCACACCTGGAGTACAGTTTTGATCTCCTAATTTAAGGAAGGATATAATTGAATTGGAGGCAGCTCAGAGAAGGTTCACGAGGTTGATTCCGGAGATGAAGTGGTGGTCTTATGAAGAACGGTTGAACAGGTTGTGTCAATAATCATTGGTGTTTAGCAGATGTGAGGGGATCTTATTGAACCATATGTTTCTGAAGGGGCTTTACAGGGTAGATGCAGAAAGGATGTTTCCCCTCGTGGGAGAATCTAGAACTAGGGTGCATAATTTCAGAATAAGGGGTCACCCATTTAAATCGGAAATGAGGAAGAATTTCTTCTCTCAGAGGGTCGTGAATCTTTGGAATCCTCTCTCCCAGAGATCTGTGGAGGCTGGGTCGATGTATATATTTAAGGTGGAGATAGTCAGATTTTGAAAGGTAATTGAGTCATGGGTTATGGGGAGCGGGCAGGGAAGTAGATTTGAGGCCACGATCAGAGCCGCCATGATCTTATTGAATGGCGGAGCTGGCGTGAGGGGACAAATGACCTAATCCTCCTCCTACATCTTATATACTTATGTTCTTACGTCAGCATTCACAATTGAGGAAGATGATAATATACCTGACATCCCAGGGAAATTATTAACGAATCAATGACTGGAACCCACAAAAAATAACGTAAGCAAGAAACCAGTATTAGCAAATATAATGGTAGGAAAGTATGATAATCTCCAGGGACAGATGGTTTCCACCCCATAGTTTTAATGGAACTAGTGAGGAAATAGCAGAAGCTTTAGCCATAATACTTTGAAGCTCTCTCGAGTTAGGAATTGTCCAGTTAGGTTGCAAAATTACAAATGTAATTGTTATTTAGGAAAGCTGAAAGAGAGAGAAACCAGGAAATTATAGACCAGATATTCTAACAGCTGTTTTTGGGAAGTTATTCAGCAAAACTGAGCATTTAAAAAAAAAAATTGTTTATGGGATGTAGGCTGCACTGGCGAGGCCAGCATATATTGCCCACCCCTCATTGCCCTTGAGAAGGTGGTGAAGAAGGTACTCCCACACTGCTGTTAGGGAAGAAGTTCCAGGCATTTGATCCAGCTACGATGAAGAATCGGCGATATGCTTCTAAGTCAGGATCGTGTATGACTTGGAGGGGAACTTGGTGGTGGTGGTATTCCCAGCTGCCTGCTGTCCTTGCTCTTCTAGGTGGAATAGATCGCGGGTTTTTGAGTTGCTGCCGAAGAAGCCTCGGTGAGTTGCTGCAGTGCATTTTGTAGACGGTACACACTGCAGCCACGGTACGCCGTTGTTGGAGGGAGTGAATGTTTAAGGTGGTGGATGGGGTGCCAATCGAGCGGGTTACTTTGTCCTGAATGGTGTCGAGCTCTTTGAGTGTTCTTGGAGCTGAACTCATCCAGGCAAGTAGAGAGTATTCCATCACACGTGTGCCTTGTAGATGCTGGAAAGGCTTTGGGAGTCAGCATGTGAGACACGCACCACAGAATACCTTGTCTCTGACCCACTCTTGTTGCCACAGTGTTTATGTGGCAACAAGAGCAGGTCCATTTAATATCTGGTCAATGGTGACCCCAGTAAGTCGATTGTGGGGGATTCGGTGATGATAATGCTGTTGAATGTCAAGGGAAGGTGGTTAGACATTAAGTGATACGTAACCGATTTAGATGAATCAAATTTGAATACCGATAGACTTGATCTCATGAAATGGCGGAACAGCCTCGAGAGGCTAAATGGTACACTGCTGCTCCAATGTTCATATGTTCTGAACACCCCATAATATCCCAGGGACACTGGTCAGCATCAGGACTCAGGGTTGTGCATACTCAGCAAATCCCAGGGTCAATGACCACCATCAGGGCTCAGGGGTGGGCATACTCAGCAAATCCCATGGTCGCTGAGCAGCATCAGGACTCAGGATTGTTCATACTCAGCAAATCCCAGGGTCACTAATCAGCATCAGGACTCAGGGGTGTGCATACTCAGCAAATTCCAGGGTCACTAAAAAGCATCAGGACTCAGGAGTGTGCATATTCTGCAAATCCCAGGTTCACTGGTCAGCATCAGGACTCAAGGGTGTGCATACTCAGCAAATCCCAGGGTCACTGATCAGCATCAGGACTCAGTGGTGTGCATTCTCATCAAATCCCAGGGTCACTGGTCAGCAACACGACTCAGGGGTGTGCATACTCAGCAAATCCCAGGGTCACTGGTCAGTGTTAGGACTCAGGGGTGTACATACTCAGCAAATCCCAGGGTCACTGGTCAGTATCAGGACTCAGGGGTGTGCATACTCAACAAATCCCAGGGTCACTGATTTGCATCAGGACTCAGGGGTGTGCATGCTCAGCAAATCCCAGGGTCACTGATCAGCATCAGGACTCAGGAGTGTGCATACTCAGCAAATCCCAGGTTCACTGGTCAGTATCAGGAATCAGGGGTGTGCATACTCAGCAAATCCCAGGATCACTGATCAGCAGCTGCACCATATTAGAGGAAAATACTGCAGAGGCTGGAAATCTGAAATAACAACAGAAAATGCTGGAAATACTCAGCAGGCCAGGCAGCATCCGTGGAGAGAGAGAAACAGAGTTAACGTTTCAGGTCTGGGACCCTTCATCAGTTCTGATGCTGCCTGGCCTGCTAAGTGTTTCCAGCATTTTTTGTTGATATAGCAGCAGGGTTGAATGGTGTTTACACCCTCAGCTTATCCCAGAGTCACTGATCAGGAGCAGGACCAAAGGGGGTTACACCCTCAGCCTATCCCAGGGTCACTGATCAGGAGCAGGACCGAAGGGGTGATACACCCTCAGCATATCCCAGAGTCACTGATCAGGAGCAGGACCAAAGGGGGTTACACCCTCAGCTTATCCCAGAGTCACTGATCAGGAGCAGGACCAAAGGGGTTACACCCTCAGCCTATCCCAGGATCACTGATCAGGAGCAGGAACCAGGGGGATCAACCTCACCATATCACAGGGTCACTGATTCCAATTGTAACTGACTAGGCCCAGATTCGATGCTGGGATCTTCTGTCAGCACTATCGGGTTTTGTTGGCACCAGTCAGGGCGTTTACTCTTTGTTCATCAGCAGGGACCATATTCTATTATTGGACATTTCTGAATAAGCATAACCGTGTTATTTTTCGTGTTTATTTAACCAATTTGCTCAGACCTGGACTTCTCAAATCATTACTGATAGTTGACTTGAAGCCTTATCTCCATAATAACGTTCTGTCTCGTTGGATTCCTTCACGGGATGTAGTGGGCTTTCAGTAAATGACATCCATTGATCCACAGCACTGATATTTCTGCTCCCATTCTAATGTATAGTTTCCATTTTCCCCCTTCCTTACAGTTAACTTAGTGACGATTGTGACCCTGTCTCGGGGAAAGTGTGGACTCTCCAAATGTGTCACTCGGTACCTGGTGGCCATGGCAGCGGCGGATCTACTGGTCGTTATCATCGATCTGATACTGAGGCACATCCCCATTGTTTATTATAAAACGTTTGACTTTCTGTTCGATATTAAAGTGTGTAACATCCACGCCGTCCTACTTTATGCAGCCACAGACTGTTCTGTCTGGTTCACCGTCGCTTTCACCTTTGATCAATTTGTGGCTATATGTTGCCAGAAGCTAAAAAACAAATATTGCACCGAGAAATCGGCGGCGGTGGTTACTGGAACAATGACTGTGTTGTTCTGTGTGAAGAACATTTTCTGGTACTTTTTGTTTACAGGCAGCTATCTGCTTGTGAGACTACCTTGGTTCTGCGCTATGCCCTACAGCGTTATGTTTTCACCAGTATGGACAGCAATTGAATTTCTACATTATATTTTCACCCCGTGTGCACCATTTATCCTGATTCTTATGCTCAATATTTTAACTGTCAGACACATTTTGTTGACCATCAGAATTCGCAAGCGACTTCGGGACCGGGTCAGTGGGGAGAGTCCCAGTGACCCAGAGTCAAAAAACAGGAGAAAATCAATTACTGTACTGTTTGTGATCTCGGGGAATTTTCTCCTTCTATGGGCTGTACTCATGGTGGCCACGATGTATTGTAGATTTACTTTGCTGAATTAACTCGATGGTTTTCTAAACTTCAACATTGTACTTGAAATTGGATATATGCTCCAGCTCCTGAGTTGCTGCACAAACACTTTTATTTATGCCGTGACCCAGAGTAAGTTCAGAGAGGAGCTGAAGAATGGGGTGAAATATCCCTTCACTGTGCTTTCTAAGATTGTAAAATAACGAGGAACACGGAAGATTTGCACATGAAGGACACAATCTTGACTCACAGCTTATCTCAGCCCCTCTCCACCCAGTCTCTGTAATCGTGCTGTTTTGACGGCAAACCGAGCTGGTTTGATTGAGATTGTATTTGGTGCAATGTGTGTTTTGTTAACTTGGAGCAGCTGCCGTTCGTGGAGAATCCTTTACTGTAATCACACATTTAGAATAAAATTAAACTGATATGGAACATCCCCCGTGGCAACAGTTTATTACATTTCATTGCTGTCTGTTTTCATGGATTTTGGCCGGATGGACTGTGACTCAATGTAATGGCTTGTAGCTGGGAAAACATACACCAGTTCGCAAAACCGCGAGTTCCTCTTTACAGAGACCATCTCTGGCTAGTTTACTGACTCCTGCAGCCCAACTGCTGAAATACAAGTTCTTCATAGTTAACATTCGTCATGAGGTGTATATGATGAGTAAATTACCGCTCAGCTCATGGATACTGTGCGCATTACAATGGTTAACTTTATAAAGCCCGGAATTTGCGGTGGGTAATGACGGCGAACTAATAACGTTCGCTGTTATTACCCCTTTGAAGCTGACCGCAACTTTGCGAAATAATGCATGGGCATCTAACCGCGAAAATTCTGATGCTGCAGTCAGTCATTCACTGTTCCGACACTAGCTGCATGTGTCCCTGCCCCCACCCCCATAGCCGACAATCAGTGCAATCAGGGAAATCAGTGAAACTGACCAAACTTGGGCTTTTCCTGGCAATATCGCTGTTAAATACCCCATTAAATTTTAGACCTTGTTGGATTCGGTATAAATGGGGTTTCAACACCGAATTCATAGAATCATATAAAGTTACAGCATGGAAGGAGACCATTTCGGCCCATCGTGTCTGAGCTGGCCAACAAAGACCTATCCAACCTAATCCCACTTCCCAGCTGTTGGTCCGTAGCCCTGCAGGTTAGAGCATCTAAAGTGCACATCCACGTACTTTTTAATATGTTTAGGGTTCCTGGTTCCACCACCCTTTCAGGCAGCGAGTTCCAGACCCCCACAACCCTTTGGGTGAAGAAATTTCCCTTCAAATCCCCTCTAAACCTTCCACCAATTACGTTAAAACTGTGCCGCCCTGGTTTTTGACCCCTCTGCTCAGGGAACTAGGTCCTTTCTATCAACTTTATCTCTGCCCCTCATAATTTTTTACACCGCGATGTCTCCACTCCACCTCCTTCGTTCCAAGGAAAACAGACCCAGCCTATCCAATCTTTCGTCATAGCTAAGATTCTCTACTCCCAGCAACATCATTGTCAATCTCGTCTGTATCCTCTCTAGTGCAATCACATCTGTCCCGTAATGTGGTGACAGGAACTGCACACAGTACTCTAGTTAAGCCATAACTAGTGTCTTATATAGTAGAAGTCTAAACCTCCTGCTCTTGTATTCTATGCCACGGCTAATAAAGGCAAGAATTCCGTATGCCTTCTTAACCACCTTATCTACATGGCCTGCTACCTTCAGGGATCTGTGGACATGCACTCCAAGGTCCCTTCGTTCCTCTACATTACTCACTGTCCTACCATTTAATGTGTATTCCCTTTCCTTGTTAGCCCTCCCAAATGCATTACCTCACACTTCTCCGGATTGAATTCCACTTGCCACTGTTCTGCCCACCTGACCAATTTATTGATATCTTCCTGCAGTCAACAACTTCTTTCCTCAGGATCAACCACACAGCTGATTTTAGTATCATCTGCAAGCTACT
Organism: Somniosus microcephalus; assembly: GCF_052327205.1. Lineage (NCBI taxonomy): Eukaryota > Metazoa > Chordata > Chondrichthyes > Squaliformes > Somniosidae > Somniosus > Somniosus microcephalus. The sequence goes on along the minus strand of NW_028225182.1, from coordinate 15,295,101 downwards.
TAACGATACTGCCTATAATCATGTCTAGATCGCATATATATACCACAGAATGCAAGGGAACTAGGACTGAGCCCTGCAGAACCCCACTGGAAACAGCCTTCCATTCACAAAAACACTCATCAGCCATTACCCTCTGCTTCCTGTCTCCGAGCCAGTTTTGAATCCAACTTGACACATTGCCCTGGATCCCACGGGCTTTTAACTTTGTGACCAGTCTGCCATGTGGAACCTTATCAAAAGCCTTGCTAAAGTCCATATAAATGACATCAACCACCCTACCCTCAGACGCCCTCCTTGTTAACTCCTCAAAAAATTCAATCAATTTTGTCAGACACGAACTTCCCTTAGCAATGCCGTGCTGACTAGCCTTGATTGATCCGTGTGTTCCTAAATGAAGATTTATTCAGTCCTTCAGAATTATTTCCAATAATTTTCCGACCACCGATGTTAGGCTGACTGGCCTTTAATTACTCGGTCTATCATTTTCTCCCTTTTTAAACAAGGGTACCACATTAGCAGTCCTCCAGTCCTCTGGCACCACATCTGAAACCAGAGAGGATTGAAAAATGATTGTCAGTGCCTCTGCTATTTCCTCTTTGCTTCGCTTAATAGCCTGGGATACATTTATCCACTTTTAGAGCTGCAAATCCCCTTAATACTTCCTCTCTCAGTATTTTGATTTCATGAAGTATTTCACACTTCTCCCCCCTGATAGCAATGTCTGCTTTGTCCCTCTCCTTTGTGTAAACAGACGCAAAGTATTCATTTAGAACCCTACCGGCGTCTCCTGCCTCTACACACAGATTAAACCCATGGGCCTAGAAATTAGGTATAGCCCCGCTAGGTCTTTAGCGCCCGAAATTTAGCGCTCGGCCGGATTCCCGTAGCGCCCGCCTGAAATTCAGCTGCGCCGCCCCAACACGGAGGCGGGCGCTATTGGAGGGTTTGAGCGCCTCGTTTGGGGCGAAGAATGTCAGTTTCAGGCGTCCAGCTGCCGCTGCGGCACCCGATGCGGTGCGGCAGGCTGGGGTACTGCAGGCCTCCTCCTTCTCTTAAGGAGGAGCTGCCTGCAGCCGTGAGATCGCCGCTGGATTCCCCCGGCAAATGAGCCCGGCACCACGGAGAAATGCCGGGCTCATGGGAGTGACACACCAATGCCGCAGGGGGGGTGGTGCAGGAATCCGGGGAGGGAGGTGCGGCCAGGCGGCCGCCGGGAAAGCGGCCGGCCGCCCCTCCACCTTTATGCGCCGGCCTCTCGGAGCTGCAAGGCACCGTTTTGTAAACGCTGTTTGTGGCCGCCACGGGAGAGTCGGCCGCAACTGAATTTGGCGGTCGGACCGGAATTGCATTGGAACCGGGGCGCTGCGCACACCGATGACGTCATCGGTGCCGGCGCAGCGCTACCGGCTAACGTCGATGTTACGGACCAACTGAATTTCGGGTGCGAAAGAACTTCCGGCGCAAACCACTCTATAGCCCATAAGTGGGTGCAAACACGACTGAATTTCTAGGCCATGATCTCTAATAGGCCCTACCCTTTCTTTAGTTATCCTGTTACTCTTAATATTGACTGTTATACAAGCATTATCGCCCTGAATAAATATTTTTTTAATTTTGTGGAGTGTCATATTTCTCCATTTGATAAAATGACGTTTTAAAGACATTTTAAACAAAATTATATTTTTTTAAAGTTAGTTCTTATTTATTTCAGGTGTATCTTTTCCCCATGTGAGAGCCCTAATCTTCGTTTTTCACTCGAAAATATAGAAACATAGAAACATAGAAGATAGGAGCAGGAGCAGGCCATTCGGCCCTTCGAGCCTGCTCCACCGTTCAATGAGATCATGGCTGATCATCCAAATTCAGTACCCTGTCCCTGCCTTCTCCCCATATCCCTTGGTCCCTTTAGCCTTAAGAAATATATACAACTCTTTTTTAAATATATTTAATGAACTGGCCTCCACCGCCGTCTGTGGCAGAGAATTCCACAGGTTCACCACTCTCTGGGTGAAGAAATTCCTCCTCATTTCAGTCCTAAATGGCTTACCCCTTATCCTTAGACTATGACCCCTGGTTCTGGACTCCCTGGCCATCATAAACATCCTTCCTGCATCTAGTCTGTCCAGGCCTGAAAGAATTGTATAGGTTTCGATGAGATCCCCTCTCAATCTTCTAAACTCCAGTGAGTATAAGCCCAATCGACACAATCTCTCCTCATACATCATTCCTGCCATCCCAGGTATCAGCCTGGTGAATCTTTGCTGCACTCCCTCCATGGCAAGAACGTCCTTACTCATGTAAGGCGACCAAAACTGCACACAATACTCAAGGTGCGGTCTCACCAAGGCCCTGTACAACTGTAGCAAGACATCCTTGTTCCTGTACTCGAACCCTCTTGCTATGAAGGCCAACATACCATTTGCCTTCTTAACCGCCTGCTGCACCTGCATGCTTACCTTCAGCGACTGGTGCGCAAGAACACCCAGAGCTCTTTGCACTTCCCCTTCTCCCAATCTATTCCCATTGAAATAATAATCTGCCTTCCTGTTTTTGCCACCGAAGTGGATAACCTCACATTTATCCACATTATAGTGCATTTGCCATGTTTCTGCCCAATCACCCAATCTGTCCAAATCGTACTGGAGTTTCACGACATCCTCCTCACAGCTTACCCTCCCATCCAGCTTTGTGTCATCAGCAAATTTGGAGATATTACATCCAATTCCCTCGTCCAGGTAATTAATATATATAGTGAACAGCTGGGGTCCTAGGACCGATCCTTGCGGTTCCCCACTAGTCACTGCCTGCCACTCAGAAAATGACCCATTTATTCCAACTCTTTGCTTTCTGTCCGCCAACCAGTTCTCTATCCAAGTCAATACCTTGCCCCCAATCCCATGTGCCTTCATTTTGCACGCTAATTTCTTATGTGGGACCTTATCGAAAGCCTTCTGAAAGTCCAAATACACCACATCCACTGGTTCTCCCTTATCTATTTTACCAGTTACATCCTCAAAAATTCCAGTAGATTAGTGAAGCATGATGTACCTTTTGTAAATCCATGTTGACTTTGTCCGATCCTGTCACTGCTTACCAAGTGCTCTGCTATTACATCTTTTATAATAGATTCTAGCATTTTCCCCACTACCGAAGTCAGGTTTCCCCGTTTTTTCTCTACCACCTTTTTTGAATAGTGGGGTAACATGAGCTACCCTCCAATCCATGGGTACTGTTCCAGAGTCTATCATGTTCTGGAAGATGACCAGAAATGCATCTACTATTTCTAGGGCCACTTCCTTAAGTACCCTGGGATGTAGATTATCAGGCCCTGGGGATTTATCAGCCTTCAGTCCCATCAATTTTCCTAACACCATTTCCCTACAAATATTGATTTCTTTCAGTTCCACCCTGTCATCAGGCCCTATGTTCCCCGGCATCTCTGGGAGGTTATTTGTGTCCTCCTTTGTGAAGACAGAACCAAAGTATGAATTTAGTTGGCTGTCATTTCTTTGTTTCCCATTATAAATTCCCCTGATTCTGACTGCAAGGGACCTACGCTTGACTTCACCAATCTTTTTCTCTTCACATATCTATAAAAGCTTTTACAGTCAGTTTTTATGTTCCCTGATAGCTTATTCTATTTTCCCTTTCTTAATTAATTCCTTTGTCCTCCTTTGTTGAATCCTAAACTGCTCCCAATCCTCAGGATTATTGCTTTCTCTGGCCAATTTATATGTCGTCTCCTTGGATCTTATGCTATCCATAATTTCCCTTGTTAGCCACGGTTGAGTCACCTTTTTGTTTTATTTTTATGCCAAACTGGGATGAACAAATTCTGTAGCTCATCAATTCGGTCTTTGAATGTTTGCCATTGCCTTTCCACCGTCAACCCTTTGAGTGACATTCCCCAATCAATCCTACCCAACTCGCTCCTCAGACGATCGTAGTTTTCTTTATTTAAATTGAGGACCCTAGTCTCTGAGTCAACTACTTCAATCTCCATCTTAATGAAGAATTCGATCATATTATGATCGCTCCGTCCCAAGGGGCTTCGTACAACAAGATTGCTAATTAATCCTTTCGCGTTACATAATACCCAGTCTAAGATGGCCTGATCTCTGGTTGGTTCCTCGACATATTGGTCCAGGAAACCATCCCGTAAACACTCCAGGAATTCCTCCTCCACAGTATTGTTACTAATTTGGTTGGCCCAATCTATATGTAGATTAAAGTCACCCATGATGACTACTGTGCCCTTATTGCACACTTCTTTAATTTCTCTTTTCATGCCACACCCAACCTCTGCCTTACTGTTGGGAGGTCTATATACCACTCCCACTAATGTTTATTTCCCCTTAGTATTTCTCAATTCTACCCATACAGATTCCACATCATCAGAGCTAATATCCTTCATTACAATTGTATTAATCCCTTCCTTTACCAGTAATGCTAGCCCACCTCCCTTTCCTTTTTGCCTATCTTTCCTGAATATCGAACACCCCTGGATGTTGAGTTCCCAGTCTTGGACATCCTTGTGCCACGTTTCCGTAATCCCAACCAAATCATATTCGTTTACCTCTATTTGCGCAGCCAATTCGTCCACGTTATTACAAATGCTCCTCGCATTAAGACACAAAGCATTCAGGCTTGTTTTTTAACGCTCTTAGAACTATTAGAATTATTATTTACTGTGGCCACGTTTGATTTAAACCGTTGATTTCTCTGACTGCCACTTTTGTTTTTCTCCTTCCTATCTTTTGCTTTTATCCCTGTTTCCCTTTCCTCTGTCTCCCTGCTCAGGTTCCCAACCCCCTGCCATTTTAGTTTAACCCCCCTGAACAGTGCTAGCAAACCTCCCCGCAAGGATATTTGTGCCGCTCTGGTTCAGGTGCAACCCGTCTGACTCATACAAGTCCCACCTTCCCCAGAAGCAGGCCCAATGATCCAGGAAACTAAAGTCCTCACTCCTGCACCAACTCTTTAGCCACGCATTCATCTGCTCTATCCTGCTATTCCTATACTCACTAGCACGTGGCACCGGGAATAATCCAGAGATTACAACCTTCAAGTTCCTGCTCTTTAATCTGCTACCTATCTCCCTAAATTCTTGCTGCAGGACCTCATCCCTCTTCCTACCCATGTCATTGGTCCCAATGTGAACCACGACCTCTGTCTGTTCACCCTCCCCCTTCAGAATGCCCTGCAGCCGTTCAGTGACATCCTTGACCCTGGCATCAGGGGGGCAACAAACCATCCTGGAGTCACGTCTACGGCCACAGAGATGACTATCTGTTCCCCTTACGATAGAATCCCCTACCACTATTGCACTCCCACTCTTTTTCCTCCCATTTTTAAAAAGTCTGAATAACCACAATTTATTCACGTCCTGCTTCCTGTGAGAATTCTACATTGTGTTGCACAGGCTATAAGTTGATAAATCAGCATCATTAACAATATAATTAGTTGAAGCTATAGCCAATAAAAAGTTTTTGAATAAACATCTAAGGATGAAATTGGCCTGGGCAGGGACAGTAAAACGGGCGATGGTGAATCGGCAGCCTTTATGACGTGCCCTCGATTTACTTTTCCATTTAACACAGTGCTCCATACGGGGTCTGACCAAGGCTCTGTATAACTGAAACATTAATTCCTCCAATTCATATTAGAGCTCCCTTGAGATTTGATGTTTAATTCCTCTCAGGACACCTTGGAATTGGCACAAATGATGCCTTGCCAGAGCTGCCGACAGACCAAGGAGCAATCATTGAAAAAACTGAATTAATCTTTCAAAAAGTGAGTATGACGTGGTGCAGCTGAATTATAAGTAGCCAAGATTTTTTATTTAATTATTACAAAATACAGCACCTTAAAATGACAATAGTAGAGGCAGTTCAAACACCAGCGACCACTAACATACACGGATGAGCGATTTGATTTCCATCTTACACCACGTATCTCTCGTAATCTTCTGCTGTGCCTTTTCTAGTTTCAGTGTTTCTAGAAGTCTTGGACAACTATCATCGTGGCTTCTTTAACATGAGAACCTCCATAAAGCAACTGCATAGGGTTTATGCAACCTGTCATCATAACTTGACCCTATAATCCCATATAATCATTGTGGTGAATCTGGGCTGTTCCTCCTCCCGAACCATAATATATATTTCCTGAGGTTCGATGACCAAAATTTAATGCAGTACCGCAAATGGGGCCTGGCTTCACTTCCTTTCATTTGTGTTTCAGCCCCCATTAGCATCGAATCATAAAGCCCTCCAGGCAACAAGGGAGTGGCAATAAATTGAACCATGTCAGCGTCACCCACAACCCAAGAACCAACAAATAATAGAACGCCTGTATAATTGAAAATGTTCAAACCTGTAGTGGTGCAGATGCAATAAAAATATAAAGATATTTTTATTTCAAAATTACAGAAGATAAATAATCTGTGGCCACTAGTGGAGGCCAATTTTACACCCAGAAACTATACATCGATAGCCATTTTAATTTGTATATTAAACTGGTGAATCTCGAGATTTTCTGCGATGCCTTTTCTCTTCACTGCATTACAAGAAACCTTGGCAAACCTTCAAAGCTAACTTAAATATGAGAACTTACGTAAAGCAAATGCATAAAGCATGGAAGACTGAGTGAAAGGCTCACCTTATCTGATGAATTGCTGCTGCCAAGAGTTTGGGCCTTTGATTAAATCATTTAAAAAACTTTTAGAAATCAGAGATAATATGTGAATACATGGTTTTGGCCAAAACTCCAACCAAACAATTTTACAGCTCATGAAGAGGTCAATCTGCTCATTGAGCCTGTGCTGCAGCACTCCATCATTAAACTCACTACCTCTCCCCACAGGCCGCTATTTTCATTTGTTTCGTATAATTATCCAAATTCGCTTTTGAGGATGCAATGATCTCTTCATTTACCATCCTCTGTAGCAAATTATTCCATGCTCCAACAATCCTCTCCTCAATCTCCTGGTGACAATTCTGAATTGGGGCCCCATCGTCACTGACCATACTCCATGCACAGAGGGAATAGTCTTTGATTGTTCACTATATCAAAAGAACCTATAAATGTAAAGATGTCTTTAAATTCCCTATTAATCTTGTCTGCTCCCATGGAAATAATCCAAGTATCTCAAATATACTTACATAGCTATTGTCTCCCATCTCTGGCACCTTCCTGTGCTGTGCTGTGCTGTTCGCTCTGTATGGCATTAATATCCTATGTATAATGCGATGTCCAACAGTGCATGAAGTACTCTAGCTGTATCCTAACCAAAGCTTGGTGCAAAATTATCAATGCCTATTAGATAGACACAGATATTGACTTAATAGGGATATTAAGATTCAGTCATTCCGGTCATTATTTAATCCTCTTATTTACAGTATATTTGCATTATATTTAAATATTTTGAATCAGAGTGGTTGAAACAATATCACATTTAAAGTAGCCAAACGTGGTTATAAACCTGCAAACTAACAAGTGACGAGAACGTGGAATGCCTCTCTTGCAACCTAACTTTCCATTCAGCCATCCTAGAACAGGATAACACAAGCCACCTCCCCAGGGGAAAGCTAGACAGCAACACCCCCTTTATCCACCCCACTGACATAGGACCCAGCACTCAGAAGATCATAGCAAGTGTTGAATCGAATTGGCTGAAGACTGGCTTCTGTGATGGTGAGGACCTCAGGAGGAGGCCGATAAGGATCATCCACTCGGCACTTCTAGCTTAAGATGGTTGCAAACACGTCAGCCTTGTCTTCTGCACTCAAGTGCTGGGCTCCACCTTCATTGCGGATGGGGATAGTCATGGAGCCTTCTCCTCCCGTTAGTTGTTTAATGGTACACCACCATTCACGACTGGATGTGACAGGGCTGCAGAGATTTAATCTGTTTGCGTGATTATGGGCTCTCTCTCTATAACCTGCCTCATCCACATTTCAGCATGCATGTAGTTCTGTGTTGCAGCTTCCCTAACACAACATATAACACATTATTATAGGGACAATAGTAGAGGCAGTTCAAACACCAGAGAGTACGATTTTCGGAGCTTGAGCGGCGGCTGGGTTAACTGCGGTGCACCGTCAGGCTGAGCGTTACGTGGGTAGCACGTTTTAGAGGTGGGCACCCCGCAGCTTAATAGTATGCAGGCAGAGCGGGAATGGGTGACCACCAGACAGATGTGGAAGACCAGGCAGGTAGTGCAGGAGTCCGCGGAGTGCATTGAGCTCTCCAACCAGTATTCTTTCTGAGTACTGGTGAGGGTGATGGTTCCTCTGGGGAATGCAGCCAGATTCAGGTCCAGGGCACCATGGGTGGCTCAGCAGCACAGGAGGGGGGAAGGAAAAAGAGTGGAAGAGCAATAGTGGTAGGTGATTCGATAGTTAGGGGAGAAGACAGGCATTTCTGCGATGTTAGATGTGACTCCACAATGGTATTTTGTCTCCCTGGTGCCAGGTTCAAGGATGTCACTGAGCAGCTGCAGGACACTCTGAGGGGGATGGGTGAAAACCCAGAGATCGAAAGAGGAATGATGTCCCGCAGGCAGAATTTAGGGACCTAGGAGAGAGATTTCAAATCAGGACCTCAAAGCTAGTATTCTCCGGATTACTCGTGGTGCCATGTGCGAGTGAATACAGTAATAGGGGGATAGAATGGAGGAATGCGTGGCTGGAGAGATGGTGCAGGAGGGAGGACTTTAGATTCCTGAGAAACTGGGAATGTTTCTCTGGTAGTTAGGACCTGTACCTGCCGGACGGGTTACACCTCAACAGGGCTGAGACCAATATTCTCACGGGAAGCTACATTAGTGCTGTTGTCGAGGGTTTAAAGTAGCTTGGCAGGGGTTGGCCACCAGCATATAGGAGTAGAGAAGAGCAGTAAGGCGCATAAAGGAGTGAGTGTGTTGGATAGTACTAGAGAAGATAGTAATAGAGGGGGTAACTGCACCATATTCGATAGGAGCAGACTAAAAAGACGTAGAAAAATTTAAAAAATGGGTTTAGAATGCATATACATAAATGCGCAAAGGGCGGTGAATAAGGTTGGTGAGCGACAGCAAAACTAGCCGTGTGGCAATATGATGTTGTGGCAATAACGGAAACGTGGCTTAAAAATGGTGAGGACTGGGCACTTAATGTTCAAGGGTACAATGTGTTCAGAAAAGATTGGGAGGGAAAAAACGTAGGTGGGGTGGCTGTGCTGATTAAGGAAGACAATGCCGTTTTGGAAAGAGAGGGTGTTCTGGAGGGAACAAGGACAGGATTCAATTGGTTAGAGTTGAAGAGCAAAAAGGGTATCATCTCACTATTGGAGGTATTCTAAAGGCCGTCAAATAGTGAGAGGGAGGTAGAGGAGCAAATCTGCAGGGAAATCACAGAGAAAAGTAAGAGCTTAAGAGTGGTGATATTGGGCGACTTTAATTACCCAAATATCGATTGGAAAAATGCTGCGATAAAGGAAAAGTAGTGAGGGGTGTTCAGAAGTTAGTTCAGCAGAATTTCTTTGACCAATATGCTCTTGGACCAACTAGGAAGGAGGCATTTATGGATCTGGTGCTGAGGAATGAGGAGGGCCATGTCGACCAAGTGTCTGTGGGAGAACACTTGGGTACGAGTGATAATTGTGTCACAAGATTTAGATTAGCAATGGAGAGGATCAAGGAGCAATCTAGAGTGGAACTTCTAAACTGGAATAGGGCTAAATCAATGGGATGTGAAAGGATCTAGCCAAATACAATGGAAACATAGACTGATAGGAAACACTGTAACTGAACAATGGGTGATCTATGAGGAGGCGACGCTCCAAGCACAGGCTAGTTACATTCCAAAAAAGGGAAGGGTGAGTAAACCAAAGCAAGGTCTTCTTGGATGACGAGGAAGATAGAGAAGTCGGTGAAACAAAAAAAAATGGTGTACGATGTATGTCAGATGAATTATTCAAGGGAGAACCAGTCCAAATACAATAAGTTGAGAGGGGCTGTGAAGATGAAAATAATATTGGAAAAGTGGGAATATGAGAGTAGAATGGCGGTTAACATAATGGGGAACACAAAATACATCTAATGGCATGTAAACAACAGCAAGCGGGCGGGGGGGTTGGCGACTATTAGAGACAAAGAAGGTGATATTTGGTTAGAGATGCAGGGAAAAGCTAGAATGCACAATGAGTACTTGGTTTTGGTGTTTACTAAGGAGGGGAATCCTGACAAAATTTCGGTAGAAGTGGAAAATGTAGAAGCAATGGAAGAGGTGAAAATTGATAGACAGGATGTACTAGAAAGACTGGGTATGCTCAGAGAGGACACGCCGCCTGGTCTAGATGGCTTGCATCCCAGTTTGCTAAGGAACTTGGCAGAGGAGATAGCAGAACGGCTTGCCATAATTTTACAATCTTCCCTAAATGCGGGGTTGGAAAGTGGCAAATGTCACGCCATTGTTTAAGAAAGGGTGTAAGGACAATCCAATAAGTACAGGTCGGTCAGTTTAACATCAGTGGTGGGTAAAGTTTTAGAAACAATAATCAAGGAAAAAAGTAACAGGCACTTGAAGAGGTTAAAGCTAATTAAGGAGTGCCAACACGGATTTCCTACGAGGAACAGCACCTCATCTTCCGATTAGGCACTCTGCAGCCTTCCGGACTCAATATCGAGTTCAACAATTTCAGATCATAACCTCGGCCCCTATTACAAATTTTCTTGTAATTTTTTCCACTCCTTTCCCCCCGCTTTCCTTTTGTTTCTCTCTCACACCTGGCAGCTATCTCTTACCCTGCCAGTACACTTCACACCTAATCTCAGCCTATTACCATCTCGTCTAGCTTCGAATACCTTTTATTGTCTCTTTTATTCCTTTTGTTTCTTTTACTTCTTTTGTCCGAACGCAGCCCTGCCTTCGATCTATTTTCTTTTCTTTCCAGTTTTGAAGCAGGGTTCGACCCGAAACGTCAACTCATATTTCTCTCCACGAATGTTGCCTGACCTGCTGAGTTTTTCCAGCATTTTCTGTTGTTATTTTGTAAAAGTCAGATCGTGTTTGACTAATCTAATTGAATTTTTTGATGACGTAATAGAGAGGGTTGATGAAGGGAATGCGATGGATGTTGTCTGCATGGATTTTAATAAGGCGTTTGACCAGATACCACATAGAAGGCTGGTTAACAAAATTGAGGCTCCTGGAACAGATGGGTCAGTGGCAGCTTGGATGAAGAATTGGCTTAAGGATAGAAAGCAGCGAGTTGTGGTAAATGGCTGTTTTTCAGACTGGAGGATAGTAGACAGTGGTGTTCCCAAAAGGTTATTTCATGGGCCACTGCCTTTCTTGATATATATAAATGACCTGGATATTGGAATAGAGAGAAGGATTTTTAAATTTATCGATGACACCAAAATGTGCGGTGTAGCAAACAGTGTGGATGATACCAATCGACTGCAATGGGACATAGAACGGCTAGCAGAATGGGCAGACAAATGGCAGATGGAATTTATTACAGAGAACTGTGAGGTGATGCATTTTGCCATAAGGACATGGAGAGGCAATATACACTTAATGGCACAGTTTTAAAGAGTGTACAGGGACAGAGGGACCTGGGGTTTAATGTGCATAGGTCCCTGAATATGGCGGGACATATTGAGAGGGTGGTTTACAAAGCATATGGGATCTTGGGCTTCATAAATAGAGTCATTGAGTACAAAAGTAGGTAAGTTATGCTGACCCTTTATAAAGCGTTCTGGGGCTGAGGGATCTTAGCTACAAGGACAGGTTGGAGAAGCTGGTTTTGTTATCGTTAGAGCAAAGTAAGTTGAGGGGTGATTTGATGGAGGTGTACAAGAATGTGACGGGTTTAGATAGGCTAGATGGTGAAAGGCTGTTTCCACTAGTTGACAGTACAAGGACTAGGGGACACAGATTTAGGGTTTTGACAAGAGATACCCTGGGAATTCGAGGAAGATCTTTTTTTCACAATGAGTGGTGATGACGTGGAATGTGCTGCTGATGGAATTGGTGGAAGTGGAGACTCTGAATGTTTTCAAGGGGAGACTGGATAGGCACTTGGGGTGCTACGGGGTTAGAGCGGGCGAGTGGGACTGCCTGGATTGCTCTACAGAGAGCCGACATGGACTCGAAGGGCCGAATGTCCTCCTTCTCTACCGTTATGACTCTTTGACTCGATGACCTGTATTTGTAGACCGTGGTTCTCTGCTGAGATGTTCTTACTACAGCTCACGGAGCCGAGTTCCCAATGTGTAGTTGTTGTCACGTTCACCTAATACCTGAAAGGCCCTCGGTTTGAAATCGAGCAGAAACATTTTGCAAAACATTCCCCATTAAAATTGAATTAATATAATATAATGACTAATTTTTGTGGTTAAATATGAATTAAATAAATTATCTCATAAAACCCGTGTATTTTCTCTGCACAATTCTGGGCCATAAGCAGCAGTAGAATTGTATTCAACCACAATCTGTAGCCTCCTAGCCTGGCAGATCCCTCAGTCTACCATTACCATCAACCCAGGGGACCAAACCTGGTGCAATGAGATGTGTGGAAGAGCAGGCCAGGAGCGGCACCAGGCGCACCTAAAAATGAGACCATTCCAAACTGCTGAAGCTGGATATGGAACCAAGACGGGCCAATGCAGTTGAGATACAAATTATCCAGGATCTAATGGAATGATGGAACAGGGCTGAGGTGCTGAATGGCCTCATCCTGTTCCTAATAAGCTCCCACAATTAAGAAAATGTTACAAAATGTCTTTCTGGTATCCCAGTGGATGATCTCACATTACTGACATTGTACCCAGTGCTCCAGTTAACCCCTGTGTCCCGGCGCCTGGCTTAATAACAGGACAGCGTTCATGGGAGGGGTTGTTCAGCTGTGGTCCGATAATAATTTTTAGAATGAGGTTTGTTAGATTAAAGAGCTCTTTTTCTGTTACCTTCGATTTACACTCTGCCCAGTTGTATTTACGAACAGTTAACAATGTTTCCTCGGTGTGGTGTGTTCAATGTTTGTGCAGTAACTCGGTCACCCAGTGTGAGTATGAAAGACAATCCCCAGCCTGGGCTCAAACCAATCCAAATGCGCAATCTGTGGACGGTGTAGAACCTGGTGCGCATAAAACTCAGCGTGCAGGTTCGATCCCCGTACGGACTATTAGAATATTTGATAATTTTACACTTTATCGTAACAATTAAAATACAAACTTTATAAAGCAAGAAATCACATCAGAATCTCATTGGGGAATTATTTGGATTAACATCCATTGCACCTTTTCCACCAGGCTGAGCGGAAACACACATCTTTCTGTTTATTTGTGTTTCTGGGTTTGCTGATGGACAAATACACCAATGAAATATTCAGCTGGCACCGAGAGAGACAACATCCAGAGAAAAGCACAGAAGGACATAGAGAAACAAAAACATTTCCCATCCTTGATGTCTCTCTATGACTCAGTGCCAGAGAAAAAAATTCAGTTCAATTCGTGAACCGGACTGGAAAGGAATTTAAATGAACTGAATCCTGCCGAAATCCGAGATTAAACCTTTAGTCTAGCGCTCTCCCAACTGAGCTATTCCGGCTTCACGGTAAATTAAAATGTGTGTCATCCACTTGGCGAACACAACTCCGGGTGTAATGACACCTCCCGCTCATTCCTTACTGCGGTCAATGTGACCCGACCAGATCTCGGAGCTCAGTTTACTTTAATGTAACGCTGGAGTGTTGATAAAGATACAAAGCTGACACAGCAGAGGCGATGTCACTCTATTGGACACAGAGTGAAATACAGTGAGATATTCAAATAAAATTACAGAGCACAAAATGTGTGTAAAATTCCCCTTTGTTTTCTCGGCGCTGATGGGTTGTGAAGGGGCTGACTAACCGAAGTCCCACTGAGCCGCACTGACCCCGAGACAAGCTGACCTTATATCAATATAAAAGCAAAATACTGCGGAGGCTGGACATCTGAAATAAAAACAGAAAATACTGGAACTACTCAGCAGGTCAGGCAGCATCTGTAGAGAGAGAGAAACAGAGTTAATGTTTCAGGTCAATGACCCTTCGTCAGAACTGGAAAAAGATGGAGTTGTTGGAGATGTGATGGGCTGCCATTATGTGGGATATGTGGAACATTCTTTGTTCCAGTCCTACTCCAGTCCCCTCCCTCAGCTCTTTTTCCGGTACATTGATGACTGTATCAGTGTCGTCTCCTACTCTCGTCCTGATCTTGAAAATTTCATTCACTTTGCTTCCAATTTCCATCCTTCCCTCACCTTCACATGGCCCACCTCTGACTCTTCCCTTCCCTTCATCGACTTCGCTGTCTCCATCTCTGGGTTTAGGCTATTGACAAATGTTGACTATAAGTGCACTGACTCCCCCAGCTACCTGGACAACACTTTCTCCCTTCCCGCTTCTTGCAAGGACTCAATTCCATTCTCCCAGTTTCTCCTTCTCTGCCACATCTGCTCTGACGATGCCACCTTCCATGCCAATTATTCCGACATGTCTTGCTTTTTCCTCAACCGAGGATTCTCCTCTACCGTGGTTGACATGGCCCTTGGCCGTGTCCATTCTATTTCCCACACTTCTGCTCTCACCCCTTCCCCTCCCTCCCAGAACAACTTGACCTCACCTTTCACTCCACCAGCCTCCACATTCAATGGATCATTCTGCACCATCTACGCCACCTCCAAAGTAATCCCACCACCAATCACATCTTCCTCTCACCTCCCCTTTCAGCTTTCTGAAGGGACCGCTCCCTCTGCGGCACCCTGGTCCACTCCTCCATCACCCCCAACACACCTTGCCCTTGCCCGGCACCTTCCCATGCAAGCGCAGGAGATACAACACATGCAATTTTACCTCCTACCTTCCCACTGTCCAGGGCCCCAAACACTCCTCCCTGGTGAACCAAGGATTTACTGGGTGAGGTGAGAGTGACTGCACTTGATATCAAGGCAGCATTTGACCGAGTCTGGCATCAATGTGCTCTAGTGAAACTGAAGTCAATGGGAATCAGGGGAAAACTCCCCACTGGCTGGAGTCATACCGAGCACAAAGGAAGATGGTTGCGGTGGGTGAAGGTCAATCATCACAGCCGCAGGACTTCGCTGCAGGAGTTCCTCAGGGCAGTGTCCTAGGCCCAACCATCTTCAGCTGTTTCATCAATGAAATTCCCTCTAAAGTAGGTTAGAAATGGGAATGTTCGCTGATGACTGCACTGTGTTCAGTGCCACTCACAACTCCACTGATAATGAAGCAGTCCATGCCCACATGCAACAAGACCTGGACGACAATTAGGCTTGCAGGTAACATTCGTGCCACAGAAGTGCCAGGCAATGAATATCTCCAACAAGCGTGAGTCTAACCATCTCCCCATGACATTCAATGCCATTACCATCACCAAAGCCCCCACTATCAACATCGTGGGTGTCACCATCAACCAGAAACTTAACTGGACCAGCCACATAAATATTGTGGCAAAAAGAGCAGGTCAGATGCTAGGTATTCTGCGGCGAGTGTCCCATCTCCTGACTCCCCAAAGCCTTTCCACCATCTACAAGGCACAAGTTAGGAGCGTGATGGAATACTCTCCACTTGCCTGGATGAGTGCAGCTGCAACAACAGGCAAGAAGCTCGACACTATCCAGGACAAAGCATCCCGATTGACTGGCACCTCATCCACCACCTTCAAGATTCACTCCCTCCACCACCAGCGTACTGTGGCTACATTGTGTACCATCTACAAGATGCACTGCAGCAACTCGCCAAGGCTTCTTCAGCAGCACCTCCGAAACCAGCGATCTCTTCCACCTAGAAGGACAAGGGCAGCAGGCGCATGGGAACACCATCACCTCCAGTTCCCCTCCAAGTCACACACCATCCTGACTTAGAAATATATCGCCAACCCTTCATCATTGCTGGGTCAAAATCCTGTACACTGTGGGAGCACTTTCACCACACGAACTACAGCGTTGCAAGAAGGTGGCTCACCACCACCTTCTCAAGGTCAACTATGGATGGGCAATAAGTGACGCCCTTGCCAGCGAAGCCCAGATCCCATAAGCGAATTTTTAAAAAACTTCTACTTCTGACAATTCAGTATACTGTATTCGCTGCTCACGATGCGGTCTCCTCTACATTGGGGAGTCCAAACGCAGGTTGGGTGACCGCTTTGCGAAACACCTCCATTCAGTGACCCCGACCTTCCGGTCACCTGTCACTTTAATTCTCTCCACTCCCAGTCTGTCGTCTCCGTACTCGGCCTCTTACACTGTTCCACTTCATCTGAACGTAAGCTCGGGGAACAGCACTTCATCTTTCGATTAGGCACTTTACAGTCTTCTGGGCTCAACATCGAATTCAACAATTTCAGCTCATAACCTCGGCCCCTTTCTTGTTATTCTCTCTCTCACATGGCAGCTGTTGATCATCCTGTCGTTGCCATTCACACCTCATCTAGAGTCATCATTTGTTTCTTAACTTGTCCCATTAACATTTCCTTTTGCCTTGCCACCTTATCATTGTTCTCTCTTAATATCTCCTGCCTTCCATCCTATTGCAGATCTTCCCCTTTGTTCTTCCCTCCTCTCAGCACTCTCCCTGCCTCTATGCTTCCTTAAAAAGCAGTTACATCTCCAACTTTTTCCAGTTCTGACGAAGGGTCATCAAACTGAAACGTTAACTCTGTTTCTCTCTCTCTAAAGATGCGGCCCGACCTGCTGAGTATTTCCTGCACTTTCTGTAATTATATCAAGTTCAATCTTCAGCAGCGAGATGCTGGAGAGAGACAATAGTTCCAAATCATGGAGTAATTTTCTGGTTCTGATGTTGAATCTCATTTATATCAAGCACCCCTTGAATTCCCAGCTGGGGGATTCAGAGCTGGGGATCGCCTGTGAAATCACCTTAAACACATTGAAACAACAGCCTCTATCCCTCCTCCCTGTCTGTTATTGCTGGGTGGCAGCTGATGGCTCTGTCCCAGGGGCTCCGCTTGTGAGCAGAGTTTTCAGATCTTTCCCGGTGTGGTACTGAGCCCCACACAACAGAATGTGATCAGTTTCCTTCCTCGGCCTTGGGCCTGTTAGTTTATTGCAGGCGGTGTGGTACTGAGCCCCACAAAGAACAGGGAATGCCCAGGCTCCATCACCGGTCTGTGTTGTGTTACTCCATCTCAAGCAGTGTGTTATTGAGCTGCACACAGTAGGAAGGGCCCAGGCACCATCCCCGGCCTGTGGTGTGTTTCTCCATCTCAAGCAGTGCGGTACTGAGCCCCACAGAGTAGGAAGGGCCCAGGCTCCATCCCCGGCCTGTGGTGTGTTACTCCATCTCAAGCAGTGTGTTACTGAGCCCCACAGAGTAGGAAGGGCCCAGGCTTCATATCCAGCCTGTGGTGTGTGACTCCCTCACAAGCAGTGCGGTACTGAGCCCCACAGAGTAGGAAGGGCCCAGGCTTCATCCTCGGCCTGTGGTGTGTTACTCCATCTCAAGCAGTGTGTTACTGAGCCCAACATAGTAGGAAGGGCCCAGGTCCCATCCCCGGCCTGTGGTGTGTTACTCCATCTCAAGCAGTGTGTTACTGAGCCCCACAGAGTAGGAAGGGCCCAGGATCTATCCCCGGCCTGTGCTGTGTTACTCCATCTCAAGCAGTGTGACACTGAGCCCCATGCAGACATGGAAGGACCAAGGCTCCATTGCAGGCCTGTGGTATGTTCGTTGTTCGGTGAGCTCCTGACCCATAAAGTGCAGAAAGGGCAGAGTCCCATCAGCAGCCTAGTGTTCTGGTGTATCTTTGGACCAAGGTGGTAATGAGGTCTGGAGCAGTGTGGTCCTGGCGGAACTGAAACTGAGCTTCAGTGAGCAGGTTATTGGTGAGTAAGAGCCGCTTGCTAGCACGGCTGATGACACCTTCTATCACTTTGCTGATGATTCTAAGTAGACAAATGAGGCAATAACTGGCTAGATTCGATTTGTTCTCCTTTTTATGAACGGGCCATACCTGGGCAGTTTACCACTTGTTCATGCAGGTGCCAGTGTTGTAGCTTGGCTAGAGGCGTGGCTAGGTCTGGAACACAATTCTTCAGGACTACAGACGGGATGTTATCGGGTCCCATAGTCTTTGATTTAGCCAGTACGCTCAGTCGTTTCTTGATATCACGTGGGGTGATTCGAATTGGCTGAAGATTGGCTTCTGTGATGGTGCGGACCTCAGATGGAGGGCGAGATGGATCATCCACTCGGCGCTTCTGTCTGTGCTCTGCCATCACTGAGGATGGGGATGTTGATGGAGCCTCCTCCCCTCGTTAGTTGTATAATTGTCCACCATCATTCGAGACTGGATGTGCAGGACTGCAGTTCTTTGATCTGATGCATTGGATTTGTGATCGCTTTGCATGTTGCTTCTGCTGTCTATAGCATGTTACTTCAGCTGTTTACCATGTATGCAGTCCTGTGTTGCAGCTGCACCACGTATGCACCTCATTTTATGTCCAGCTGATGCTGCACCTGGCATGTGCTCCTACTCGCTTCATTGAACCAGTAATGCAGAGGTGGGGGATGTCATTAAAAGGGAAATTAGAGAAGCGTGCAATAAGGGCACAGCAGTCATCATGGGTGACTTTAATCTACATATAGATTGGGAGAACCAAATTAGTAACAATACTGTGGAGGAGGAATTCCTGTAATGTTTACCGGACAGTTTCCTGGACCAATATGTCGAGGAACCAACTACAGATCAGGCCATCTTAGACTGGGTATTATGTAACGAGAAAGGATTAATTAGCAATCTTGTTGTACGAGGCCCCTTGGGTCGGAACGATCATAATATGATGGAAATCATCATTAAGATGGACAATGAAGTAGTTGACTCAGAGACTAGGGTCCTCAATTTAAATAAAGGAAACTATGATGGTCTGAGGCGCGAGTTGGGTAGGATTGATTGGGGAATGTCACTCAAAGGGTTGACGGTAGATAGGCAATGGCAAACATTCAAAGACTGCATGGATGCACTACAGAATTTGTTCATCCCAGTTTGGAATAAAAATGAAACAAAAAAGGTGATTCAACCGTGGCTAACAAGGGAAATTAGGGATAGCATAAGATCCAAGGAGAGGACATATAAATTGGCCAGAAAAAGCAATAAACCTGAGGATTGGGAGCAGTTTAGGATTCAACAAAGGAGGACAAAGGGATTAATTAAGAAATGGAAAATAGAATATGAGAGTAAGCTAGCAGGGAACATAAAAACTGAGTGTAAAAGCTTTTATAAATATGTGAAGAGAAAAAAATTGGTGAAGTCAAACGTAGGTCCCTTGCAGTCAGAATTAGGGGAATTTATAATGGGGAACAAAGGAATGGCAGACCAATTAAATACATATTTTGGTTCTGTCTTCACAAAGGAGGACACAAATAACCTCCCAGAGGTGAAAGGGAGGAACTGAAAGAAATCATTATTTGTAGGGAAATGGTGTTGGGGAAATTGATGGGATTGAAGGACGATAAATCCCCAGGGCCTGATAATCTACATCCAAGGGTACTTAAGGAAGTGGCAATAGAAATAGTAGATGCATTGCTGATCATCTTCCAACATTCAATGTAATCTGGAACAGTACGCATGGTTTGGAGGGTAGCTAATGTTACCCCACTATTCAAAAAAGGTGGTAGAGAGAAAATGGGGAATTACAGACTGGTAAGCCTCACATCGGTAGTGGGGAAAATGCTCGAGTCCATTATAAAAGATGTACTAGCAGAGCACTTGGAAAACAGTCACAGGATCGGACAAAGTCAACATGGATTTACAAAAGGTAAATCGTGCTTGACTAATCTACTGGAAATTTTTGAGGATGCAACTGGTAAAATAGATAAGGGAGAACCAGTGGATGTGGTGTATTTGGACTTTCAGACGGCTTTCGATAAGGTCCCGCATAAGAGATTAGTATGTAAAGTTAAGGCACATGGGAATGGGGCAAGATATTGACTTGGATAGAGAACCAGTTGGCAGACAGAAAGCAATGAGTTGGAATAAACTGGTCTTTTTCTGAGTGGCAGGCTGTGACTAGTGGGGTACCGCAGGGATCGGTCCTTGGACCCCAGCTACTCACAATATATAGTAATGATCTAGACAAGGGAACTAGATGTAATATCTCCAAATTTGCAGATGACGTAAAGCTGGGTGGGCGTGTGTGCAATGAGCATGATGCCGAGAAAAAACAGGATGATTTGGACAGGTTGGGTGATTGTGCAGAAGCATGGCAGATGCAATATAACTTGTATTGTGCCCTTGCAGCGCATTCCTATGCAGAGCTAGACAGGTAGCTAACAACTTGATATCTTCCCATAAAAATCACAAGGCTTGACTTTTCTTGTAAACTTTACTGAAAGATTCTTATTGTGAAACGGAAATACAATACAGAAGTGGAAGCATACATTAGTACACAAGCACATAACTGATATGCATACACGTTAAACTTAGGTAAGCATGAGCAATACAGTACATTTGGCATGTAACTTACCAAAACACGTGAAAACACAGCTTACTGTGAATATACATTTAGCAAACTGAAAGGCATTCTCTTACATTCACTTTGAATTAGCCCTGTACATAGTGCATCAAAATAAAGCTACAAGCTAACCAGCTAGACACAGGGAGCGAGCAATTCATGGCTAGCTGTGTAGGTTTGCTTACACAGAAAGGTTACAAAACTAAACATTTTCTGCAAAATAAAGTGTACACTAATCAACTATAACATTCTGAACTACTTACAGACAAATAGTGTCCAAGGCCGAAACGTAACAAGAAAATAACTTCCAAGACCATGTGTCAAGCTGCAGGTCTTGTGATATACAGCAATTTACTTTACAGCACTTACTTTACTGCACTTTACTGCGCTTTACTGCACTTGCTATGTACCAAATACCCACTAGGTGGCGGCACACAATGGGAATCGACGCAACTTAATTAAACCCCTGAATTAACTTGAAAACCAACATAAGTTCCTAAAGGAAGGCAGCACACTCCCCGCTTGGTACAATTCCATTGTACCACTACAGATACAAAATAAAACCTAAAAAAACGTCCTTTGGCTGCAAACATACTCAGAACCCTTTCTCCAGGTTTCTTCAGAAAGGAGGACTATGATCTCTGAGACTGGCCTCAGAAACACTTTGACAGTCCCCTCCTTGACAATCTTCACCTCCACCTTGCGGACCCTCTTGCCCCTGCTTGGCAGAGTTTTGACAACCAGTCCCACTGGCCATTCATTTCTGTGTGCTTGGCTGTCTTACAGCAAGACAACATCTCCCACTTTGACATTTGGCTTGTGTTCTGTCCATTTCCTATGGCTCTGTGGGGTGGACAAATACTCTCCTCTCCATCTCTTCCAAAAAGGTGTCTGCAAGGCACTGGACTTGCTTCCACTGCTTCCCGTGCAGCTCAGCCATGTCGAATTTTCCAGAGGGGGCTGAAATGGCACTCATCTTTTGAGTCAGGAGCATCGCTGTGGTGAGGACTGCAGGCATGTCTGGGTCGGTGGACACCGGCACCAGGGGTCTTGCATTCATGATTGACATGACTTCAGCCATGAGAGTGCTCAAAACGTCGTGTGAGAGACAATTGGGTCCCGTCCAAAGCAGCATAGCGTCCAGATTTCGCCTGGCAACACCGATGAGCCTCTCCCATGAACCACCCATGTGGGATGAATGCAGGGGGTTAAACATCCACGTGCATCCTTTCTTTTGCCGGTCTTTGAGAGCCTTCAAGGACTCCTTCCATAGGTTTCTTTTTGCTTCTTTTTCTGGGAGGAGTGGAGCATCCCACTCACTCTGATCAGATGAGAGCTCCCGTACTAATGCTTTTCCTTGCATTGTTGTGGGAGCTACGAACCCCAGAGGGTCATACAAACTGTTGACTGTGGACAGGACACCACTCCGTGTGAATTGCCTGTCTTCACGGGACACCAGGAATTAGAAGCTGTCTGTTTCCAGGTTCCAGGAGAGTCCCAGGCTCCGTTGAAGGGGGAGAGGATCCACTCCAAGGTGCAAATCCTTCAGATCCTTAGCACGGTCCTCTGCAGGGAAGGCTACCATCACCTGTCCACTATTCGATGCTACTTTGTGTAGTCTCAGGTTGGGCTCTGCCAACATCTCTCTGGTTCTTGTCAGGAGATCTATTGCTTCTTCAGGTGTGGTAACCGAGGTGAGACCATCGTCAACATAGAACTGTCTCTCAACAAAATGCTTCGCATCGGAGCCATATTCCTGCTCACCTTTCTGAATGGCTCACCTCATGCAGTAGATGGCCACAGCAGGTGAAGGGCTGCTTCCAAACACGTGGACCTTCATCCTGTACTCTACCACATTCTTGTTGATGTCGTTGTCCTGATGCCAGAGGTAGCGGAGATAGTCCCTGTGGTCTTCTCGGACGACAAAACAATAAAACATTTGCTGCACATCTGCTGTCGGGGCTATAGGTTCTTTCCTGAACCGCAGAAGAACTCCCAACAAGGTGTTGTTCAAGTCTGGGCCGCTGAGGAGTACATCGTTCAGAAACACTCCTTCACATTCAGCACTCGAATCGAACACAACTCGTAACTGCTCCAGCTTTTGTGGGTGATACACACCGAATGTTGGCAGGTACCAGTGTTCTTTACCTTCCTCCAGAGGTGGAGCAGGCTCTGCTTGGTCGTTGTCCAGCATCTTCTGCATGAACTCTATGTAATGGCCCTTCATTTCTAGCCTTTTCTCCAGTGTTCTCCTGAGTGAGCAGAGGCGCTTCATAGCTTGTTCCCTGTTGCTCGGAAGACGGCGTCTAGGAGAGCGAAATGGTAAGGGTGCCACCCAGCTGTGACCATCGTCCTGGTAAACCTCCTCATTCATGATGGTTATGAAAGCTTTGTCATCCACGTATAGTGCAGTTTTGTCATCATCCTTGGACCTTTCAAACACAGAGTATCCTAGGCTGTCTGTGCTCACAGTGAGGCCTGCCTCTTCCTCACAGGCAGAGGAGGATGACCTATGATGCTGCGTCATGCCATCGTAGTCTTCCTTTACCTGGATCCTGTTTGGGCATGGGCTGAGAAAGGATTGCGACCGTTGTGCAACACGTTTGCTTTATATACGTTGGCATCCACTGGTTTGTGGACTGTTCCCAGGCAAACACCACCCACAAGGACCCATCCCAGGTCAAGCCGCTGTGCATAAGGAGCATTGTGGGGCCTGTTGATTTGCTCACGTACCTTGTGCACCCATAACATGTCTCTTCCCAAGAGCAGGAGGATTGGAGCGTTCGGGTTCACAGCTGGAATCTTGTTGGCAACTGGCTGTAGGTGGGGCTGATGGCGTGCGACCCCTGGGAAGGGAATTTCTGTCCTATCATCTGGCATCATGTCACACTCAATTAAGGTGGGGAGGGGAAGATGTAGTTTCCCATCCATGGACTCGATTATGAAGTTGCCAACTCTCCTACCCGTAGTCTCTGTTGTCCCTGAACAGGTTTTTAGCGTGTACGGAGCTGCGCTGGCCTTGACTTCAAAGAGATTGAAGAATTCTGTCTTCGCCAGAGACTTGTTACTTTGCTCAAGCACTGCATACATCTTGATTGCCTTCTCCTTTCTCTCTGTAGGATATGCTTTAACCAAGCAGATTTTAGAGCATGAGCATGGGCTGCTTGCATTTCCACAAACCTCTGTACACTTGGAGGTGACTGAAGAAGATGCGCTTTTGCTTTGCTCCCTGCTATCCTCTTTGTTAACCGCACCACCCTCGGTGGTCGAAGGAGGAGGACCTGGAAGCATGGCTGCGATGTGTTTTTCACTGTTGTACTTGAAGCACTTGATTGTCGCCTTGCAGTCTTTTGCCATGTGCATAGTCGATCCACAACACCTGAAGCAGATGCAATTCTCTTTCAGGTACGATTTGCGCTCATCAATAGGCTTGCATCTAAAGCTTCGACACTTTTTGAGCGGGTGGGGCTTCTTGTGTATTGGACACTGACGATCTGGGTCATCCACTTTATTCCTGGCAGAACTGGATTGGTTGACTGAGGGTTCGGCTGGAACATTTGTTTTGTGCACGCTCACAGAGGCCTTGTTGCTGTACTTCGTGGGTTTCTCTGTTCTCGAAGGAGCGTGACTGCTGGAGGTGGAGAAAGTGAAATTTGGATCATTCCTCACCTTTGCCTGTTGTTGGACGAACCTGGAGAAGAGAGAGAAGGGAGGAAATGCCACTCCGTAGTCCTCCTTGTACTTGGATCCCTTAGCTATCCATTTCTCTTGAAGGTTGTAGGGGAGCTTTTCCACTATTGGGATTACCCCACGAGCTGTATCCAAATACGAGAGACCTGTCGGGTAACCTTCTCCCTTAGCACACTCCAGTTCGAGGAGAATGTCACCCAGTTCTCGACGCTCGACATTATCTTTGTTGGTTAGCTTCGGAAAGTCCTCAATCTTCTTAAGCAGTGCGTGTTCAATGACTTCTGGTTTCCCATAACAGTCTTCGAGACATTGCCAAACCATGTTGAGGCCTGCTGTGGGATTGCTGACGTGCACTGGGCGAATTCTCTTCGCCTATTCTGACGACTCAGCTCCGAGCCACTTTGTCATCAAATCTAGTTCTTCTCTGGCTGACAGATTCAAGTCCTTGGTGGTACTCAGGAAGGACGCTTTCCATGACCAATAATTTTCAAGACGGTCATCAAATTCTGGAAGACCTGAACTTAACAATTCTCGGCAGATGAGGTACCTAGCGAGGTTTTGTGCACCTTGTGGCTCGGGTAAGGACTGCTTGGCTGGATTGGCCGAGTGCTGTGGAGGTCTCTGCAGGTAAGTCTTACTTGCTTCTTCTCTTTTAAGCTCAGTGTCTCCGAAAACAGGCTGTTTGTTACTGTGGTGAGTAGTTGGTTCTGCATCAAGATACCTGGATATTTTGTGTGAGTCTGCTGGCTTGTGTTTCGATGATGCTTCCTTGAAGAACATTTGGAGTGTTGTTGGACATACTCACTTGTACGTTGCACTGGACTGAGGGGCAGTTCCAGAACATATGATTCATGGCTGTGCTCCCCACCTTCATTCTGCTCACCTTCTTCATAAGCTGCAGCTTCAGCTTCAGCGGCAGCGGCAGCTCTCTGGCTTTGTAGAATGCGGAAACTGGCGTCGAGGTCAGCTCTCTGCTTCATCACACTGGCGTCGAGGTCAGCTCTCTGCTTCATCACACTAGCTTCTTTTTCAGCGAAGGACAATTGAGCCTGGGCAGCTTTTGCCTTGGCGTGCGCTTTGGTGGCTGCAGAAGCTGTCGATGACGATGGTATGCTAGACCGCCGAGATGATCTAGAGGATGCTTTAGAGGACTGTGACTTGGCATCATTTGCTCGAAGCGGCTCATGCTTCTCAGTTGTCTGGTCGACATCCTCTATGGTATATTGTCTCCATGAGCATAGGCACATGGTAGCTGGGTGCTATCTTCTTGTGCTTCAGCCCGCTGTGCTGTTGTCTTTTCACTATTCTGCCCTTGCAGCGCGTTCCTATGCAGAGCTAGACAGGTAGCTAACAACTTGATATCTTCCCATAAAATCACAAGGCTTGACTTTTCTTGTAAACTTTACTGAAAGTTTCTTATTGTGAAACTGAAATACAATACAGAAGTGGAAGCATACATTAGTACACAAGCACATAACTGATATGCATACACAAACTTAGTTAAGCATGAGCAACACAGTTCATTTGGCATGTAACTTACCAAAACACGTGAAAACACAGCTTACTGTGAATATACATTTAGCAAACTGAAAGGCATTCTCTTACATTCACTTTTAATTAGCCCTGTGCATAGTGCATCAAAATACAGCTACAAGCTAACCAGCTAGAAACAGAGAGCGAGCAATTCACGGCTAGCTGTGTAGGTTTGCTTACAGAGAAAGGTTACAAAACTAAACATTTTCTGCAAAATATGGTGTACACTAATCATCTATAACATTCTCAAGTACTTACAGACAAATAATGTCCAAGGCCGAAACGTAACAAGAAAATAACTTCCAAGACCATGTGTCGAGCTGCAGGTCTTGTGATATACAGCAATTTACTTTACAGCACATACTTTACGGCACTTTACTGCACTTGCTAGGTACCAAATATCCACTAGGTGGCGGCACACAATGGAAATCGACCCAAATTAATTAAACCCCTGAATTAACTTGAAAACCAACATGAGTTCCTAAAGGAAGGCAGCATAACGTGGATAAATGTGAGCTTATGCACTTTGGTGGCACAAAAATAGGAAGACAGATTTTTATCTGAATGGCAATAGATTGGGAGAAGGGGAAGTGCAACGAGACCTGGTTGTCCTTGTGCACCAGTCGCCGAAGGTAAGCATGCAGGTGCAGCAGGTGGTTAAGAAGGCAAATGGTATGTTGGCATTCGTAGTGAGAGGGTTCGTGTACAGGAACAAGGATGTCTTGCTGCAGTTGTACAGGGCCTTGGTGAGACCACATCTTGAGTATGGTGTGCAGTTTTGGTCTTCTTATCTGAGGAAGGATTTCCTTGCCATGGAAGGAGTTGAGCGAAGATTCACCAGGCTCATACCTAGGATGGCAGGAGTGATGTATGAGGAGAGATTGGGTCGATTGGGCTTTTACTCACTGGAGTTTAGAAGAATGAGAGGCGATCTCATGAAACTTATAAAATTCTGACAGGACTGAACAGACTAGATGCAGGAAGGATGTTCCCGATAGTCGCGGAGTCCAGAACCAGGGGTCACAGTCTAAGGATAAGGGGTAGGCCATATAGGTCAGAAATTAGGTGGAATTTCTTCACCCAGAGAGTGGTGAACCTGTGGAATTCTCTACCACAGAAGGCAGTAGAGGCCAATACATTAAATATATTCAAGAATTAGTTGGATATTTTTCTAAAACTAAAGGGATCAAGGGGTATGGGGAGAAAGCAGGGACCATGTACTGAATTTGGATGATCAGCCATGATCGCATTGAATGGCGGAGCAGGCTCGAGGGTCCGAATGGCCTACTCCTGCTCCTATCTTCTATGTTTCTATATTTCTATATTTCTATGGTTGGTCCCCAGTCTTGATGATAATTGTAGATTGAGTGATATGCCATGCATGAGATTACAGATTGTGCTGGAATACAATTCTGCTGCAGCTGCTGGCCCACAGCACCTCATGGATATCTGGTTTTAAAGCTGCTGGATCGGTTCCGCATCTCTCTAATTGAGCTCGGTGCTGGTGCTGCACAACTCAGTTGCATCAAACCGCTACGACAGACATTAATATGAACAAAACTGCATGGACCCCCCATCATTGACCTAGGTACCAGATTCGGCATTACAACAGCCAGCCCCGTCAACCCTGCAAACTCCTCGTCACTAATATCTGCGGACATCTACCAAAATTGGAAGAGCTGTCAGCCTGACTTTGTCAAACTCACGGAGGCATAAATTTCTGTTAACGTCTCAGACCCTTCCATCAGCATCGCTGGACTTTCCTGACCCACCGGCAGGACAGACCCACCAGATGTGCCTACACATCGGTATCCAGTGAGAAAGCAGTGGCCCTGGGAGACCTCAACATTGACTCCAGGCCATCGTCTTATGGCATCAGGTCAAACATGGGCAAGCACCCTCCTGCTCATTGTCATATACCGTCCACCCCTCAGCTGATGAATCCGTGCTCCTCCATGTTGAACATCACTAGAATGAAGCACTGAGCATAGCAAGGGTGCACAATGTATTCTGGGTGGCAGACTTCAATGTCAATCACCCCGTGTGGCTCGGTAGCACCACCACTGATCGAGCTGGCTTAGTCCTGAAGGACAGAGCTGCCAGACTGGTTCTCTGGCAGGTGGTGAGCGAGCCAACACGAGGGAAATAGATTCTGTGAGTATGACAATGTCAGGCTCTTCCAATTTTGGCACAAGTCCACAGATGTTAGTGATGAAGACTTTGCAGGTTTGACTGGGCGTGCCATTTTAAAGCCAAATCTGGTTCCTAGGCCAATGCTGGGGGGTCCATTCAGTTTTATTCTTATTAATGTGTTTCATAGTGGTTTGATACAACTGAGTATCTTGCTGGACCATTTCAGAGGAAAATTAAGAGTCAGCATGCTGCTACGTGTCGGGAATCACATATGGGTCACAACAGCAGATTTCCTTCCCTAAAGGACATTAGTGAACCAGATGTGTTTTTAAATCAATCCGGCAGTTTCATGGTCAGCACTCCAAAATTATTTAATTGAATTTAAATTACTCAGCTGCCGTGGTGAGATTTGAACTGTAGGGGGCCATCTTTTAACTGGTTTACGTTAATTTACCTTCCTTTACCTGTTTACGGTAATTTACCTGGTCATGGAGCTTTTTTCCGCTACACTCTGTGACCAATTCCAATCAGCGATTTCGAATCGCTAAACCACCCCTTCCAGTTCTGACTGGAGGCACTTATAATTAATGATATATAAAAAACGGACAAATGATCTGGATGAAAGAAAGTCAAACTTTATTAACTAAATAAACTACACCACATGATCAATGTAATCACTGTAAAATTGCTTAAACAGGGGAGGGAAAACGGGCATAACGAGGGAAAACGACTAAAATAACAACTCTTAACGAAATTCCTACTTTACCCCCCACCCCTAAGCCTATCATAAGTTGCCTTGTGGAAGGTCAGAAAAATATATGCTCACCACTATAATGCCAGCTACCTCCATGCCCTGCGTTCTTAGTTCTTCACTGCCCAGAAGTGAAAAACACCCCAGTGTTTTAAAAGTAAACTGCTGGTGTTTTTACTTCTTCAGACAGACTTCCACGCTGTAGAAGGCACACGGAGGCAGGTGAGAGAGGGAGATGCTCTGAGAAGCTATCTCTTATACCTCAATTTTGGGGCTGAAATGTTCCTGCCCAAATCCAGAAGTTTCTGGGCTAAAACACAAGGACCCAGACCGTCCCCTGTCTGGGATGGGTTTGAATAAAGTTGCCATTGTCTGTGATGGCTATCGAAAAAACTGCAGGGGTTTTGAATGTGTCTTCATTCTGGGGCCGAAATGTTCCCGCCCAAATCCAAGTTCATCTGGGCTAAAACAAAAGGATCCAAACCATCCCCCCCCCCTTTGTCTAGCAATGGGTGATTCAAACCCATTCAACCTTAAACTGTTCCTTTTCTTAGTCTCAAAGTCTCTTCCGTAGTTTGGGTGTGTCTCATGGTGTGTGATGGGTTTTGAATGGAGTTGGGTTACTAGGTAAACAGAAGCCCTTTGTCCTGCGGTCACTGAAACCGCAGCCTAAGTGGATAATCCTTTATGTCAACATAATCAAACATTGATTGCCTCTGAAGGGAAGGGACACTCCCTTTTTGATTGACAGGATCTGACTGCCACTGCTTCAACCCTCCACCTTTTCACAGACATCCATGAGCTGCTTCCAAGCCTCTTTGTCCTGGGCCATGCTTTTCTGACGGCCATTTTTCAATTTACCAAACTCAAGGGTACAAATTTTAAGAAAATGTACTGTCTTAAAGTGTGCAAGTTTTACGCAAAGTTCCTCAATTCGGGTGTTGTCCATGTGCTGCCCAGCTCAATGCAGCCTTTCGCAGTTCTGGGCACGTTTTAAACACTGTCCAACCCAGAGACAATTTAAAGTCACACAAAACTTCGTCCATGATGTGGATTAATATTTCCTGATCTTCGGGGGCTGAGGGGGATTTTGTGAACCCCTACATTCCACCCTTTCGATACTTCCAACTTGCTTGCAGCATCCACTTGAAGAAGTGAGCAGAATTTTCTGACCCCCGACAACAACCATCCCCTGTATTAACCTATACCTACCTATCACTGATTCCCCGACCTGTCTATTCCACTCAAATCTGAGAAAGACCGTGGTACGGTAGGCATCTACAGATACATCAATTACAAAATGTTACAAGAAGGGGTCTCATACCCCTGCACCACTTGTTACATTATTTCATATTACAAAATGTTGCAATCTTAGATATACAATGCAATCAAAATGGTCCCAAGCACGGAGAGGGTCCTACGCCGCTGCACCACTTGTAAGTGTAAAACAAGATACAAAATCTCCATTAAACATACAAAGCAAAATGCTGAAATAAACCCAACCATCACGTGCCAATGATGGGTTGTGAAATTCGAGTGGTTATTGCTCCTCCCACCCGGGCAGTAAATGTTCCTTCCACCCACCCTTTAATTGTCTTAAACCTTTAAAACATACAGAATGGAGTTACAGAACAGTCTGATCCACCAGCCCCGAGATGTTCCCTTGTCCCTTTGTGGAGGCGGGTACCTCTCATGTTTCATAGACTAAGACCGGAGAGTATGAGATCAAGACTCCCAGTCCCTCCCCCTCCCATCTTCCCTCGACTTGCTGGAGAAAATGATGGGTGCCTGTGCAGCGGCCCCCACTGGCCCCACACTCACACTAGGATCCCAGATCCAGCCACCCACTCATCCTTCCCAGCCACACTTACACTCCAACTTGGTCCGTGGGCCCCAGGTGAGTTCCTCCCTTCCCAAACGCACACACGCGACACTTGGGTCTCCGCCTACCCTTTGCAATCTTTCCCAGGCCAACACCACCACTTCAGGGGAATGCGTCCCTATCTGACAAGGCGCCCGCACTTCCCCACCATGACTCCTCAAAAGCGAGGTCTCCCGCAAGCGAAATTCGGTCAGGATAGTGCTGGGTTGAGGGCCATGCCCCACCCAGCTGGGGCAATCTCTTCCACGTAGGATGAGTAGGCAAGTTCCTCTGGACCCTGTCTGGTTTCTCCTGAAGGTTGCTGCGGGGTCTCCTCCTGGATTTGTCCAGTGACGAGGTGGTCCCCAACATTCTGTAACCATATCTTCATTCAATGCCCAGCTCGGGCTGGGCGAACAGGGCTGCTCCTTTGTCCACTCTCCTGCAAAAAACTTAAAAGGGCATGAAGCCAGGTCTCTCACTGACCTGCTGCCTTAGGTGGAGGCATGGTCAGGTCCCTTAACCTCGGACCAAAATACAAGCATTTGGTGCACTTATAAACTTAAACTTTAACTTAAGCTCAAACTACTAGTAAAAACAAAACTTAAAATTCAAACACCTTAAAAGCAAGTTATAAACTCAAATGTATAATACAAATGCCACTCGTCTCCGGACGGCCAGGCTAATCTCTGGTGTCACTGTCGCAGATTACTGCTGCCTGCAATGAAGCTGGACTGATTCCAACTTTTGGTCCCTCACAGCTTATGGCTTCTGATTGCAGACCTCTGCCCTTTGGCTTCTCCCTGGGTCGGGGGATCAGCCTACTCCACTGTAAAGTGGGTGACCATCTTATCTCGGGCTTGCGGACCCGCTGAGTTCTTCTGAGCCGCGTCTCTGTGGGGGAAGCTTTGGCTGATGGAACCTGAGCCTGGGTCGCAGCCCTAGCTGGCTGGGAACCTTCTCCCCCTGATGCCAACAGCCTGCACTGTTTAATATAACTAGCAGTCTGCTAGTACTCCGGGTTTGTCTCCTTTTTCCTACCTACTCCTGTACTGGGGGCAGGTATTCCCTCACCACCCGCTGCTGATGGCTGAAAATCTTCCTCTCCAGGTCCAAAACCTGGTATCAGCTCCTCCCATTTGTCCCCTGCAAGAGGGATTGCTATCCCCCCTCCCCAGAGTCCCACACCATAGGGGGAACCACTCTAGAAGCGGGCTGGGAGGCTTGTCCCTTTAAACAGGCAACTGTGCCTGCGCAAACCCCTCCGCGGAGTCCCATGGCAGAGGCTGTGAAGCCTCTGTCTTCAGACAGGCGACTGCACCTGCGCAAACCTCCTCCCCAGAGTCGCACGTGAAGCCTCTGTCTTCAAACAGGCGACTGCGCCTGCGCGGGAAAACCGAAGGGGAGCCGCTGGGGTCACAGGCTGGGGAACCGCGCATGCGCGAAGCTCCTCCTGAGAGTCCTGCAGCACAGGCTGCGAAGCCTCTGTCTTCAAACAGGCGCCAGCGCCTGTGCGGGAACGCTGAGGGGGAGCCGCTGGGGTTACAAGCTGGGGAACTGCACCTGTGCATTCGATTTCACTGAAAAAGGTAGGAAGGACCGCTGGGCCTTCCAAGCAGGCTACTGCGCCTGCACGTATAGACTGGGGAGCAGGGACCTTTAAATGGCCGACTGCGCCTGGGCAAACCTCCTCCTCGGAGTCCTGCGGCAGAGGCTATGAAGCATCTGTCTTCAAACAGGCGACTGCGCCTGCGCAGGACAACTGAAGATGAGGGGCTGCGGCCAAAGGCTGGTGGTCTGTGCCTGCGCGAACTTGGTGTTTGGAAACCTCTCCCCTCAGGCGCACGACTGCGCCTGCGTGCACCTGGTCTTGGGAAACCCCTCCCCTCAAGCGCGCGACTGCACCTGCGTGAACCTCTTGTTCAAAAGACTGGGGAATCCCTGTCTCCAGACTAGCAACTACGCATGCGCGGGCAGTCTTTTCTGTGAATGAACTCGCAGCAGCTTGCAGATTTCTACTGTCAGGCTGCTGTTTCTCTGTTTCTGAACTAGATAACTGGTTCAAATTTAAACTTTGGCCAAAACTTAGGTGCCACTGGGGCGGGGAAGTGTCCCAATTCGTAGGCCGGACAACTTTTCCCTTGAAACAAGCCACAATGCCTGTCCTAACAGCCTGTGATATTGAACTTGTATGGTCAGATTTATACAATTTGCATTGGTTGGCGTGGAACCACTTTGTGCACCGGGGTAGTTTTACTGAATAGACCATGGGGCTGGCCCTATCAACTATACTATAGGGTCCCATGTAGATTGGCTCTAAACTTCCCACCCAGGCATAGTTTCATACCATCACTAGGTCTCCTAACACCCACTGGTGGCTTCTGCTGGGCTCGAGCAGCAGCTGGTTATTCCCATGATGCTTCCCCATGCTGTCTGCTGCCTGCCCATAAATTCGTTTGAGGTGTTCCAGGAGGGTTCGGGTGAATTTATCCTGGCTTATTTCCTGCAGTTGTCCTTCAGTGAGGACTAGGGCAAGGACATGAGTGAAGGTCCTCAGAACTCTGCCGGTCATGAGCTCATGTGGTGAACGCCCTATACTTTTGGACTGGCTAGCCCGGATCCCCATGAGGATCAGAGGTAGGGTCTCTGCCCATTTTTTGGGTGACCCCGCGACCTCTTTCCTCAGTCTTTCTTTAAGGGTGTGGTTTATACGCTCCATAATCCCTGAGGGCCGCGGGTTGTAGGCTACGTGCCACTTCCCTTGAATACCAAGCAGCCTGAGGGTGTTCTGCATGACTTGGCCAGTAAAGTGGCTTCCCTGGTCAGGCTCCACGAACTGGGGCAGTCCCCACCGCGAGAACACCTCCTTCGCCAAGATCTTTGCAGTCCCCATTGCTGTGGCCGTCCTTCAGGGGAAGGCTTCCACCCTTCAGGGGAAGGAAAACACATCCACCAGGATGAGGCAGTATTTGCAGCCTCCCTGGGTGGTGGGCAAGTGCCCTATATAGTCGATCTGGATCGACTGCCATGGTCCCTCCACCTTCCTAATGTGTCCCATGAGTACCTTCCTTTTGTGGGGATCGGGGTTATTTGCTGCACACACAAGACAGCTAGCACAGAACTCACGGACATCATCCTGGAGACCTGGCCACCATCCCGCCTGTTCCACCCATTGCCAGGTGGTCTCAGGCCCGGGGTGTCCCGCTCACAGCCCCTCATGTGCCAGCTGAAGCAACTGCCTCCGGTGTTGCTGGGGTACTACCCACTGTTCCCCCTGAACAGCATGCCGACCCTTATGGAGCGGTGGGCTGCACCGTAAGGGCCTTCTAACTTCCTGCCCTCCACCACTGCACTCATGACAACTTTCAGGACTGGGTCCTGGGCTTGGACTGTCTTGAGGTCTGGGGCTAACACTACCCCTGAGCTCCCTTGGGTCCCATCCCTACCTTTAACTGCCGCCACGGGCCCAGACTCATACAGGTCTCAGATAGTGCCGGTGTGTGCGCCCTCCTTGGCCAGCATGTCGGCTTGCTGGTTTCCCTGGCTGCGGGGTTCTGTGGAAGAATGGGCTTTCACCTTATGGATGAAAACTGCACCTTCCTCCCACACAGCTGCCAGGATTTTCTCCAGCAGGGGCTTTACTGTCAAGGGCTTCCCGTCGGCGGAGGTATATCCACGACGGGACCAGATGGCCAGGTACTCCGTACATGAGCTGCAAGTGAACATACTGTCAGAGCAAATCCTATACGGGGTACAGAAGATGTCGGTGTGTGTAACCACGTACATCATCGTGGACAGTTCAGCCTGCTGGGCACTCATGGTGTTAGGGAGCTTGTTTGCCAAGGTAATGCCTGCCATTGTGTCAAAGATCCCGCAAACCGTGAGTCGAACCCCAGCGGATACCATGCTGGAACCATCTACATAGACTCCCAGCCCATAAACCTATGTTGAATTCCCATACCCCATCTATGGAACATCAATGGGCTGTTCCAGGGTATACCATGTTGGCCGCAAGCTTTGGCTCGCAAAGGCCCTTTACCTTCATATCCATCTGCGAGAGGAGGAGGTTCCAGCGTGCAATGCGGGCACTGCTCACTGTCCCATCTTTAATCCTCCCATCCAAAAGCATCTGGGTGGGTGTGTGGTGTGTGAGGAGGGTGATGGGAGAGGTGCCTGTGAAAATTAAAGATCTTTTCACAGCACAATATGTGGCCAAAAGGTGCCGTTCACAGTTGGAGTAGCTCCTCTCCACATCCGCGAGGATTCTGGAGGAGTAGACCACGGGCCTTAGCCTGCTCTGCCGCTCCTGGAGCAGCACAGCACTGAGACTATCCCCGCTGGCTGCTACCTCCAAGAAGAACTCCCTTTTCCCATCTATCACTCCTAGGGCTGGTGCGGTCTGCAGGTCTCCCTTTAACTTAACAAATGCTGCCTGGCATCCCTCATCCCAGGACCACTCCACTCCCTTGTGTAGGAGATGGAGCAGAGGGGCTGCTGTGGCTGCATAGTCCTCTATAAAATCCCTGCATTACCCTGTCAATCCCAGGAACGACCTCACCCCTCTTACTGAATTGGGAATCGGTAACTCCTGGACCACTTCCCTCCTTGCCCTTTCTCCAGTGCAGACGGCCAGACCCAGGAATTTGACCTCCTGCTGGCCGTTCTGCGCTTTCTTTGGGTTTACCTTGAAACCACTTTTCCTAAGCAGCTACAGCAGTTCAGCTAATAGTGGGCCGTGCTCCTCTCTTTAATCAGTGAACAGGAGCAGGTCATCCACATATTGAACCAACTGTGTGGGCTGGCTGAAATCTTTTAAACTATCTGCCATACACTGGTGGAAGATGCTGGTGCTGTTGTGGAAACCTTGTGGCAGACAGTTCCAGGTATACTGTTGCCCCTTAAAGGTAAAAGCAAACTTGTACTGATCCTCCCTTCTTAAAGGGATGGACCAAAACCCATTAGAAATATCCAGCACCGTGAAAAAGTTTGCGAATGCTGGAATGATTCCTATCAGGTCGGCAACTGCTGCCACCGTGAGTGCACGGGCTGGAATATTGCTGTTAAGCACCCGATAGTCCACCGTGGCTCTCCACGTATTGTCCGCTTTTCTGACAAGCTAAAGCGGAGAGTTAACATGGGTGGCTATGGGCCTCAACACTCCCTGCTGCACCAAAGAGGAAATGGCTGCCTCCATGTCGGGTTCTGCCTCCTTGGGGAAATTATACTGCCTTTGGGGCTGGGCCATGGGGTCCCCATCCAATCTAACCTCAAACCCTGTGACCCTCCCACAGTCATGTTTATGCATGGCAAATGCAGCTAGATTAGCCTGCACGACTGCCTGGAATTCCCCTGGGACACCCTCGACCATGAGCCCGCGGTTGTAACCTTCTTTAGGCTTCACAGTGCACCGGGTCCCCTTTCCTTCCTTGCTGGGGATGATTACTACACCTTCCTCTCCACCCGTGTTGGCTCCCCACAGGCAATGATTGCGGAGATCCACGAGGATCCCGTGGCCCAGCAGGAAGTCGGCTCCTAGGTTCCCCTTTCCTCCCTCCGCCTCCCACCTTGCCAGGATACACGTCCATTCGGTCCGGATCGAGCCCAGGCTGATTGAGAGCGGCTTGGTGTATACCCCCACCTGCTGCTGACCGGTGAATCCCGATATTATGTATGGAACCCCATTAGCCAGAGGTGGGGTGAAGTGATCGGATTATCCATATGGATCACGGTGCATGATGCCCACATATCCAATAGATAAGTCCCTGTAACCTGCTCTACCTCCATCTGCACGAGCGGTCTCTTCCATTCATCGTACCGGAGATTACACAGGTAGACAGGCTGTGTGGGCTATAGTCATAGTGGGGCGGCAGAGGTGGGTGAGGGGGCTGCAGCATCATTGATGGCTGCTACCTTTCCATGATTGGCCCTGAGGAAAGATCTTATCGACTCCAGAACGGACTCGACTGTATCGGGAGGAGTTTCTGTCTCTGCCTTCTGAGTTTGGGTTGCGGGGGCCCTGGCTTTATCGTCTCTTCCAGGCTTTTTACAATCACTGCGCCAGTGGCCTTCCTACCCGCACCTGTAACAAGTGACCATGTTCTGGGAGGGACAGCTCCCCTCCTGGCGCCACTCTTTCTTATATTGAGCCCCAGGTATAACCTCGTAACCTTACCCTTCTGCTGGTGGGGTCCCACTATTCCTATCATTCACGGGCGGACCGTACCTCCGTTGTCGGAGCGGGTACACTGGTCCTGGTCCCCGCCTGCCTAGCGGGAACTGCTGGCATTCTCCTACCACCCCATTGCCCATCCCTTCTTGCTGCCAGAGCTCCTCAAAACTCGGAGCTGTGGGCTGCGGTCTTGTGATCTCTAATTCCCTGGCCAGCTCTGTTCTGGGTGTTACCTGTGGGGCGGTTTGATTTGGGCTGCTGGTACAATCCGGCTGGGCTGCCTTCGGGCTGATCAGGCAAATCATCCCCTTTCCACCTTTTAAAGCCATCTTAAGGCTTTCTATCTCTGCCCTACAGGGGCCATGATCTGCTCCACTAAACCTTTGTTCGCAGGCCAGCTTATGAGCTGCCTTTACCTCAGTAACCCTTCCCTCCTGCTCTGTTACGTCTGAGGTGAGGTGGGCATTCTCTTCCCACAGTCTCATCTCGTTACTCTTTGCTTTTGTAGTGTGGCACTTTAGGAACTCTATCTTGTGCCTCGCATGGCTTTTGCCCTTGCTATCTTCTTATGTGAGGTGTGCATTTTCCTCCTGTAGCCTCATCTCACTGTCCCTAGCCTCTGTGATTTCCTGCACAAGGCACTCTATCTCTGCCTGGCATTTTGTGACCGCTAGTGTGAGGCGTGCATTTTCTTCCCGCACCTTCATCCCACTATCTCTGGCCTCATTCACCTCTCTTATGAGGCGTTCTACCTCGGCCTGGCATTTTTCAAACTCAGACTCCCGATTCTTGGTCTCTGTAACCTCCTCCCACATCTCACCCTTCTTAACCCAGCCACCTATAACATAACAGGTCAGCTTACACATTGCTGCTAACTTCTGCAGGGCTACCCACAGACTGAAAGCAAGAAAAGCAAGAGCTGATGCTTTCTCTAGATCCAGAACACTTATCATATCAAAAACTGCCTCCAGTCCTGCCGCGGTCGCCAAATTGTAGGGGGCATCTTTTACCTGGTTTATGGTAATTTACCTTCCTTTACCTGGTTTATGGTAATTTACCTGGTCATGCAGCTTTTTTCCACTGCACTCTGTGACCAATTCCAATCAGCATTTTCGAATTGTTAAACCACCCCTTCCAGTTCTGACTGGAGGAACTTATAATTAATGATATATTAAAAACGGACAAATGATCTGGATGTAAGAAAGTCAAACTTTATTAACTAAATAAACTACACCACACAATCAATGTAATCACTGTAAAAATGCTTACACAGGGGAGGGAAAAACGGGCATAATGAGGGAAAATGACGGAAAAATCAATTCTTAACGAAATCCCACTTTACCCCCCACCCCTAAGCCTATCCTAAGTTGCCTTGTGGTAGGTCAGAAAAATGCCAGTTACCTCTGTGCCCTG
This sequence comes from Somniosus microcephalus, assembly GCF_052327205.1. Lineage (NCBI taxonomy): Eukaryota > Metazoa > Chordata > Chondrichthyes > Squaliformes > Somniosidae > Somniosus > Somniosus microcephalus. Next base: position 15,257,032 of record NW_028225182.1, on the reverse strand, counting down.
CGATCTTAGATCTTCACTGCCCAGAAGTGAAAAACACCCCAGTGTTTTAGAAGTAAACTGCTGGGGCTAGAAATTGACTTTGGGGCGGCCAGCTCGCTTGCGCCCAGAAATTACCGCTGCGCGCGGGGCCACTTGCGCCCACCGGATATTCAGTTTCAGCACCCCAAGTCGAAGCCGGCTGCAAAACTAGGGTTTCGGCGCCCCCACTTGGGGCGCTGAAACTGAATATCGGCACGCTAAGTGCCGCAGCACCACCCGCTGCGGAGTGGCAGGCTGCGGTACTGCAGGCCTTCCTCCCTCTCTTAAGGGGGAGGTGCCTGCAACAGCGCGATCGCCACTCGCTAGTGCCGGCAAATGAGCCCGGCACCACGGAGAAGTGCCGGGTCCCGGAAAACAGCCGGCAATGTCGCGGGGGGGGGGTCGAGGAGGCCGGGGAAGGAGGTGTGGGAAGGCGGCCGCCGAAAAAGCGGCCGGCCGCACATCCGCCTTAACTCGCCCCACTACCGCATCAGGTAGGTCCCGTTTTCTGGTCGCTGTTTGCGGCCGCCGCGGAAGAGGCGGCCGCAACTCAATATGGCGGTCGGGCCGGTAGCAGGGCGGTAGCGGGGCACTGCGCACACCGATGACGTCATCGGTGGTGGCGCAGCGCTGCTGGCTAATGCCGCCATTACCGCACCGCTGAATATCGGGGGAAGTTTAGCAAGTGGCGCAAAAGCCCTCTTTGGGCGAAAACTGGGCGCAAAGCCAACCGAATTTCTAGGCCCTGGTGTTTTTACTTCTTGAGACAGAATTCCACGCTGTAGAAAGCACACGGAGGCAGGCAAGAGAGAGAGAGAGGGATGCTCTGAGAAGCTATCTCTTATACCCCAATTTTGTGGCCAAAATGTTCCCGTCCAAATCCAGAAGTTTCTGGGCTAAAACAAAAGGATCCAAACCCTCCCCTGTCTGGGATGGGTTTGAATAAAGTTGCCATTGTCTGTGATGGCTATCGATAATACTGCAGGGGTTTTGATGTCTCTTCATTCTGGGGCCGAAATGTTCCCACCTAAATCCAAGTTAATCTGGGCTAAAACAGAAGGATCCAAACCGTCCCCCCTACCCTTTGTTTAGTAATGGGTGATTCAAACCCATTCAATCTTAAACTGTTCCTTTTCTTAGTCTCAAAGTCTCTTCCGTAGTTTGGGTGTGTCTCATGGTGTGTGATGGGTTTTGAATGGAGTTGCATTACTAGGTAAACAGAAGCCCTTTGTCCTCCGGTCACTGAAACCGCAGCCTAAGTGGATAATCCTTTATGTCAACATATACAAACATCGATTGCCTCTGAAGGGAAGGGAAACTCCCTTTTTGATTGACAGAATCTGACTGCCACTGCTTCGACCCTCTCCCCCTTTTCACAGACATCCACGAGCTGCTTCCAAGCCTCTTTGTCCTGGGCCATGCTTTTCTGACGGCCATTTTTCAATTTACCAAACTCAAGAGTACAAATTTTAATAAAATGTACTGTCTTAAAGTGTGTGAATTTTTCCACAAAGTTCCTCGATTCCAGTGTTGTCCACGTGCCGCCCATCTCAACGCAGCCTTTTGCGGTTCTGGGCACATTTTTAAACATTGTCCAACCCAGAGACAATTTAAAGTCACGCACAGTCTCTGTCCACGATGTGAATTAATATCTCCAGTATCTTCGGGGCTGAGGGATTTTGTGAACCCCTACAGCGTCGAAGACAGAGTCGAGGTTAAGGAGATCTTCAAAGTGATCCTTCCATCGGTCACTGACTGCCTCTCTGTCCTTGATGAGTACCTCTCCATTCTTGGCCCGCAGTGGGGAAGGGCCTTGGGTGCTTGGGCCGTAGGTGGTCTTGACTGCTCTAAAGAATCCACGCACATCGTGGTTGTCAGCTAGCTGCTGGATCTCCTGTGCTTTCACCACCCACCATCTGTTCTTTTGGCCACGAGTTTTTTGTTGGACCTCGGCCTTCAGGCGTCTGTAGAGCTGCTTTCTTGCTCTTGAGTTCTGTTGCTGTATCCAGATCAGGAATGCCTTGTGCTTGTGGCTTATTAGTTCATGGATTTCCTGATCGTTCTCATCGAACCAGTCTTGGTGTTTCCTGGTCGAGTGACCGAGCGTCTCTTCACAGGTGCTGATTAGGCAGACCTTGAGTTCAGACCAGGCGCTTTGGGCACTCTGGGTCTCTGCATCACTGGGAGTTGTCAGGATGTTGGTGAGGCGCAGGCTGAATAGGGCCTTCTTAGCACGGCCTTTGAGTGCACCAGCATTGATTTTCCTGCGCCATTCTTTCTGTTGTCGCTGCTGATTTGGGGTCACATTGATGTAGCATCTTTGAAAGTGCGATCCAATTAGTCCCACTCTGCTGCTCTTCCCTCATAGCCCTGCTGTCCCTCTTGCCACTGGAAACAGTTTCCCCCATAATTTTGATCACCTCTATTACATCTCCTATGGACCGTGATTAATGTAGTTCAACGTGGGCAAGTGTCAGATCATTCACTTTGGGCCTAAGAAAGATCAGTCAGTGTATGTTCTGAAAACATCATGTCAGAGAATATTTTTTTTCTCTGTGAAATTTAACAAAAGTTGCCCCAGATCCCTGCTCTCACAAGCAATGAACATTTTAAGTATTCTCCTAAAATACAACGTGTAAAATGAGATCTGGGTTAGCAGTTCAGCACATGCAAAGAGCAAAAGAAATGAGTGAAGTTTCGAATGTCCCTCAGTAACCATATTCTCATTTCTTTCATTCTGCAAAAGAAAGTTGTTGGTTCCTTAATGGTGATTAAAACAATTCATATTTTATTATGTTATATGCATGTTATTAATTTAATAAACTTTCTTCGCAGTAATTAAAAACGGTGATATCAAATTTAATTCCATAACCGGGAATCGAACCTGGATTGCAGCACTGATAGGAATAGGTTACTGCATCATTTAAATGTGCCCTCGAACAATTTGACACTGCTAAATTAAAAGCACGGCTATAATTAGTTTCGGTGTTGAACAAGGGGATTGAAAATGACAATAAAAACACCAGGCAATGCCCGCAGTGAGATAGGGTTCGAACTCACAAAGAAGTTAGCACTGCAAAGTAACCGCTGAGCTAAAACTGATGCCAGCTAAAAGATGAGAAACCGCTCAATATAAAGGATGAGCTCACACACATCAGGCGCAGTGCAGTCTGGTCAACGTCAAGCCCCTCCTTTCTTAGTCAGAGACATGAACGGGAGTCAGACACCACAAGCTTTAATTAAAGACATAAATACGGTTAACACTTACTTCCAAATCTTTTCGCTGTAAAATGTTTTCACTTTTTTTCAAAGCTGACTGCGTAGAATCTGAAAGTCAGCACCATGAGATTTGAAGTTCACTGACTGCTTCTATTTTCTGTCCACGGTAGAAATAACTGGTCCTGTTCAATTTGACAAAAGTTGCCCCGGATTCCTGGTGTCATCAGCAATGAACATTTTAAACCAAACTCCTAAAGTACAGTGTGTAAAATGAGATATGGGAAACAGCTAACATGCAAAGCAAATGATTGAAGAATCGACTCTCGCTCAGTTATGATTTCTTACATTGTGCAAAAGAAGATTATCGGTTAATTGATTAAGCTTTACCGTGAAAGCAACTTAAAAGCTGATCAAAAAGCACTCGCCTAACGTGGGGCTCGAGATCCCACGACCCTAAAATTAAAAGTCTCATGCTCTACCGACTGAGCTGGCATGGCCTGACATGCTTGCATGCCCTTGTCGCTGCTTGCAGCCAGGCACCTGCTAGTTTCGAGCCAGAGGTTTAACTTGTTCTGCAAACCACGAACCGAATCGCTCTTTCTGCAATAATTTCCTTTCACTAACATTTCTCTGACCGAAACTGCACAACTCAAAAACTTGCCTTTCAAACTCATTGAACTCCAGAATTTCCTTCCATCTGAATCGGTGGCATAGTGGTTAGCACTGTTGCCTCACAGCGCCAGGGACCCGGTGTTCGAATCCGGCCTCGGGCGACTGTCTGTGTGGAGTTTGCACATTCTCCCTGTGTTTGCGTGGGTTTCCTCCGGGTGCTCCGGTTTCCTCCCACAGTCCAAAGATGTGTGGGTTAGGTTGATTGGCTATGATAAATTGACCCTTAGTGTTAGGGGGGATTAAATACGTGGGGTTGCAGGGATAGGGTGGGATATGTGTTGGGGTTACGGGGATTGGGTGGGATATGTGTCGGTGCAGGCTCGATGGGCCGAAATGGCCTCTATCTGCACTGTGGGATTTCTGTGAATCAGATGCCTCTAGTTTTGGTCACTCAATCAATGTCCCTTTGCAATTTTCTGCTCCCATCCACATTACTTACTGTGCCACTAATGTAGTGTCGTTAAACTTGGTAATGTATGCCTAGAGACGAATTTTGGATGACCTTTAATGTTAGCTGGCTTTCTATTCTCATACCCTCTCTTTGCCCCTCTTATTTTCCTTTTCACTTCTCCTCTGAACTTTCTATATTTAGCCTGATTCTCAGATATATTAAGATAGTTGAAGTCCCCCATTATCACTACTCTGTAGTTCGTAGTCATCGAGGCACAGAGTCATAATGGCACAGAAGGAGGCCATTTTGCCCATCAATTCTGTTCCAGCTCTCTGTGCAGCAAATACTGTCAGTCGCATTGCTCCGCTCTATCCCTGTAGCCCTGCAAGTTTATTTCCCTCAAGTGCCTATCCAGTCTCCCCTTGAAATTATTGAGTGTCTCTGTTTCCACCACTTCTGTTGGCAACGAGTTCCAGGTCCTGATCACTCGCTGCATAAAAAAGTTTTCCTAACGTCCCCCCTGTATCTTTTGCCCAATGCCTTAAACCTGTGTCCTTAGTCCTTGTACCATCAACTTGTGGGAAGTCTTTTCCCATCTAGCCTCTCCAAACCCATCACAATCTTGTACACTTCTATCAAGTCACCCGTCAACATCCTTTGTCTTACAATAATCCTGTGCAGCACTTTGGGACGTTTTACTACGTTAAAAGCCTATATAAATATTTGTTGTTTTAATGAAAGCAAATGCAGCTTCTCCAACCTGTCCTTGTAGCTAAGATACCCCAAACCCGGAACATTTCTGGTAAATCTCCTCTGCACCCTCTCAAGGGCCTTCACATGCTTCCTACATTGTTGTGACCAGAACTGGATGCAGTACTCCAGTTGTGGCCTAACCAGCACTTTATAAAGGTTCAGCATAACTTCTCTACTTATGTACACAATATCTCTATTTATGAACCCAAGATCCCATGAGCTTTGCTAACCACTCTCTCAATATGTCCTGCCAGTTTCAGGGAATTATGTACATTAACTCCCAGATCCCTCTGTCCCTGCACACTGTTTAAAACTGTGCCATTAAGTGTATATTGCCTCTCCCCGTTCCTTCTGCCAAAATGCATCACCTCACACTTCTCTGTATTAAATTCCATCTGCCACTTGTCTGCCCATTCTGCTAGCCTTTCTATGTCCTGCTGCAGTCGATTGGTATCATCCTCATAAGTTTGGTGTCATCGGCAAATTTAGAAATTCTACTCTGTATTCCAATATCCAGGTCATTTATATATATCAAAAAAAGAAGTTGCTCCTGAACTGACCCTTAGGGAACACCACTGTCTACCATCCTCCAGTCTGAAAAACAGCCATTTACCACAACTCGCTGTTTTCCATCCTTAAGCCAATTCCTTATCCAAGCTGCTGCAAATCCACCTATTAAATGAGCCTCAATTTTGTTAACTAGCCTTCTATGTGACACTCTGTCAAACGCCTTCCTATAATCCATGCAGATAACATCCATTGCATTCCCTTCATCAATGCTCTCTGTTACTTCATCAAAAAAATTCAATTAGATTAGTCAAACACAATCTCCCTTTTACAAATCCGTGTTGGCACTCCTTAGTTAGTTTCAACCTTTCGAAGTGCCCATTAATTTTTTTCTAAATTGTTGTTTCTAAAACTAAAACTGATGTTAAACTGACCGGCCGGTAGTTACTAGGATTATACTTACACACTTTCTTGAACAGTTCTTGAACCTCTCTGTAATTTCTCTGCAAATTTGCTTCTCCATATTTTCCCAATCGTTGGTGACCTATAGGATACACATAGTAGTGCAATGGCACCTATATTATTTCTTAACTCTAGCCAAATAGATTCTGTCCTTGACCCCGCCAGGACAGCCTCTCTCTCCAGCATTGTAACATGCTCCTTAGCCAATACTGCCACACATCTTTCCTTCCCTATCTTTTTGAACTCCTTATATTCAGGAATATTTGATACCCAATCTTGCCCGTTTTTGAGCCAGGTCTCCGTTATTGCCACAACGTCATATTCCAATGTGGCTATTTGCACCTGCAGCTCATCAACCTTGTTTACTATGCTTTGTGTATTCACATACATGTACTGTAAACCTTCTTAGACCATGAAGTGTTCTCTCTTAGTCTCTCCCCACCTAATACCTGTAGAAATAGGGGGGGGTGTAATGGGGTTATTGTCTCTGGCCAGTCAGAAGTATCTGAGCTGCTCCAGAGCCCCGTGTCATTTCGAATCGCTCCCCTTTTCTGGTTCTGACCGCCGGAATACTTCAGTAGCAATATAGACAAAACGAGACTCATGGTTGGGTGCAAAGAAAACCAGCATTTATTGAAATAAAGAATAAATTGAAAATAATGATGAATACAGCGCACTTTTGCTTAATACAGCATTTTTTGCTTAATACAGCACACCTTTGCTTGATACAGCACACCTTTGCTTGATACAGCACACCTTTGCTTAATACAGCACACCTTTGCTTAATACCGCACTTTTAATTAACACAGCACACTTTTGCTTAATAGGGGAGGAGAAATGGACATTTCGAGCAACAATTGACTAAAATAACGATTTAACAAAATTCACCTTAATTCGCACCCCTAATAGTTATCTAGGTTGCCTTGTAATGGGCCAGAAAGTTTCATGCTCACTAGTAAACGCCTGCTCCGTTCCCCTGCGCTCGGTCTTGGGTTCTTCACTGCCCCAAAGTAGAGATACCCAGTAGTTCAAAAGTAACTGCTGGTATTCCACTTCTTTGGGCGGGCTATTGAGCTGTTCTTCTTGTCGGCAGGGCACGGAAGTGAGGCGGCAGAGAGAGAGAGAGAATGGCTTCCTGAGGGACTATCTTTATACCCCATTGGGAGCCGTTGTCTTTGCACCGAAATCTGCATGCATCTGGGCTATACAAAAGGGACCAAACTGTCCCCATTGATTGTAATGGGTTTGAATGTGTTGGCCCATTCATTTTAACTGCTTTTCGACCAGTTTGAAATGTCCTACTGAATTTCAGTCAACAGCACTCAAGTGTTTGTAAACAAAGCATTGTCCTGCGGTCACCGCCCAACCGCAATTGAAATACAGCTTTAAGTACTTTAGCCTTTGATTCATCATTGTAGAGAGTTCTGTAAACAAACATACTTCGTTCTGTGCGTGAAACTTCCTAAGCTGCAGTTGATTGACAGTTTCAAGTACTTCAACATTCACACAGGCTGGTGTTTTCAAATCCTTTTGTAAGCCAGTGATGCGAGAGGCTGTCTTTGTCTTCTGCAATGAGGCCTGGCAGCCATTTTGATACCCTGGGTTTTTAAGGTATATTCCACCCAGGTTTTCTTTAATCTAAAATAATCTTCGGGGCTGTAGAAATTTTCCAAAATTTTTGCAAACCTTACAGTCCCCCATTGGATACTAAAACTTTCTTGTAGTATCCTGTTCAAAGGTGAGCAATAATTTCTGATCCCCCACAAACAACCTTCCCTTATGCTTATCGATACCTATCTTGGATCCCCCGACACCTCCATCCCCCTTACCCAGAGAGAATCGCAGCACACGGTCGGCACCTATTGATAGAAAAACATGATTAGTTACAATCATTTAAACATGGAGGGGGTCGAATGCCCCTGCAACACTGAGTATTTACAATAGTTCAAGCATAGAGGGGTCCAATGCCCCTGCACCACTTGTGACATAGTTTTAACATGATACAACATCTTTAATGGGATTACCACTAAGCCAAAACATGCCTGATAAAAATACTAATGGAAGAAAACCAGCTTCCTTTTCTCTTTTTTTTATAATGCAATTGCCTGACACTTTAATAAATGGCACCATTCTTCAGCCATAAATGTATTTCAAATTTCCACAATCTGCAAAAACAACAATTCACAGTCATATGCAATTTCTTTTTCAATTGACTCCAAACAAATAGTACAATCTTACAGTTAGGAACCAAATTCACACATTATTTCCTTTGGAGTTGGGACCAGTACATAATGCAAAATATAAAATGATTAACAAGCTTTTTGTAAACTCTTAATCTTAACCTGAATTTCCAATAACAGTTTAATTGCTGTGGGCATCTGTCTCCTGCAGACCCCACCCTTCGTGGGCTAGGGCTGCTCCCTTCCCCGAGCATCTAAAGAAACAATGGTCCTCTGCACCTTCCGAAACTCTGAAAAAGATTTTTTTTAAACACATCTAGCCAGGTTCCCTGGCTCGGGGGAATGTGATCAGGTACCACGACCTCGGCTCATATAGACAACACTCTGGAACGTTACCATACTTAAAACTTATACTCTAATAATTTACACTACCGAATTGCAATATAAAATTAAAATTAAAACATTCTAACTTAATCCTCTATACACGTTACTTGAACAAATCTATTTACAAGTGCCGCCCATCTCTGGGCGGCCAGCCTAATCACTGTTTGGGCTGCCACAGGCTGCTCGCTGCGGCATGGGTGGACTGATCCCAAATTCTCGTCCCTCGCACCTTATGGCTGCTGGTTGGGGACTTCTGTCATTTGGCTTCTCCTCTCATGCACACGACTACGCCTGCATGTGCAGTCTGTGTGAGTGTATGCGCTGCAGGCTGAGGATTTCTATTCTCAGGTTCAATCCCAGCCGCCCATTTCCCTGCCTCCGGCTTAAACAACCTGTAGTGTTTAATATAACTGGCAGCCTGCCAGTTCCCCTGTTCTAAATCCTTTTCCCTTACCAGGGCAGCCTTAAAGTTGGAATCTTGGGCCTGGACCTGCTTTTGGCCCGGGGCCAAAACTATCCCCTGTGTGCCTCCGTTGTCCTGGATTGCTGCTACCGGATCTGCTCTACAGGGGTCCCAGAACTCTCCTTCCCTGTCCCCCTGCTTAGCAACTTACACTGGACATGAATGACTCCTCCCCTAACACAAGCCACAGCGCCTGTCTGTGCAGTCTGTGAGCTTGTACCCGCTGCGGGCTCAGGATTTCTGACCTCAGCTTCACTCCCAGCTGCCCGTTTCCCTGTGGGTCCCATGAAGCTAACTGGGACCTTTTTAGACCGGGGTGAATTGGTCAGGTCTTCCGAGTGGACCACCATGCTGGAAGCTCCAGTGTCCACCGAATATCTCCCCTGCCCCGTCTTCACCCCCATCTTAACATAGGGCCTGCTCCCCTCAGCATTTTCGTGGGGACACAGGTCGACAGGCTGTGCTGGCTCTAGCCATTGCTGGGAGCGGGATGGGGCAGACATGGTCAAAGCACCAGTGGTGGCTGCTATTTTTCCCTGGCTGGCTAGGAGGAAAGATCGTAGGGACTGTAAAAATGACTATCGCTGCGGGAGGGATATCTGGCCCTGCCTTTTGGGCTGCGGCTGTGGGATCCTTTCCCTTGTTATCCTTCCAGGGATTCCTACAGTCTTTTCTCCAGTGACCATCTTTCCCGCACCCATAACAATTTAACCGAGCCTGGGAGGGACGGTTCCCCTCCTGTTGCCAGTCTGTCTTACTCTGGCTCCCAGGTTTAACCTCATGGACTTTTCCCTTGGTTTGGGGCGTCTCGATACCCCTCATCTTTCTCGGAGCTCTGGGTGGCGGTCGTGGGACCTCTGATTCCCTGACCAACCTTGTTCTGGGTGTTGCCTATGGGACAGTTCTATTTGGGTTGCCGGTAAATTCCGACTGACCTGTCTTCGGGCTGATAAGACATATCATCCCCTTTGCCCTCTTTAAATCCATATTCAAGCTTTCTCTCTCTTCCCTACAGGGGCCATGATCTGCTTCCTCAAAACTTTGGTCGCAGGCCAGCTTATACGCTGCCTTTACCTCCCAAACCTTTTCCTCCTGCTCTTTTACTTCTTCTATGAGGCGGGCGTTCTCCTCCCACACACTCATCTCATTGCTCTTGGCCTCTGCAACTAGGCACTTCCGGTACTCTAATTCATACCTCGTGTGGCTTTTGCCCTCAATAAACTGGACCACCAGGTGCTCTATCTTGGCTTGGTATTCTTCAATCTCCCTTTCCTTATCCCAAATCTCTGCTCTAACTTCCCTAAGCCTGCGGGAACCTAACCACAAACAGATCAGTGGGATTAAAAGAAATCCAATAATGGCTGCTCTCTCCAGACCCAAACCACCGTCTGTCACATCGCAAACTGTTGCTGCTGGTCCTGCCAATGTCGCCATTTTGTAGAAATACGGTGGGTGGGTTCTCTGATTATTGTCTCTGGCCAGTCAGGAGTATCTGAGCTGCTCCAGAGCCCCGTGCAGTTTTGAATCGCTCCCCTTTTCTGGTTCTGACCACCAGACTTATTTCAGTAGTGATATAGAGAAAACAAGACTCGTGGTTGGGTGCAAGGAAGACCAGCATTTATTGAAATAAAGAATAAATTGAAAATAATGAAGAATACAGCACGCTTGTGCTTAAGACAGCCTACCTTGGCTTAATACAGCACACCTTTGCTTAATACAGCACACCTTTGCTTAATACAGCACTTTTACTTAAGACAGCACACTTTTGCTTAATAGGGGTGGAGAAACGGACATATCGAGGGGAAATTGACAAAAATTACAATTTAACAAAATTCCCGTTAATTCCTACCCCTAGTACCTATCTAGGTTGCCTTGTAATGGGTCAGAAAATCCTTGCTCACCAGTGAACGCCTGCTCCGTGCCCCTGCATTCTGTATTCTTCACTGCCCCGAATTAGAGATACCCCAGTAATTAAAACTAACTGCTGATATTCCACTTCTTCAGGCAGGCTACTGAGATGTTCTTCTTGTAGGCAGGGCATCGGAGGCAAAGCGGCAGAGAGAGAGAATGGTTTCCTGAGGGACTATCTTTATACCCCATTGGGAGCCGTTGTCTTTGCACCCAAATCTGTTTTTTAATTTTTTTTATTAATTGATGGGATGTGGGTGTCGCTGGCTGGCTAGGCCTACATTTAGTGCCCATCCCTAATTGCCCTTGAGAAGATGGTGGTGAGCTGCCTTCTTGAACCGCTGCAGTCCATATGCTGCAGGTACACCCACAATGCTGTTAGGAAGGGAGTTCCAGGATTTTGGCCCAGCGAAAGTGAAGGAACGGCGATGCAGGTCCAAGTTAGGGTGATGTGTGGCTTGGAGGGGAACTTTTAGGTGGTGATGTTCCCATGCGTCTGCTGCCCTTGCCCTTCTAAGTGGTAGAGCTCGCGGGTTTGGAAGGTGCTGTTGAAGGAGCTTTGGCGAGTTGCTGCAGTGCATCTTGTAGATGGTACATACTGCAGCCACAGTGCACCGGTGGTGGAGGGAGTGAATGTTGAAGGTGGTGGATGGAGTGCCAATCAAGTGGGCTGCTTCATCCTGAATGGTGTCGAGCTTCTTGAGTGTTGTTGGAGCTGCACTCATCCAGGCAAGTGGAGAATATTCCATCACACTCCTGACTTAGCCTTGTAGATGGGGGAAAGGCTTTGGGGAGTCAGGAGGTGAGACACTCGCCGCAGAATTCCCAGCCTCTGGCCTGCTCTTGTAGCCACAGTATTTATATGGCTGGTCCAGTTCAGTTTCTGATCAATGGTAACCACCAGGATGTTGATAGTGGGGGATTCAGCGATGGTAATGCCATTGAATGTCAAGCGGAGATGGTTAGACTCTCGCTTGTTGGAGATGGTCATTGCCTGGCACTTGTGTGGTGCGAATGTTACTTGCCACTTGTCAGCCCAAGTCTGAATGTTGTCCAGGTCTTGCTGCATATGGACACGGACTGCATCAGTATCTGATGAGCCTGGAATGGTGCTGAACAGTGTGCAATCATCAGCGAACATCCCCACTTCTGGCCTTATGATGGAGGGAAGGTCATTGATGAAACAGCTGAAGATGGTTGGGCCTAGGACGCTGCCCTGAGGAACTCCTGCAGTGATATCATGTGATTGAGATGAATGACCTCCAACAACCACAGCCAACTTCCTTTGTGCTAGGTATGATTCCAACCAATGCAGAGTTTCCCCTTGATACCCATTGACTTCAGTTTTGCTAGGGCTCCTTGATGCCACACGTGATCAAATGCTGCCTTGATGTCAAGGGCAGTCACTCTCACCTCACCACTTGTGTACAGATCTTTTGTCCATGTTTGGACCAAGGCTGTAAACAGGTCAGGAGCTGAGAGGCCCTGGCGGAACCCAGACTGGGCGTCAGTTAGCAGGTTATTTCTGAGTAAGTGCCGCTTGATAGCACTGTCGATGACACCTTCCATCACTTTGCTGAAGATTGAGAGTAGACTGATGGGATGGTAATTGTCCGGGTCGGAGTTGTCCTGCTTTTTGTAGACAGGACATACTTGGGCAGTTTTCCACATTGCCGGGTAGATGCCAGTGGTGTAGATGTACTGGGCTATACAAAAGGGACCGAACTGTCCCCATTGACTGTAATGGGTTTGAATGTGTTACCCGATTCATTTTAACTAGTTTTCGACCAGTTTGAAATGTCTCACTGACTTTCAGTCAGCAGCACTCAAGTGCTTTGTAAACAAGCATTGTCCTGCGGTCACTGCCCAACCGCAATTGATTGACAGCTTTAAGTACTTGAGCCTTTGAGTCAACATTGTAGAGAGTTCTGTAAACAAACATTCGTTGTCCTGTGGGTGAAACTTCCTAAACTGCAGTTGATTGACAGTTTCAAGTACTTCAACATTTGCGCAGGCTGGTGTTTTTTTCAAATCCTTTGTCAGCCCATGATTGAAGATATACAGGCAGTCTGCCTTTGTCTTCTGCCATGAGGCCTGACAGCCACTTTGATCCCCTGGGTTTTTAAGGTATATTCCACCCAGGTTTACTTTCATCAGAAATAATCTTCGGGGCTGCAGAAATTTTGCTAAACCTTACATACCTTACTATTTTCTTACATTAGTGCTATCCCTTTTTCCATGTCCGTTGTGCACCTTGTTTTTTCTTTCTATTGGTACATCCTGGTGACCATACCCATGCCAACTTAATTTTAATATCTCCCCAACAAGACTAGCAAACATCCCCATGAGGAAAGTGATACCAGCTCTGTTGGACTGCAACCCGTGCGGCCTGTACTGGACCTACCTCCCCCAGAACCAGCCCCAAAGCCCCAGGAATCTCATCCATCTTTCTACATATGTCATTGGTACCGCTATAGACCTCGAGCTCTGGCTGTTCTCCTTCCTCCCTCCGTATATTCTACAGCTGCTCAGTGACATCCTTGACCCTGGCACTGGGGAGGCAGCATTCCATCCTGGAGTCATGTCTGTCCTCCTCTCCCCTCTAACGGTCACCCATTCCCTCTCTGTCTGTACACTCCTTAGCTGTGGGGTGACCACCTCCTGAACCATGCTGTCCATGTACTGCTCAGCCTCATGAATGCACAACAGTGACGCCAGCTGCTGCTCAAGCTCCGAAACCCAGAGCTTGAGCTCCTCCTACTGACAACACTTCCCACACACGTGGTTGTCCAGGACACGGGAAGCGTCCTGGATTTGTCACATGGCACAGGATGCAGATTCCGTGGGACTGAGCTGCCCTGCCATGCCTTTATTGATTCTGCTATTAATTAAATTTACAGAAAATTAAGACTAAGATGTACCTAATTAAATGTATTCACTTCCAGCACACGTGTTCGCCCTGGACACTGAATGTGTCCCTGACTTCCCACCTAGCACAGGAGCTGAGCTGCCTTGCCAGGTCCTGCCCTTGATTTATTCCATTTACGTCCTCTAGATTAAAGAATATTTGAAACACTAGGGACCTTCTTCACTTTAAACACTACTCACACTAAACTAGAGACCTTACTTTTACTTTAGCGACCGGACTGTAGAAATACTCACCAATCAGCTCCTTCCCTGGTTGTGATGTCATTTTAGTGGTTTTGCAGCTGTTGTTGTTGTTTGACTGCTCCTGCTCTCCGGCTCTTTTCTGGGTGTAAAGTAAGAACCAAATCCTACAGAGTGAAAAGTTAGGGAAAGAAAAGGTGAAGCAAGGGAGCTGCTCCTCCTTCCACTCCTCCCCCACCTAATTCCCTCACTCACCCAACTCTCAGCGCTCTGTGCAGATCACACTGCAAAGCCTGTTTTTAGTGGCCTAGATTCCCTACTTAACTGCCTTCAGCTGCTCTGAATTATTCTCTGCCTTCTCCAGGGCTGTAGACTCCTTTCAGTTTGGAATTCAGGAGAACTTGGTTCGTGGTTTGCAGAAACTATGACTTAGATCAGCAGTTGTGACCGGGATGGAGCCACCAGGTGCCTGACTGCAATCAGTGACAATGATGTGCAACTTGAGCAGGCACGGCCAGCTCAGTCGGTAAAGCATGAGACTGATAATTTTAGGGTCGTGGGTTCGAGCCCCACGTTGGGTGGCTTATTGTGTAAACTTTTATGCTGCTTTCATGGGAACCTTGTTTTGCACAATTAAAGAAATGCTAACTGAGGGAGAGTCGATACTTCAATAATTTGTTTTGTGCTTTGCATGTAACTGTTAGCCATATCTCATTTTACACAATGTATGGGCTACTCCTGCTCCTAATTCTTTCGTTCTTAGGTCCCTACACAGGAGAGCAAACTCGCCCTTGGACATGCATAAACAGCAAGTTCCAACAAAATGATTCCGCAAAAGGGATAGCTGCCACACTGCGGAATCATCTCCACTTTCAGTACGAGGGCAGCTGGAAATGTTAAGGGAGCAGGTGAACCACTGAATCCCATTTTAAAAGGATGTTCCAAAGCGCCTTGACAGTGGTGTCAAAACAAATGAGTTCCACTTAGTAATTAAAAGTAAAGTAAGTCAGAAGAGGGATTCAAAACCACACATCCACAGAAGACTGCGATCTGAGAGCAGCACCTTAGACCGCTCGTCCATTCTGATGTGTTAATGGCATTTCTGCAGCTCATCACTTCCGCATTGAGAAAGTTTCAGACTGGGAGCTTGTTCAATGCTGCTCGAAGACTCAGTGGCTGGGATATCATCTCCCCCGGGGTTTTCCTGAGCCTATGTTCGGTGTATGGGGAGGTTTGGCCCGGGTCCCTGGTATCTTGCAGCCCAGGTATTGACAATAACAATCTGAGCTCTGAAGTTGGGGAAGAGCGAATAATTAATGGGTTTGTTTCTGCATCTGAACTGCGACTTAGATCTGTTGGCATTAACGGAGGCCGGGGCTGTGAATTATAACATTTTGTTGTCATTTAATCAGAGGAATATCCACAGTCAGGAGCTGATAAGGATCATGAGCTGAAAAAAACACGACAAAAATGATAAGAAATGTCAGCAATTGTGATAAACCGTTTAATGTGTTTTCTGGTAGCGTATTAGTTCAAATGTTTTAATCACCATTCATTAACCGATACCATCACTCTGCAGAATGAAAGAAATGCTCAAACTGAGGGGCAGTCAAAACTTCAATAATTTGCGAAACGTTATTCATTGATGAAGTTTTATCCCCTATCTGAAATTACACACTATGTATTTTAGGAGGTTTGTTTAAAATATTCATTGCTTCTGATACAAGGAACCAGTTAAATTAATTTCACAGAAAAAATACACTTGAACATAATGGCCCCGAATTTCGGGTCTCCACGGGTGAGTACGCATGGGGTACTCACCCGTAGGCCCAATGGAAGTGCCGGTTTTCTGCATGCACTGCGCAGGTATACTGACAGACCAGACAGTCCAGAGAGATAGACCGACAGACAGACAAGCCAAAGAGACCAGACAGACAGACCAGACAGAACAACATACAGAAAGACAGATAGGCCAGACGTACCAGGCAGAGAGACAGACCGACAGACAGACAGATAGACAGACCGAACGGTCCAGACAGACAGATAGACAGACAGACAGACCTGACCAGATAGACGTGCAGACCTGACAGAGAGACAGATAGGCCAGACAGAAAGAGAGGCCGACAGGCAGAGACAGACCATATGCATTAGATAGACTAGACCGACTGAACAACAGACAGACAGACAACCAGACAGACAGACCAGACAGACAGAACGACAGATAGACAGACAACTGAGACCGACAGGTAGACTGACAGAGAGGCAGACAGACAAACCAGAAAGACCAGACATACGAGACAGACGAGACAGACCTGACAGTCAGACAGACCAGACAGACAGACTGGATGACAGGCAGACAGACAGACCATACAGATCAGACAGCGCAGACAGACAGACCAACAGACAGACAGACAGAATGATGAGACAGACCTGACAGTCAGACAGACAGAGAGACAGACTGGCTGACAGGCAGACAGGCAGAGAGACAGAGTGGCAGACAGGCAAACCAGGCAGACCAGAGAGACACACAGACAGACAGACAGACAGACAGACCAGTTAGATAGACCAACAGACAGACAGAGCGAGAGACCGACAGACAGGCAGACAAACCGACCAACAAAGCAAGAGACAGACAAGACCGACCTGACAGTCAGACAAATTACCGACAGACAAGCCAGAAGGCAAACAGACAGACACAGACAGACAAGATAGAGCTGACAGTGAGACACACAGAGAGACAGACCAGACATACCATCAGACAGACAGAAAGAGCAGACAGACCGACAGACAGACAGAAAGGCAAGGCAGACCAGGTGGACAGATATGCAGACCGCCAAACAGAGAGATAGACCAGAAAACAGAAAGATAGACAGAGTGACAGCCAGAAAGAGACAGACCAGACAGAAC
Source organism: Somniosus microcephalus (assembly GCF_052327205.1). Lineage (NCBI taxonomy): Eukaryota > Metazoa > Chordata > Chondrichthyes > Squaliformes > Somniosidae > Somniosus > Somniosus microcephalus. Next base: position 15,240,060 of record NW_028225182.1, on the reverse strand, counting down.
AGACAGACAGACGAGACCAACAGACAGACCGACAGACAGACAGAGAGGCAGACAGATGAACCAGACAGACCAGAGAGACACACAGACCAACAGACAGACAGACCAGGCAGATAGACCAGCAGACCACATAGAGCAAAAGACTGAGAGGCCTACAGACAGACCGACAGACAGATAGAAAAGCAAAGCAAGGCAGACCAGGTGGACAGATATGCAGACTGCCGAACAGAGAGATAGACCAGAAAACAGACAGATAGACAGAGTGATAGCCATAAAGAGACAGACCAGACAGAATAGACAGAACAGACAGGCAGATGAGATCGACAGACAGACCGACAGACAGACAGAGAGGCAGACAGACGAAGCAGACAGACCAGAGAGACACACAGACCAACAGACAGACAGCCAGACAGATAGACCAGACAGATAGACTAGCAGACCAGATAGAGCGACAGACAGACAGACAGAGAGGCAGACAGATGAACCAGACAGACCAGAGAGACACACGGCCCAACAAACAGACAGACAGACCAGACAGATAGGCCAACAGAACAGATAGAGCGACAGAGAGAACAGAGAGACAGATCAGACAGAACAGACAGACAGACAGACAAACACGCAGAGACAAAGACAAGTCAGACCTGGCAGTCAACCAGACCGACAGACAGACAAACAGACCAGACAGAACAAACAGACCAACAGACAGACAGAAAAGACAGACATGACAGTGAGACAGAGAGATAGACAGGCCAGACAGACAGACAGGACTACAGGCAGATAGGCAGACAGACAGACCAGACTGAATAGACTGTCGGACAGACTAGTCAGACAGACAGAGTGACAGCCAGACAAGACAGTCAGACAGACCAGACAGACAGACCAGACATACAGACAGACCGAACAACAGGCAGACAAACAGACCAGACTGACCAGACAGTTTGACAGACTAGCCAGACAGACAGACGGACAGCCAGACCTGACAGACAGACCAGACAAACATACCAGTCATACAGACAGACAGACCAGACAGACCAACTGACAGACAGAAAGACAAGGTAGACCAGATGGACAGATAGACAGAGCGACAGACAGACAGACCGGAAAACAGACAGATAGACAGAGTGACAGCCAGAAAGAGAAAGACCAAACAGGCAGCTAGATAGACCAGTCAGAGCAGACATGCAGATAGACAGTCTGACAGACAGAGAGAGATGCAGAGGAACAGGAAACGGATGAGACAAGACAGACAGACAGACCGACCAGACAGAAGGACTGACAGATGAGATAGATATGACATACAGACCAGATTTGCAGACAGACAGGCCGACAGGCATATAGGCAGACATACAGACCATACAGATTAGACAGACCAGACAGACAGTCAGAATGACAGACAGGGAGAGAGACTGCAAGACAGACAGACAGGCAGACAGACAGACCAGTCAGATAGACCAACAGTCCACATAAATAGACAGACCAAGAGACCATATAGACAGATCAGACAGACAGAACAACAAAGGGAGAGACAGAAAGTCAGACCTGACAGTCAGACAAAGAGACAGACAGACAGGCAGACAGCCATACCAGAGAGGACAGACAGACCAACAGACAGGCAAGACAAACATGACAGTCAGATAGACAGGCAGGCAGACAGACCAGACAGACATACAGACTAGACAGGCAGACAGACTGGACATACAGAGAGAACGCCTGACAGACAGGCCAGACCGGATGGAACATCAGACAGGCAGAAAGACAGCCAGACAGACCACCAGACAGACAGACCGAAAAACAGACAGATAGAAACAGAGACTGCCAGAAAGATTGAGCAGACAGGCAGATAGACAGACCTGACATACAGATAGAGAGTCCGAAAGACACACAGACAGAGACACAGGCTGAATGACAGATGGACCAGACAGAACAGACAGACAGGCAGACAGACAGACAGACTGACAGACAGGCAGACCAGGCATATGGACAGTCAGACAGACAGATGAGACAGACATGACAGTAAGACAGACAGACCAGACATACATACAGACAGTCCAGCAGGTAGACAGGCAGACATAAAGACCATACAGATTTGACAGACCAGACAGACAGAATGACAGAGAGACAGATCGACAGCAAGACAGGCAGTCCAGACTGAGAGACCAACAGACAGGCAGACAGATCATCAGACAGAATGACTGAGAGACAGACAAGACAGACAGGCAGACAGATATTCAGAGAGAAAGTAAAGGCAGCCCAGATGGACAGACGGACAGACCATGAGTCAAACAGACAGACAGAACAAAGAAGAAACAGATAGACAGAGAGACAGCCAGACCAGGCAGACAAAAGACCAACAGCCATACAGATAGAAAGAGACAGACCAGACACACCAGACACACCAACAGACCAGGCATAACAGACAGACCAACAGATAGACAGATAAGACTGACCTGACAGTGAGAGAGACAGATAGACCAAACAGATAGAGAGACCAGACAGTCCAGACTGACAGACAGACAATCTAGACAGAAGAGAAAGAGAGACCGAGAGGCTGAGAGACAGGCTGACATAAAGATAAGACAGATCAGACAGACAGACAAGCAGACCGACAGACAGGCAGCGAGATAGACAGAGGAGACAGACAGAACAGACAGACATACAGTCAGACCAGCTGACAGGCAAACATGCAAATAGACAGACAGAGAACGCAGACAGACAGACACATCAGACAGGCCAGACAGGCTGACAGACAGACAGACCAACAGACAGACATGCAGATAGACAAATAGACAGAGAGGTCAGACAGGCAAGACAGACAGACTGACAGACAGACAGTCCAAACAGAGCAGACCGACAGACAGACAGACAGACAAGACAGAACAACAGAGAGAAAGATTGACAGACCAGATGTACCAGGCAGATAGGCAGACCAACAGACAGGCAGATAGGTATATCAGAGAGTGCAGAGTGACAGAACAGACAAATAGACCCGACAGAACAGACAGACAGACGGACAGAGAGACCGACAGAAAGAATAACAGATACACAGAACGACAGGCCAGACAGGTCAAGCAGAGAAATTGACAGACAGACAATCCCAACAGACCAGACAGACAGACAGAAAGACAGACTGTCAGACTAGACAGAACGACATACAGAAAGACTGACAGACCAGACGTACCAGGCAGAGAGACAGACAGACAGCTAGAAATACCAGGCAGTCCAGAGAGACAGAAAGAGAGAAAGACAAGACAGACTAGGCAGACAGACAAGCAGACCGACAGACAGGCAGACAGACAGAAAGACAGAGAGGCAGACAAATTAACCAGACAGACCAGAGAGACACACAGGCCAACGGACAGACAGACCAGGCAGATAGACAAACAGACCAGATAGACAGACAGACCTGGAGACTGACAGACAGCCAGAGAGTACAGACAGACAAGCAGACTGACGGACAGGCAGTGAGATAGAACGATGGATAAGACAGTCCAGACCGACATACATACAGGCAGACAATCCAAGCAGAGCAGACAAACAGACAGACCAGACAGAGCGACAAACAGAAAGACTGACAGACCAGACAGATAGACAGACCAACAGACAGGCAGATAGACATATCAGACAGTGCAGAGCGACAGACCAGAGAGAACATACAGACAGAGAGAGACAGCCATGCAGATAGACAGAATGACAGGCCAGAAGGGTCAAACAGACAAATTGACAGACAGACAATCCCAATAGACGAAACAGACAGACGGAAAGACAGACAGACAGACCAGAGAGAACGCCATACAGCAAATGCTGGACCAACTCAGCAGGTCAGGCAGCATTTGCAAAATGAGAAACAGAGTTAACGTTTCAGGTCGATGAATTACACAAACGGAAAGAATGACAGAGCAGACGTACCAGGTGCAGAAAGACTGACAGACCAGATGTACCAGGCAGAGAGACAGACAGACAGACAGACAGATAGATAGACAGACCAGACAGTCCAGACAGACAGACAAGGTAAGCATGCAGGTGCAGCAGGTGGTTAAGAAGGCAAATGGTATGTTGGCCTTTGTAGCGAGAGGGTTCGAGTACAGGAACAAGGATGTCTTGCTGCAGTTGTACAGGGCCTTGGTGAGACCACACCTTGAATATTGTGTGCAGTTTTGCTCGCCTTGTCTGAGCAAGGATGTTCTCGCCAAGGAGGGAGTGCAGCAAAGATTCACCAGACTGATACTTGGGATGGCAGGAATGACGTATAAGGAGAAATTGGGTCGATTGGTCTTCTACTCGCTAGAGTTTAGAAGAATGATCTCATTGAAACTTATAAAATTCTAACAGGACTAGACAGACTAGATGCAGGAAGGATGTTCCCGATGGCGGGGGAGTCCAGAACCAGGAGTCACAGTCTAAAGATAAGGGGTAAGCCATTTAGGACAGTGATGAGGAGGAATTTCTTCACCCAGAGAGTGGTGAACCTGTGGAATTCTCTAGCACAGAAGGCAATTGAGGTCAATTCATTAAATATATTCAAGAAGGAGTTAGATATATTTCTTAAGGGATCAAGGGATATGGGGAGAAGGCAGGGACAGGGTACTGAATTTGGATGATCAGCCATGATCTGATTGAATGGTGCAGCAGGCTCGAGGGGCCGAATGGCATGCTCCTATCTTCTATGTTTCTATGTTTCTATGAAAGACAAGACAGACTAGGCAGGCAGACAAGTAGACCGACAGGCAGACAGATAGACAGACAGACCAGAGAGACAGACCGACATTCAGAAGAGAGACAGGCATAGAGCCTAGGCAGACCAATCAGATAGACAGGAAGAGAGACCGACAGAAAAACAGACCGACAGACACAGAATACAGACCGACACACCAGACAGACCAGAAAAAACAGGCAGACAGACTGGCAAGCCAGATCAGACAGAGAGTCAGACAGACAGACCGACAGACAGAGAGACAGACATAGACAGACAAACAGAGCAGATAGACAGACCAGACAGACAGGAGAGACTGACTGACAGACATACTGTTAGAGAGAACAGACAGACCAGACAGACCAGACAGACAGACAGACAGAGACAGAATGACAAGACAGGACAGACAGACAAGTAGAGCGACATACAGGCAGGCAGAAAGACAGACAGACCAGACAGCCAGAATGACAGTCAGACTGACAGACATAGAGTCCAGACAGACCAGTCAGATAGACAGGCAGACAGACCATCTGAAAAATAGACCGACTGACAGAGAATCCAGACAGACACAACAGACAGGCTAGACAAACCACACAGGCAGACAAGGCAGACCAGAAAAAGAGACAGACAGACAGACTGACAGATATACAGACAGAGAGACAGACAAACGGAGCAGACAGAGCAGGCAGACAGAACAGACAGACAAGACATACCGACAGACAGACAGACAGACGGAGAAGACAGACAGACCAACAGAAATTGACAGACAGACAGAAGGACAAGACAGACCAGACAGGCGGTCAAGCAGACTGACAATCAGGCAGACAGATAGAATGCCAGACCAGACAGACAGAATGTCAGTCAGACAGACAGACATATATAGAGTACAGGCATACCAGTCTAATAGATATACAGACAGAAAGAAAGACCGACAGACAGAGAGAGCATCCAGACAGACAGACACACCAGACTGACTAAACAAACCAGATGGACAGACAAGCCAGACCAGGAAGAGAATCAGATAGACAGACTGAAAAACAGACAAACAAACAGAGCAGACAGACAGAGCAGACAGACTAGACAGGCAGACATAGATAACGATTGACAGAGAAGACAGGTAGACAGACAATAAGGCAGACAGACAGACAGACCAAACAGGCCAGGCAGACAGAGCGACAGACAGACAATCCAAACACACCAGACATACAGACAGAAAGACAAGACAGACCAGACAGACAGACAAGCAGAACGACAGACAGGGAGAGAGAGAGAGACAGATGGACCAGACAGACCAGACAGACAGACATACCGACAGACAGACATAGAGACAGATATAGAGTCCAGGCAGACCAGTCAGATTGATAGGCAAACACATCGGCAGACATAGAGACTGACAGACAGAGGAGCCAGACTGACAGACAGAACAGACAGACCAGAAAGAGCAGATAGGCAGCCAGAACAGACAGACATACAGATCATACATGCAAGACAGAGAGTCAGGCAGACAGAGCAGACAGACAGACCAGATGGAAAGAGAGACAGACCAACCGACAGACAGAGAGACAGACAGCCACACCAGACAGACAGACAGACCAGACAGACAAGACAGACTTACGAGAGAGACCGACAAACAGGCATACAGATAGACAGGCAGACCAGACAGGCCAGGCAGACAGACCAACATACAGACAAACAATCTAAACAGAGAAGACAGAAAGAAAGACAGGCCGACAGAGAGAAAGACAAGACAGACCAGACAGACAGACAAGCAGGCTGACAGTCAGGCAGCGAGATAGACAGGTGGACCAGACAGACATTCAGAGCGACAGAGAGACATACAGACAGGGATAGAGTTCAGGCAGACAAGTCAGATTAACTGTTAGAGTCACCGACAGACAGACAGGCCAATAGGAAGACAGAGAATCCAGACAGACAGAACAGAGTGACAGGATGGAGCAGACAGAAAGACAGACCAAACAAACATATAGCCCGGGAATACCAGACAGAGAATCAGACAGACAGAAAAACAGACAGACAGAGAGAGAGACAGATAGAGAGAGCAGACAGACAGACAGACAGATTGAGAGACAGGCAGACAGAACAGACAGACCAGAGAGACAGACAGACAGCCAGACCACACAGGCAGACCAGACCGAGAGAGCAGACATACAGACAGACCGATCGACAGGCAGACAGAGAGACCAGACCACACAGGCCTTCAGACAGACAGACCAGGCAGACAGACAGACCGACAGACAGACAGAGAAGGCAAACCAAATGGGCATATAGACAGACCGCCAGACAAACAGACAGACAGAATAACAGGCAGATAGTCACAGAGACAGCCAGAAATAGACAGCCCAGACAGACCAACGGTCAGAAAGACAGACTGACAGAAAGACCAGACAGACCAGTAGAGAGACAGACAGACAGAACGACAAGGCAAACCAGATGGACAGATAGACCGCAAGTCAGACAGACAGAATGAAAAAGAGATAAATAAACAGAGAGACAACCAGACCAGACAGACAACAGTCTGACAGACAGACAGATAGAGACAGTCCCGACAGACCAGACAGAGAGGCAGACAGACAAACCAGGCAGACCAGAGAGAAACACAGACCAACAGACAGACAGACCAAGTGACCGACGGACAGACAGAACAACAAACAGAGAGACAGACAAGTCAGATGCGACAGTCAGACAAACAGACTGACAGACAGACAGACCAGACAGGCAAACAGACAGACAGACAAGACAGACCTGACAGTGATACAGACAGATAAACCGACCAGACAGATGGACAAACTGACAGGCAGACAGAAAAACAGACAGACCAGACAGACGTACAAGACAGACAGACAGACCAGACAGAACAGACCAACAGACCAGACATACAGACCGACCGACCGACAGGGAGACAGACAGAGCAGACCGGGTGGACCAACAGACAAACAGATGGACAGAAAGACAAGGCAGACCAGATGGACCGACAGACAGGCTGTGAGCCAGACAGACAGAACAGAAAATAGACAAATAATCAGAGAGACTGCCAGATCAGACTGACAACAGACCGACAGACAGACAGATAGAAAGAGACAGACCGACAGACCAGACAGACCAGACAGAAAAAACGGACCAGACAGACAGAGTCATACAGACAAACCAGGCAGACCAGAGAGACACACAGACCAACCGACAGACAAACAGACCAAGAGATGGACAGACAGTCAGAACATCAAACAGAGAGACAGACAAGTCAGACCTGACAGTCAAAAAAACAGACCAACAGACAGACAGAGAGACCAGACAGAACAGACAGACCAAGAGACAAACAGACAGACAGACACCCAACCAGGTAGTCAGACCAACAGACAGAGAGAACAGCGGACAGACAGACAACCAAACCAGACAGAGAGAGAGACAGACAAGACAGACAGACAGAACGACAGGCAGACAGATCTGATTAAACAGACCATCAGACAGACAGGCAGATAGACTAGACAGACCTGCAAACAGGCAGACAGACAGAAAGATAGACAGAAAGAAAAGGCATACTAGATGGACAGACAAGACAGACCAGACAGACCAGAATGACAGAGCGACAGACAGACACACCAGACAGACCAGGCAGATAGACAGAACGGCATACAGACAGACAGATGTACCAGACAGACCAGACAGACCAGACAGAAAAGAGAGACCAGACAGTCAGAGAGGCAGACAGACAAACCAGGCAGACCAGAGAGACACACAGACCAACAGAGAGACAGATAATCAGGCCGAGAGACCGACAGACAGACAGAACAACAAACAGAGAGACAGTCAAGTCAGAACAGACAGTCAGACAAACAGACCGACAGACAGACCAGACAGAACAGACAGACAGATCGACAGACAAACAAACAGACCAGACAGACAAACAAACAAGGCAGACAGACCAGACAGACAGACCAGGCTGACAGACCACACATACAGACCAACTGACCGACAGGCAGACAGACAGAGCAGACCGGGTGTACCAACAGACAGGCAGAAACAAAAGGCAGAACAGATGGACAGATAGACAGGCCGCCAAACAGACAGACAGAAAAACAAACAGATAGTCATAGAGACAGCCAGAAAGAGACAGCCCAGACAGATCAATGGTCAGAAAGACAGACAGACAGAAAGACCAGACAGACCAGTAGTCAGACAGACAGACAGAAAGACCAGACAGACCAGTAGTCAGACAGACAGACAGAAAGACCAGACAGACCAGTAGTCAGACAGACAGACAGAAAGACAAGGCAGAACAGATATCAGACAGACCGTGAGCCAGCCAGACAGACCGTGAGCCAGCCAGACAGACAGAACAGAAAAGATACAAATAGTCAGAGAGGCAGCCAGATCAGGCAGACAACAGACCGACAGACAGACAGATAGAAAGAGACAGACCCGACAGTCCAGACAGACCAGACAGAACAGACAGCCCAGACAGAAAAGACAGACCAGACAGACAGAGGCAGACAGACAAACCAGGCAGACGAGAGAGCCAAACAGACCGAGAGACCGACAGACAGACAGAACAACAAACAGAGAGACTGACAAGTCAGACCTGACAGTCAGAACAACAGACAGACAGACAGAACAGACAGACCAACAGACAGACAGGCAGACAACCAGGTAGACAGACCAACAGACAGATAGAACAGCGGACAGACAGACAACCAAACCAGACAGACAGAGAGACAGGCAAGACAGACAGACAGATGGACAGGCAGACAGAGCTGACTAAATGGACTGTCAGACAGACAGACAGATAGACCAGACAGACTGGCAGACAGACAGACAGACAGAAAGACAAGGCATACCAGATGGACAGACAGACACACCAGGCAGACCAGGCAGATAGACAGAAGGGCATACAGACAGGCAGACGTACTAGAACGTCCAGACAGACAGACCGACTGACAGACATACCTACAGACATATATACAGATAGACAGACCAAAAGACAGACTGTCCAGACAGGTAAATAGACAAATCGACAGATAGACCAGGCAGACAGACAGACGGGCAGACAGACAGACATAGCAGCGAGTCCAGACATACAGATAGAAAGACAGACAGACAGGTCAGGCAGGCTAGACAGACAGACAGACAAAACAAACAGACCAGATAGACAGACAGACAGCCCGAACAGAACAGACAGACAGGCAGAAAGAGAGTCCATTCAGACATACAGTTAGAAAAACAGACAGACAAATCAGGCAAGCCTGACAGACATACTAACAGACAGACAATCCAAACAGACCAGACAGACAGACCAACAGACAACCAGACAAACCGAACAGAATGGCATACAGAACAACAGACATGCCAGGCTAGCAGGCAGAGAGACAGACCGACAGACAGATGGACAGAGAGTTTTCACAGACAGACAGAGATACCAAACTGTCCAGACAGATAGGCAATACCAACAGACCAGAAAGATAGACTGAGAGACCGACAGACAGAAAGACAAAACAGATCAGACAAACAGACGAACCAACTGAAAGACAGGCAGAGAGATAGACAGATGGACCAGACAGACCAGACAGACATACAGACAGAGAGTCCACACATATAGACCAGAAAGAGCAGACAGACAGACCAGACATACAGAGCAGATATACCAGACAGAGAGCCCGACAGACAGAGAAAAGACAGAAAGACACACCAGACATACAGACTGAGCAGACAGACAGAACAGACAGACAGACAGATCGACAGACAGAGAGAAAGTCAGAGCAGACAAACAGACAGACCAGACAGACCAGACTGACCAGACAGACCAGGCAGACCAGGCAGACCAGACAGACCAGACAGACCAGACAGGCAGGCCGACAGACAGACCAGACATGTACATAGGCAGACTGACAGACAGTCAGACAGACATACCACAACGACAAGGCAGACAGACTGATGGGCAGACAGACAGACAGAAGTACCAGACAGACCAGACAGACAGGCAGACTGACAGACATGCAGTCAAACATACAGATATACAGTTGAAAACACAGACAGGCCAGACAGACCAGACAGGTACATAGACATACCGACAGACAGACCAGTCAGTCCAGACAGACAGAGCGACAGACAGACTGACAGACCAGACAGAGAGACTGACAGAGAGACAAAAAGACAAGACAGATCAGACAGAGCAGACTGACAGAGAGACATACATATTGTCCAGACAGACCAGTCTGATAGACAGGCAGACAGACAGAGATTCCACACAGACGGCACACCAGACAGACGAGAGAAACCAGGCAGGCAGATAAGCCAGACCAGAGAGAGAGTCAGCAGACAGACTGACAGACAGACAGAGAGTCAAACAAACAGCGCAGACAGACCAGACAGAGCAGACAGACCAAACAGACCGACAGACAGAAACATATATAGAAAGATTGGCAGAGAAGACAGACAGACATACACTTAGGCAGACAGATGGACCAGACAGGCCAGACAGACAGACTGACAGACATTCCAAAAAGACCAGTCAAGCAGACCGACAGACAGGCAGAGAGATAGACAGATGGACCAAACAGACCAGACAGACAGTCATACCGACAGAGAGACATACAGACAGACAGAGAGTCCAGGCAGACCAGTCAGATTTATAGGCAGACAGACAGACCAAACAGGCCAGACAGACAGATCGACAGATTGACAGACAGACAGAATGACAAGACAGAACAGACAGGCAGACAAGCAGACCGACAATGAGGCAGACAGATAGAGAGACAGACGAGACAGACAGTCTGACAGACAGACGTACATAAAGTCCAGACAGGCCTGACTGATAGACAGGCAGTCTGCTTGTCTGTCTGTCTGTTCTGTCTTGTCATTCTGTCTGTCTGTCAATCTGTCGATCTGTCTGTCTTGCCTTTTTGGTCTTTCTGTCTGTCTCTAAATCTGACTGGTCTGCCTGGATTCTCTGTCTGTCTGTCTGTAAGTGTCTCTGTCAGTGTGACCGACAGAAAAAACAGACCGACAGACAGAGAATACAGACAGACACTCAAGACAGACTAGAAAAACCAGACAGACAGACAAGCCAGATCAGACAGAGAGTCAGACAGACCGACAGACAGACAGACAGAGAGACCAGAAAAACAGAGCAGACAGAGATGACAGACAGACCAGACAGAGCGGACTGAGCAGACAGACCAGACAGACTGACAGACAGACATAGAGAAAGATGGACAGAGAAGACAGACAGGCAGACATACACTTAGGCAGACAGACAGAGCAGGTAGGCCAGAAAGACAGAACGACAGACAGACAATACAAACAGGCCAGACATACAGACAGAAAGACAAGACAGACCAGACAGGCAGGCACGCAGAACGACAGACAGCCAGAGAGATAGAGAAATGGAACAGACAGACCAGACAGACATACAGACAGACAGACAGAGATAGAGTCCAGGCGGACCACTCAGATTGTTAGGCAGACACACCAGCAGACAGACCGACAGACAGAGAGAGGGGCCAGAAAGACAAACAGAACAGACAGACCAGACAGGCAGACAGAACAGACAAACATAAAGACCAGATGTACAAGACAGAGAGACAGACAGACAGAGAGACAGACCAACAGACAGGGAGGGAGACAGACCAACAGACAGATAGAGAGACAGAGAGTCAGACCAGACAGAGCAGGCAGACAAGACAGGCTTACCAGACAGACATTCTGACCAACAGACAGATAGACAGACAGACAGATATAGGGTCCAGGCAGACAAGTCAGATTGACAGGCCGAGTCACTGACAGACAGACAGACAGAGCGACAGGCAGACAGGGAATCCAGACAGACAGGTGAGACAGACCAGATAGAGCCGACAGAAAGACAGACCAGATAGACATACAGACCAGACATATCAGACAGAGAGTCAGAGAGACAGACAGGCAGAGCAGACAGACAGACCAGACAGACAAGCTGAACGAGAGACAGGCAGACAGGTAGGCTGGCAGACCAGACAGACAGACCGACAGGCAGGCAGACCAGACAGACAAACAGACAAGACAGACAGACAAGACCGACAGACCAGACATATGGAGAGACCAACCAACAGGCAGAGAGACCAGGTAGACCAACAGACAGAGAGACAGAAAGACAAAGCAGACCAGATGGACAGACAGCCAGACCGCCAGACAGTCAGACAGAAAAACAGACAGAAAGTCAGAGAGACAGCCAGAAAGGGACAGCCCAGGCAGACCAACAGTCAGAAAAATGATAGACAGATAGACCAGAAAAACTGGTAGTCAGACAGACAGAAAGACAAGGCAGACCAGATGGACAGACAGACAGACCATGTGTCAGACAGACAGAGCGAGAGTCAAACATACAGATAGACAGGCCAGACAGAAAAGACTTACCAACAGACAGACAGGCAGAGAGGCAGACAGGCAAACCAGGCAGACCAGAGAGACACACAGACAAACAGACAGACCGATAGACTGCCCAGACAGACAGACAGACAAACTGACAAGGAGACAGACAGACAAACAGACAGACCAGATAGACCGACAAACTAGACAGACAGACCTGACCGACAGACAAGACATACAGACCAACCGACCGACAGGCAGACAGACAGAGCAGACGGGATGGACTGACAGACAGACTAGACAGAGCCAACAGACCAGGCAGACAGACCAGACAGACAGACCAGACCAACAGACCAGACCAACAGACCAGACATACACACCAACCAACCAACAAGCAGACAGACAGACTAGACTGGATGGACAGACAGACAGAAAGACAAGGCACACTAGATGGACAGATAGACAGATCACCAGACAGACAGACAGAAAAACTCACAGATAGACAGAGAGACAGACAGAACGAGACAGACCAGACAGACAGACAGCGACACAGACCGACAAACAGACGGACCAGGGAGAACAGGCAGGCAGACAGACAGCCAAACAGACAGAGAGTTAAGACAGACCTGACAGGCCAGATAGACAGACCAACAGACAGACAGACCAGCGGACAGACAGAGAGACAACCAAACCAAACTGACAGATAGACAGACAAGACAGACAGAGATAGGGTCCACGCAGACAAGTCAGATTGACAGGCAGAGTCATGGACAGAGAGACAGAGCGACAGGCAGACAGGGAATCAAGACAGACAGAAAAACAGACATGACAGACCGGATAGAGCCGACAGAAAGACAGACCAGACAGACATACAGAGCAGACGTACCAGACAGAGAGTCAGAGAGACAGACAGACAGAGAGACAGAGAGACAAGCAGACAGACAGACAGACTCGACAGATCAGACAGACAGACAAGCAGATCGAGAGACAGGAAAACAGATAGACTGACAGACCAGACATACAGACAGACCAGACCGACAGACCAGACATAGGGACAGACCGACCAACAGGCCGTCAGCCAGACAGACAGACCAGCCAGACAGACAGAAAGACAAGGCAGACCAGATGGACAGATAGACAGACCGCCAGACAGAAAGCAAAACAGACAGATAGTCAGAGAGACAGCCAGAAAGAAACAACGGACAGACAAATGGTCAGAAAGACAGACAGACAGATAGACCAAACAGACCGGTAGACAGTCCGACAGACAGAACGACAAGGCAGAGCAGATGGACAGACAGACAGACCATGAGTCAGACAGACAGAACGAAACAGAGACAAATAGAGAGAGAGGAAGCCAGACCAGACAGACAACAGACCGGCAGACAGACAGAAAGAAAGAGACCAGACAGACCAGAGAGACCAGCTAGACCAGACAGACCGACAGACAGAATGAATGACAAGGGGTACCAGATGGCCAGACAAGATAGACCAGACAGATCAGACAGACCAACTGGCAGATAGACAATCCAAACAGACCAGAATGACAGACAGACAAAGCAGACCCACAGACTGACAGAAAGATAATCAGACAGATATACAGACAAACAGGCAGAATAGTCAAGCCAGACAGAGAGACCGACAGACAGATAATCTAAACAGACCAGACAGACAGACCGACAGACAGACAAACAAACCGGACAGAATGACATACAGATAAACAGACAGGCCAGACTACCAGGCAGAGAGACTGACCGACAGACAGACAGATGGACATACCAGATGACCCAGGCAGACAGACAGACAGAGTGACCAGACCGTCCAGACAGACAGACAAGCCAAACAAACCAGATAGAAAGATTGAGAGACCGACAGACAGAAAGACAAATTAGATCAGACAGATGAGCAGACTGAAAGACAGGCAGAGAGGTAGACAGATGGACCAGACAGACATACAGAACAGACATTTGATACAGAGAGTCCGACAGACAGAGAAAGAGGCAGAAAGACAGATAAGACAGACAGACCGACCGGACAGACAGACAGACAGACCAGACAGAACAGACAGACAGACTGACAGGCAGACATAGAGATAGAAAGACCAGACAGTCCAGACAGATGGACAGACCAGACCAGGCATGTACATAGACAGACCAACAGACCGACAGACAGACATACCAGACAGACAGATAGACAAGCAGACAGACAGATGCACCAGACAGGAAAGACAGACAGGCAGAGCGACAGACTGACAGACCTGCAGTCAGACATACAGAGACAGTCCGAAAGACGGACAGACCAGGCAGCTACATAGACAGACCGACAGACAGACCTGTCAGACCAGACAGCCAGACCGACACACAGGCATACAGATAGAGAGAGCAGACGTTCCAGACAGACAGACCAGCCAGTTACATAGACAGACCAACAGACAGACAGAGCAGACAGACCAGGCAGATAGACGGGCAGACAGACAGACATAGCAGGCAATCCAGACAGACAGACAGACTGACAGGCCTACAAGCAGACATACAGCTATTCAGTGTGAAAGACAGACAGTCCAGACAGGTACATAGATAGACTGCCATACAGACCAGACAGACAGACAGCCATACAAGACAGTCCAGACAGACAGAAAGACTGATAGACAGACAGACCTAGAGTCAGACATACAGATAGAAAGACAGACAGACAGGCCAGACAGACAAACCAGACAGGCCAGAGAGACAGGCTGACAGACAGATAGACAATCCAAACAGACGACATAGACAGACACACCAAAGAGAACAGACAGACAGACAGACAGAAAGGCACACAGACAGACATAAAAATAGACAGAAAGACAGACAAAAAAAGCCAGATAGACAGACCAACAGACAGACAGACAATCCAAACAGACCAGACAGACGAACAGACCGACAGACAAACAGGACAGAATGACATACAGAAAAGCAGACAGGCCAGACTACCAGGCAGGGAGACAGACAGATGGACAGACCAGACTTCCCAGACAGACAAACAGACAGGCAGAGAGACAAGACCATTCAGAAAGACAGACAATCAAAACATACCAGGCAGATAGACTGAGAGAACGCCAGGCGGAAAGACAAAACAGATCAGACAGACAGATGAGCAGACTGAAAGACAGGCAGCGAGATAGACAGACAGACCAGACAGACCAGAGAGGCCAGAGAGACCAGACAAACATACAGACAGACAGAGAGTCCACACAGACAGACCAGAAAGAGCAGACAAGCATACAGAATAGACTTACGAGACAGAGTCGGACAGACAGAGAAAGAGACAGAAAGACAGATCAGACATACAGAGAGAGAGAGACAGAGCAGACTACAGACAGACCAGACAGAGCATAGAAACATAGAAGGTAGGAGCAGGAGTAGCCCAGTCGACCCCTCAAGCCTGTTCCGCCATTCAATTCGATCATGGCTGATCATCCAAATTCAGCACCCGGTCTCTGCTTTCTCCCCATACCCCTTGATCCCTTTAGCATTAAGAAATATATCCAACTCCTTCTTTAATATATTTAATGTACTGGCCTCCACCGCCTTCTGTGGTAGAGAGTTCCACAGGTTCACCACGCTCTGGGCGAAGAAATTCCTCCTCATTTCTGTCCTAAATGGCCTACCCTTTATCCTTAGACTGTGTCACCTGGTTCTGGAGTCCCCGACCATCGGGAACATCCTTCCTGCATCTAGTCTGTCCAGTCCTGTCACAATTTTATAAGTTTCAATGGCCTAGAAATTCACTTTGGGGTGGCCAGCTCGCTCGCGCCCAAAAGTTAGCGCTGGGCGGGGAGCCATTAGCGATCATCAGATATTCAGTGTTTGTGCCCCAATTCGGAACCGGGCGCTATACCAGGGTGTGCCCGCCACCGCTTGGGGCGCTGACACTGAATTTCTGCGCTCTTGGCGCCGCTGCGCCAGCCGCTGCGGAGCGGCAGGCTGCAGTACTGCAGGCCTCCTCCTTCTCTTAAGGGGGAGCTGCTTGCAACGGGGAGATCTCTGCTGGAGAGTGCCGGCAAATGAGCCCGGCACCACGGAGAAGTGCCGGTTTCATGGAAAGCAGCCGGCAATGCCGCGGGGAGGGGGGTTGAGGAGGCCGGGGAAGGAGGTGCGGGCAGGCGGCCGCCGAAAAAGCGGCCGGCCGCACCTTCCCCTTTAAAGCGCCCCACTAAGGCTACAGCACGGCCCCGTTTTCTGGCCGTTGTTTGCGGCCGCTTCGGAGGAGGCGGCCGCTACTAAATATGGGGATCGGGCCGGTTTTGGGGCGGAACCGGGGCACTGCGCACACCGATGATGTCATCATTGCCGACACAGCGCTAACGGCTACCGCCGCCAATATCGCTGCGCTGAATATCAGCGCAAACTCATTTTTGGCGCAGAAGCCCTCTTTAGGCAGTAACTGGCCGCAAAGCTGGCAACGCCTTAGTGAATTTCTAGGCCAATGAGATCAGCTCTCATTCGTCTAAACTCCAGCGAGTACAAGCCCAATCGACCCAATCTCTCCTCATACGTCGTTCCTGCCATCCCAGGTATCAGCCTGGTGAATCTTCGCTGAACTCCCTCCATGGCAAGAACATCCGTCCGCAGATAAGGCGACCAAAACTGCACACAATACTCAAGGTGTCGTCTCACCAAGGCCCTTTACAACTGCAGCAAGACATCCTTGTTTCTGTTATCGAACCCTTTCACTACAATGGCCAATATACCATTAGCCTTCTTAAACGCCTGCTGCACCTGCATGCTTACCTTCAGCGACTGGTGCACAAGGGCACCCAGGTCTAATTGCACTTCCCCTTCTCACAATCTATTGCCAATTAGATAATAATCTGCCTTCCTGTTCTTGCCACCAAAGTGGACAACCTCACATTTATCCACGTTATATTGCATCTGCCATGCTTCTGCCCAATCACCCAACATGTCCAAATCATCCTGGAGTTTCTCGACATCCTCCTCACAGCACACACGCCCACCCAGCTTTGTGTCATCTGCAAATTTGGAGATATTACATCTAGTTCCCTTGTCTAGATCATTAATATATATTGTGAATAGTTGGGTTCCAATGACCGATCCCTGCGGTACCCCACTAGTCACTGCCTGCCACTCCGAAAAAGACCCAATAATTCCAACTCTTTGCTTTCTGCCTGCCAACCAGTTCTCTATCCAAGTCAATACCTTGCCCCCAATCCCATGTGCCTTAACTTTACACGCTAATCTCTTATGCGGGATCTTATTGAAGGCCTTCTGAAAGTCCAGATACACCACATTGCCTGGTTCTCCCTTATCTATTTTATCAGTTACATCCTCAAAAAATTCCAGTCGATTAATCAAGCACGATTTACCCTTTGTGAATCCATGTTGACTTTGTCCGATCCTGTCACTGTTTTCCAAGTGCTCTGCTATTACATCTTTAATAATGGACTCTAGCATTTTCCCCACTATCGATGTCAGGCTTACCAGTCTGTAATTCCCCGTTTTCTCTCTACCACATTTTTTGAATAGTGGGGTAACATTAGCTACCCTCCAATCCATGGGTAATGTTCCAGATTCCATCAAATGTTGGAAGATGATCAGCAATGCATCTATTATTTCTAGGGCCACTTCCTTAAGTACCCTAGGATGTAGATTATCAGGCCCTGGGGGTTTATCGGCCTTCAATCCCATCAATTTCCCTAACACCATTTCCCTACAAATACTGATTTCTTTCAGTTCATCCCTTTCATCAGGCCCTATGTTCCCCGACATCTCTGGGAGGTTATTTGTGTCCTCCTTTGTGAAGACACAACCAAAATATGTATTTAGTTGGTCTGCCATTTCTTTGTTCCCCATTTATAAATTCATCTGATTCTGACTGCAAGTGACCTACGCTTGACTTCACCAATCTTTTTCTCTTCACATATCTATAAAAGCTTTTAATGTCAGTTTTTATGTTCCCTGCCTGCTTACTCTCATACTCTATTTTCCCCTTCTTAATTAATCCCTTTGTCCTTCTTTGTTGAATCCTAAATTGCTCCCAATCCTCAGGATTATTGCTTTTTCTGGCCAATTTATATGTCCTCTCCTTGGATCTTATGCTATCCCTAATTTCCCTTGTTAGCCACGGTTGAGTCACCTTTTTTGTTTTAATTTTATGCTAAACTGGGATGAAGAAATTCTGTACTTCTTCCTTGCGGTTTTTGAATGTTTGCCATTGCCTATCCACCGTCAGCCCTTCGAGTGACATTCCCCAATCAATCCTACCCAACTTGCACCTCTGACCATCGTAGTTTCCTTTATTTAAATTTAGGACCCGAGTCTCTGAGTCAACTACTTCATTCTTCATCTTAATGAGGAATTCGATCATATTATGATCGCTCTGACCCAAGGGGCCTCGTACAACAAGATTGCTAATTAATCTTTTCTCGTTAAATAATACCCAGTCTAAGATGGCCTGATCTCTGGTTGGTTCTTCGACATATTGGTCCAGGAAACCATGCCGTAAACATTCCAGGAATTCCTCCTCCACAGTATTGTTACTAATTTGGTTAGCCCAATCTATACGTAGATTAAAGTCACCCATGATGACTACTGTGCCCTTATTGCACGCATCTCTAATTTCCCTTTTAATGCCATCCCCAACCTCCGCCTTACTGTTTGGAGGTCTATATACCACTCCCACTAACGTTTTCTGCCCCTTGGTATTTCTCAATTCTACCCATACTGATTCCACATCAGCAGAGCTAACATCCTTCCTTACAATTGTGTTAATCCCTTCTTTAACCAGTAATGCTACACCACCTCCCTTTCCTTTTTGCCTATCTTTCCTGAATATCGAATACCCCGGAATGTTGAGTTCCCAGCCTTGGCCTTCCTTGAGCCACGTTTCCGTAATCCCAACCAAATCATATTTGTTTACCTCTATTTGCGCAGCCAATTCATCCACCTTATTACGAATGCTCCTCGCATTAAGACACAAAGCCTTCAGGCTTATTTTTTTTAACGCTCTTAGACCTATTAGAATTATTATTTACTATGGCCATGTTTGAATTAAACCGTTGATTTCTCTGACTGCCACTTTTGTTTTTCTCCTTCCTTTCTTTTGCTTTTATCCTTGTTTCCCTGTCCTCTGTCCCCTTGCTCAGGTTCCCAAACCCCTGCCATCTTAGTTTAAACCCTCCCCCAGAGCACTAGCAAACACTCCCCCTAGGACATCGGTACCAGCCCTGCCCAGGTGCAAACCATCCGGTTTGAACATGTCCCACCTCCCCCAGAACCGGTTCCAAATTCCCAGGAACATGAATCCCTCCCGCTGGCACCATTCCTCTTGCCACGTATTCAACTGAAACATCCTTCTATTTCTACTCTGACTAGCACGTGGCACTGGTAGCAATGCTGAGATTACTAACTTTGAGGTCCTATTTTTTAATTTACCTCCTAACTCCCTATATTCAGCTTTTAGGACCTCATCCCGGTTTTTTCCCATATCGCTGGTACCTATATGCACCACGACAACTGGCTGTTCACACTCCCCTTCCAAAATGTTATGCAGCCGCTCTGAGACATCCTTGATCCTTGCACCAGGGAGGCAACACACCATCCTGGAGTCTCGTTTGCGGCCGCAGAAACGCCTATCTATTCCCCTTACAATAAAATCCCCTATTACTATAGCTCTACCCCTTTTTTCCTCCCGTCCTGTGCAGCAGAGCCACCCCTGGTGCCAGGAAGTTGACTGCTGCTGCCTTCCTCTGATAAGCCATCCCCCCCAACAGCACTCAATGTGTTGTATCTGTTGGAGAGGGGGATGTCCACAGGGGACCCCTGCACTACCTGCCTGCATCTAGTACTCTGGCTGTTGGTCACCCCTTCCCTTTCTGCCTGTCCAACCTCTACCTGCGGTGTGTCCAACTCCCTAAACGAGCTATTCACGACGTCCTCAGCATCGTGAATGCTCCAGTATGCATCCAATCGCAGCTCCAGTGCTGCAATGTGGTCTGTCAGTGGCTGCAGCTGGATACACTTCCTGCACACAGAGTTGTCAGGGACACAGGAAGTGTCCCTGAGTTCCCACATAGCGCAGGAGGAGCATTCCAAGTGGCCGGGCTGTCCTACCATGAATTACCCTTTAATTAATTGATATTAAATTAAATCAATCAATCCCCACCAATTATACTACAGTTAAATGGTTTCCCAACAGTCCCCGCTACACCAGAGAGACATTAGTAACTATAAACCACAGAGTTAAAGTTTAAAAAGGGAGAAATACTCACCAACCAATCACCTACCTGCTTTCTGTTGACGTCACACTTCAATTACTTTTTACTTCTCTCCCTCCCGCTGAGCTCGGAGATTGGAGATTAGTAAACCTACCTGGTCTCGAAGCAGCTTTTTACCGCCGCCCCTCAGCCGCCTCATACCTCGCAGGTCTGCCCACCTGCTGCCACTGCTCTGAGGCCTACCTGGTCTCGGAGCCGCTTTTACCACCACCGTTCAGCCGCCTTGTCCCTCGCAGGTCCGCCCGCCTGCCGCCGCTGCCAGACCAGACCGACAGACTGACAGACAGACATACAGATAGAAAGACCAGACAGTCCAGACAGACATACAGACCAGGCCAGACATCTACATAGAGAGACCGACAGATATACAGACATACCAGACAGACCAGGCAAACAGACAGACGGGCAGACATACAGACAGATATACCAGACGGTCCAGATAGACAGGCAAACCGACAGACTGACATACCTGCAGTCAGACATACAGAGAGACAGAGCAGACAGTCCAGACAGGCATACAGACAGACCAGCAAGGTACATAGACAGACCGATAGTCAGACCAGTCAGACCAGACCGCCAGACCAACAGAGAGACATACAGATAGGCAGAGCAGGCAGTTGAGACAGACAGACAGACCAGCCAGGTACATAGACAGACCGACAGACAGAGAAAACAGACCAGGCAGACAGACAGACGGGCAGACAGGCAGAGAGACCTACCAGACAGTCCAGACCAACAGGACTACAGTCAGACATACAGAGAGACAGTCAAAAAGACAGACTGACCAGACAGTCCAGACAGACAGGCAGACAGACAGACAGACAGACAGACCAATAGACAGACAGACCTACACTCAGACATAGAGATAGAAAGAAAGACAGACAAACCAGACAGGCCAGACAGACAGACCGACAATACAAACAGACCACATAGACAGACAGACCAAGGAGATCAGACAGAAAGACAGACAGATAGAAAGTCAGACAGACTAGACAAGCCATAGAGACAGACCGACAGACAGGCAATCCAAACAGATTATACAGACACACCGACAGACAGAAAAACCGGATGGAATGACATACAAAATAACAGACAGGCCAGACTACCAGGCAGGGAGACACACCGACAGACAGACAGAAGGACAGACCACATGGCCCAGACAAACAGAGAGAGAGACCAGACCGTCCAGACAGACAGGCAATCTAAACAGACCAGACAGGTAGACTGAGAGACCGACAGACAGAAAGACAAGACAGATCAGACAGACAGATGAGCGGACCTAAAGACAAGCAGAGAGACAGACAGACGGAGCAGACAGACCAGACAGACATACATAGAGACAGAGGCCTAGAAATTCGGTGGGCTTTGCGCCCTGTTACAGACCAAAGAGGGCTTCTGCGCCAGTAGGGGAGGTAGCGCTGATTTTGAGGGCCGCGGTAATGGCGGCGGTAGCCGTTAGCGCTGCGCCAGCACCGATGATGTCATCAGTGTGCGCAGTGCCCCGGTTCCACCCCGCTACCGCCCCGACCCCCATCTTCAGTAGCGGCCGCCTCTTCCGTGGCGGCTGCTAACAACATCGGGAGACCGGGTCCTTACTGCAGCTTTAGCGAGGCGCTTTAAGGTGGAGGTGCGGCCGGCCGCTTTTTCGGCAGCCGCCTGCCCACACCTCTTTCCCCGGCCTCCTCCACCCCCCCCCGCGGCATTGCCGGCTGGTTTCCGTGGAGCCCGGCACTTCTCCGTTGTGCCAGGCTCTTTTGCCGGCACTCGCGATCGGGGCTCCGGCCGTTGCAGGCACCTCCTCCTTAAGAGAAGGAGGAGGCCTGCAGTACAGCAGCCTGCCAAACCGCATCGGGTGGCGCAGCGCCACCGGGAGCGCTGAAATTCACTTTCAGCGCCCCAAGCGGGGGCGGGCACACCCTGGAACAGCACCCGGTTCCGCCTTGGGGCACTAAAAGTGAATATGGGACGGGCGCAACTGGCTCCGCGGCCAGCGCAAAATTTTTGGCGCAAACGAGCTGGCGGGGCTATACCCAATTTCTAGGCCAGAGAGTCCACACAGACAGAGCAGAAAGAGCAGACAGACGTACAGAACAGACATATGAGACAGAGATTCCGACAGACAGAGAAATAGACAGCAAGACAGATCAGACCGACAGACCAGACAAAGCGGATAGACCAGACAGAGCAGCCACAGCAGACAGACAGACTGACATACAGATAGAAAGACAGAAAGACAGATCAGACAAACAGACAGACCAGACAGGCCAGACCAGACAGAGTTGCCAGAACAGACAGAACAGACAGAGCAGCCAGAGCAGACAAACAGACCGAAAGACAGACATACAGGTGGAAAGACCAGACAGTCCAGACAGACAGACAGACCAGACCAGACATGTACATAGACAGACCGACAGACAGTCGTGACAGACAGGCAGACCGACAGACTGACAGACCTGCAGTCAGACATACAGAGAAAGTCTGGAAGAAAGACAGACCAGACAGACAAGACAAGTACATAGACAGACCGACAGACAGAGCAGTCAGACTAGGCAGCCACACCAATAGACAGACTTACAGATAGACAGAGCTGACAGTCCAGACAGAAAGACAGACAGAGACAGACAGACCAGCCAGGTATATAGACAGACCGACAGACAGACAGACCAGCCAGGTATATAGAGAGACTGAGAGACAGACAGACAGACCAGACAGACAGACAGACAGATGGGCAGACAGACAGACGTACCAGGCAGTCCGGACCAACAGACCTACTGTCAGACATACAGGTAGACAGTCCGAAAGACAGACAGACCAGACAGGTACATAGAAAGAATGACAGACAGACCAGACAGACCGATGGGCAGACAGACAGACATACCAGACAGTCCAGACAAACAGACAAACCGATAGACAGACAGACCTACAGGCAGACATACAGATAGAAACACAGAAAGACAAACCAGACAGGACAGAGAGATATACCAGACACGCCAGGCACCAGACACACAATCCAAGAAGACCACATAGACAGACATAGAGACCAAAGAGAACAGACAGACAGACAGACAGAAAGACCAACAGACAGACAGATTAGACAAGCCAGACAGACAGACCAAAAGACAAACAATCCACAGAGACCAGACAGACAGACTGAGAGACCGACAGACAGGCAGACAGAAAGACAAGACTGGCAGAGAGATAGACAGACAGACCAGGCAGACCAGACAGACATACAGACAGACAGAGAATCCACACAGACAGACAGACCAGTAAGAGCAAACAGACAGACAAACCAGACAGACATCCAGGCCAGACATTCCAATCAGAGAGTCAGAGAGACATAGAAACAGACAGAGAGACAGACAGACAGAGAGAGACAGAGCAGGTAAGCAGACAGACCAGACAGACAGACAGACCGGCTGACAGACAGACAAACAGATAGACAGATTGACCAATAGACCAGTGACTCCAGAAAGACCGACAGATAGCCAGACAATCCAAACAAACCAGCAGACAGACAGTCCACCAGACAGACATACAGACAGACCTGCAGAGCAGACAGACAGACACACCAGACAGATCAGACAGACATACAGACAGACATACAGATAGACAGACGGACCAGACAGACCAGACATACAGATAGGCAGACAGACAGAGCAGACAGGTGAGACAGACAGACCGAGAGACAGACACACCAGAGAGAACGACAGACAGAAAGACTGACAGACCAGACGTATCAGCCAGATAGGCAGACCAACAGATTGACATGTAGACATATCAGACAGTGCAGAACGACAGATCGGACATGCAGACCAGGCAGAACAGAGAGACAGACCGACAGACAGAAATACAGATGGACAGAACAACAGACCAGACAGGTCAAACAGACAGACTGTCATCTTGTCTGGTCTGTCTGGTAGGCTGGTCATTCTGATCTGTCTATCTGGTCTGTTCTGTCCAGTCTGTCTGTTTTGTCTGGTCTGTCCTGTTTGTCTGGTCTGCCTGTCTGGTCTGTATGCTCTGTCTGGTCTCTCTGCCTGGTCCACCTGATCTGTCTTTCTGGCCTGACTGGTCTGTCTGTCTGATCTTTCTAGTCTGCCTGGTCGCTCTGGTCTCTCTGTCTTGTCGGTCTGTCTGGTCTGTCTGTCTGGTCTGTCTGGTCTGTCTGTCTGGTCTGCCTGTTTGGCCTGTCTTTCTGGTCTGTCATTCTGTCTGGTCTGGTACTGGTCTGTCTGTCTGCACTGTCTGGTCTGTTTGGTTTTCCTGGTCTGTCTGTCTGGTCTGTCATAGAAACATAGAAATAGAGAAGATAGGATCAGGAGTAGGTCATTCGGCCCCTCGAGCCTGCTCCGCCATTTAATGAGATCATGGCTGATCATTCAAATTCAGTAACCTGTCCCTGCTTTCTCCTCATATCCCTTGATCTCTTTAGCCTTAAGAAATATATCCAACTCCTTCTTTAATATATTTAATGAATTGGCCTCAACTGCCTTCAGTGGTAGAGAATTCCACAGGTTCACCACTCTCTGGGTGAAGACATTCCTCCTCATCTCGGTCCTAAATGGCTTACCCCTTATCCTTAGACTGTGACCCCTGGGTCTGGACGCCACCCACCCCCCCCCCCCCGCCATCGGGAATATCCTTCTTGCATCTAGTCTGTCTAGTCCTGTTAGAATTTTATAAGTTTAAAGAGATTTCCCTCTCATTCTTCTAAACTCTAGCGAATATAAGCCTAATCGACCCAATCTCTCCTCATACATCATTCCTGCCATCCCAGGTATCAGTCTGGTGAATCTTCGCTGCAGTCCCTCCATGGCAAGAACATCCTTCCTTAGATAAGGCGACCAAAACAGCACACAATACTCAAGGTGTGGCCTCACCAAGGCCCTGTACAACTGCAGCAAGACATCCTTGTTCCTGTACTCAAACCCTCTCACTACAAAGGCCAATATACCATTTGCCTTCTTAACCGCCTGCTGCACCTGCATGCTTACGTTCAGCGACTGGTACACAAGGACACCCAGGTCTCGTTGCACTTCTCCTTCGCCCAATCTATTGCCGTTTAGATAATAATCTGCCTTCCTGTTTTTGCCACCAAAGTAGATAACCTCGCATTTATCCACATTATACTGCATCTGCCATGCATCTGCCCAATCACTGAAACTGTCCAAATCATAGTGGAGTTTCTCTGCATCATCCTCACAGCACACCCACCCATCCAGCTTTGTGTCGTCTGCAAACTTGAAGATATTACATCTACTTCCCTCGTCTAGATCATTTATATATATTGTGAATATCTGGGGTCCTAGCGCCGAACCCTGCGGTACCCCACTAGTCATTGCCTGCTACTCAAAAAAAGACCTGTTTATTCCAACTCATTGCTTCCTGTCTGCCAACCAGTTCTCTACCACCAATCTCATGTACTTTAACTTTGCATGCTAATCTCCTATGCGGGATCTTTTCGAAATCCTTCTGAAAGTCCAAATTCACCCGTATCTATTCTATCAGTTACATCCTGAAAAAATTTAAGTAGATTAGTCAAGCATGATTTACCTTGTGTAAATCCATGTTGACTTTGTCCGATCTCGTCACTGTTTTCCAAATGCTCTGCTATTACATCTTTTATATTGGACTCTAGCATTTTTCCCACAACCGATGTCAGGCTTACCGGTCTATAATTCCCCATTTCCTCTCTACCACCTTTTTTAAATAGTGGGGAAACATTAGCTACCCTCCAATCCATGGGAACTGTTCCAGAGTCTATAGAATTTCGGAAGATGATCAGTAATGCATCTATTATTTCTAAGGCCACTTCCTTAAGTACCCTAGGATGTAAATTATCAGGCCCTGGGGATTTATTGGCCTTCAATCCCGTCAATTTTCCTAACAATATTTCCCTACAAATACTGATTTCATTCAGTTCCTCCCTCTCATTAGGCCCTATGTTCCCTGACATCTCTGAGAGGTTATTTGTGTCCTCCTTTATGAAGACAGAAACAAAGTATGTATTTAATTGGTCACCATTTCTTTGTTCCCCATTATAAATTCCCCTGATTCTAACCACAAGGGACCTACACTTGACTTCACCAATCTTTTTCTCTTCCCATATCTGTAACAGCTTTTACAGTCAGTTTTTATGTTCCTTGCAAGCTTACTCTCATACTCTATATTCTCACTCTTAATTAATACCTTTGTCCTCCTTTGCTGAATCCTAAACTGCTACCAATCCTCAGGTTTACTGTTTTTAGTGGCCAATTTATATGTCCTCTCCTTGGATCTTATGCTATCCCTAATTTTCCGTGTTAGCCACGGTTGAGCCACCTTTTTTGATTTATTTTTATGCCAAACAGGGATGAACAAATTCTGTAGTTAATCCATGTGATCTTTGAATGTTTGCCATTGCCTATCCACCATCAACACTTTGAGTAACATTGCCCAATCAATCCTACCCAACTCGCACCTCATACCATCGTAGTTTCCTTTATTTAAATTCAAGACCCTAGTCTCTGATTCAACTACTTCACCCTCCATCTTAATGAAGAATTCCATCATATTATGATCGCTCCTCCCCAAGTGGCCTCGCACAACATCATTGCTAATTAATCGTTTCTCACTACATAATACCCAGTCTAAGATGAACTGATCTCTAGTTGGTTCCTCGACATATTGGTACAGGAAACCATCCCGCATACACTGTAGGAATTCCTCATCCACAGTATTGTTACTAATTTGGTTAGCCCAATCTCTATGTGGATTAAAGTCACCCATAATAACTGCAGTGCCCTTATTGTCCAAAGATGTGCGGGTTAGGTGGATTGGCTATGACAAATTGACCCTTAGTGTTAGGGGGATTAAATACGTGGGGTTACGGGGATAGGGTGGGACATGTGTTGGTGTAGGGGTTATGGGGATCGGGTGGGATATGTGTCGGTGCAGGCTCGATGGGCCGAAATGGCCTCTATCTGCACTGTGGGGTTTCTGTGATTCTGTGATATTGCATGCGTCTCTCATTTCCCATTTAATGCCATCCCCAACATCAGCATTACTGTTTCGGGTCTGTATACAACTCCCACTAACGTTTTCTGCCCCTTGGTATTACTCAGCTCTATCCATACAGTTTCCACATCATCAGTGCTAATATATTTCTTCCTTACCATTGTGTTAATCTCCTTTTTAACCAGCAATGCTACCCCACTGCCTTTTCCTTTTTGCCTGTCCTTCCTGAGTATTGAATACTCCTGGATGTTGAATTCCCACCCTTGGTCACCCTGGAGCCATGTCTCCGTAATCCCAATTATATCATATCTGTTTACATCTATTTGCGCAGCTAATTCATCCACCTTATTATGAATGCTCCCCGCATTAAGACACAAAGCCTTCAGGCTTTTTATTAACACTCTCAGTCCTTTTAGAATTATTTTCACTGAGGCCCTGTTTGATTTACACACTTGATTTCTGTGCCTTCCACTTCTGCTTTTCTCCTTCGTGTCTTTTGCCTGTATCCTTGCTTCCATTTCCCCTGTCTCCCTGCACAGCTTCCCAACCCCCTGCCATTTTAGTATAAACCCTCTCCAACAGCACTAGCAAACACTCCCCCATGGGCATCAGTCTCGGTCCTGCCCAGGTGCAAACCGTGCAGTTTGTACTGGTCCCACCTCCCCCAGAGCCGGTTCCAATGTCCCAGGAATTTGAATCCCTCCCCCTTGCACCATTCCTCTAGCCACTTACTCATCTGATATATCCTTCTATTTCTACTCTGACTAGCAAGTGGCACTGGTAGCAAATCTGAGATTACTACCTTTGAGGTCCTATTTTTTAATTTACCTCCTAACTCCCTATATTCAGCTTTTAGGACCTCATCCCATTTGTTACATATATCATTGGTACCTATATGCGCCACGACAACTGGCTGTTCACCCTCCCCCTCCTGAATGCCCTGCAGCTGCTCTGAGACACCCTTGACCCTTGCACCAGGGAGGCAACATACCATCCTGGAGTCTCGTTTGTGGCCGCAGATATGCCTATCTATTCCCCTTACAATAGGATCCCCTATCACTATAGCTCTCCCGCTCTCTTTCCTCCCGCTCTGTGCAGCAGAACCAACCATGGTGCCAGGAAGTTGGCTGCTGCTGCCTTCCCCTGATAAGCCATCTCCTCCAACATTATCCAAAGCGGTATATCTGTTTGAGAGGGGGATGGCCAGAGGGGACTCCTGCACTATCTGCCTGTGCCTACTACTCTGCCTGGCGATCACCCATTCCCTTCATGCCTATGCAGCCTTTACCTGTGGTTTGAATAACTCCATAAACGTGCTATCCACAACATCCTCAGCAGCGCGAATGCTCCAGCAGGTATCCATTCGCAGCTCCAGCACCGCAATGCGGTCTGCCAGTAGCTACAGCTGGATACACTTCCCACAAACATGGTTAAAGGAACACAGAAAGTGTCCCTGATTTCCCACATAGTGCAGGAGGAGCATGCCACGGGGCCGAGCTGTGCTGCCATGACTTACCCTTTAAGTAATTCAAATTAAATTAAATCAAATTAATCCCACTAATTACACTACAATTAAATGATATACTCAAGGGCTCTTGTTTACTTGCACTCCCCGCTACACAACAGGGACCTTAGAAACTATAAACCATGAAATTAAGACCTTCTAAACCTTATGCACTATTAACTTAATCAACAGCTTCCTCTTGCCGTGTCACTTTTTGAATCATGACATGGCTATGGAATGCCACCGCCGGTCAGTGAGATTGGCAAGCCTCCTGTCTGTCTCTCTGTTGGTCTATCTGATCTGTCTGGTCTGTTTGTCTGACTCTTAGGTTTAAATTTTCTGTCTCTCTGTTTGTTGGTCTGCCTGTCTCTCTGTTCAGTCTGATCCGTCTGTCTGTCTGTCTGGCTGATGGTCTCTCGGTCTGACTGTCTATGTGGTCTGTTGTTGTATCTGTTTGTTCTGGCTGTCTGTCTGTCTGTTGGTCTGTGTGTCGCTCTGGTCTGCCTGGTTTCTTTGTCTGCCTCTCCGTCTGTCTGTCGGTCTTACTGTCGGTCTCGTCTGTCTGTCTGTCTGTCGTTCTAGCTGTCTGGTCCATCTGTCTGGTCTGGCTTTCCATCTGTCTGTCTTTCTCGTCTGTCTGGCTGTCTGCCTGTCGGCCTGTCTGTCTGCTCCGTTTTTTCTCCGTCTGTTGGTCTATCTGCCTGTCTCACTGTCAGCTCCGTCTTGTCTGCCTGTCTGTCTTTTGGTCTGTCTGGTCTGTCTATCTGTCTGTCTGTCAGACTGCTTGTCTGACTGTCAGGTCTGACTTTACTGTCTCTCTGTTTGTTGGTCAGTCTGTCTGTCTGTTCTGTCTGATATGACTCTCTGTCTTTCAGTCTCTCGGTCTGTCTATCTGGTCTGTTAGTCTATCTGTCTGTTCTGGCTATCTGTCTGCCTCTCCGTCTGTCTGTCGGTCTTACTGTCGATCTCGTCTGTCTATCTGGTCTGTCTGTCTGTCGTTCTAGCTGTCGGGTCAGCATCTCTGGTCTGGCTTTTTGTCTGTCTGTCTTTCTGTTCTGTCTGTCTGTCTGGTCAGTCTGTCTGCCTGTCAGCCTGCCTGTCTGCTCCTTTTCTTGTCTGTCTGTCTGTCGGTGTTTCGGTCTGTCTCACTGTCAGGTCTGTCTTGTCTGTTGGCCTGTCTGTTCTGTCTAGTCTGTCTGTCTGCCTATCAGACTGCTTGTCTGACTGTCAGGTCTGACTTGACTGTCTCTCTGTTTGTTGGTCAGTCTGTCTGTCTGTTCTGTCTGATCTGACTCTCTGTCTGTCTCTCAGCCTGTCTGTCTATCTGGTCTGTTGGTCCAACTGTCTGTTCTGGCTCTCTGTCTGTCTGTTGGTCTTTGTGTCTTGCTGGCCTATCTGGTTTGTCTGTCTGCCTTTCCATCTGACTGTCGGTCTGCCTGTCTGTCTGGTCTGCCTGGTCTGTCTCTGTCTGTCTGTCGTTCTAGCTCTCGCTCTCCTCTGTCTGTCTGTCTGTCTGCTGGTCTGTCTGTTCTGTATGGTCTGCCTGTCTGCCTGTCTCTCTGTCTGGTCTGCCTTTCTGTTTGTCTGTCTGACTATCCGGCCTGTCTCATCTCTCTGTCTGTCTGTTCTTCTGTCTGCCAGTCCATCTGTCTGTCTGTCTAGTCTGTATGTCTGTCTAGATTGTCTGTCTGTCTGGTCTGTCTATCTGTCCATCTCACTGTCAGGTCAGTCTTCTCTGCATGTCTGTATGTTGGTTTGTCTGTTCTGTCTGGTCTGTTTGTCTGACTGTCAGGTCTGATTTGTCTGTCTCTATGTTTGTTGGTCTGTCTGTCTGTTGTGTATGATCTGTCTGTATGTCTATCTGTCTGTCTTTCTATCTGGATGGGCTGTCTGTCATTCTGTTATTCAGTGTGTCTCGCTGTTACGTCTGGTTTTTCTCTCTGTTTCCTGTCTGTTCTGTCAGATCCATCTGTCTGTCTGTTTGCCTGACTGTCAGGTCTGACTTGTCTGTCTCTGCTTGTTGTTCTGTCTGTTCTGTATGATCTGTCTGTATGTATGTCTGTCAGTCCTTCGGTTTGTCTGTCTATCTCTCTGGATGGACTGTCTGTCTGTTATTCAGTGTCTCTCTCTGTTCTGTCTGATTTGTCTCTCTGCCTCTCGGTCTGTCTGGTCTGTCTGGTCTTTCTGTCTGTTGGTCTGTGTTTCTGCCTGCCTATCAGACTGTCTGTCTGTACGTCTGGTTTGTCTGTTCTGTCTATCTCTCTGTCTGGTGTGTCTGGTCTGTCAATTTCAGGCTGTCACTCTGTCTAGTGGTCTGTCCATCTGTCCATCTGGTCTGCCTTGTCTTTCGGTCTGTTTGTCGGTCTGTCTGATGGACCATCTGGTCTGGTCTGTATGCCTGTCACTGGGTCTGTCTGTATCTCTGGTCTGTCTGTCTGTTCCCTCTGTCTGGTATAATTGTCCATCTGTCTGTCTAGTCCATCTGTCTGGTCTGTCTAGTCTGTCTGTCTACTTGTCTGCCTTTTGGTCTGCCTGTCTGTCTGGTCTATCTATCTGTCTGTCTCACTGTCTGGTCAGTCTTGTCTGCCTGCCTGTCTGTTGGCCTGTCTATTCTGTCTGGTCTGTTTCGCTGACTGTTAGGTCTGACTTGTCTGTCCCTCTGCATGTTGGTCTATCTGTCTGGCTGTTCAGTCTGATCCGTCCTTCTGTCTGTCTGTCTGACAGTCTCTCGATCTGTCTGTCTATCTGGTCCTGCTGTCTGTCTGTTGGTCTGTGTGTCTCTCTGGCCTGTCTGGTTTGTCTGTCTGCCTCTTTCTCTTTCTGTCAGTCTTACTGTCAGATTCGTCTGCCTATCTGGTCTGTCTGTCTGTCGGTCTGGCTGGTGTGGCTTTCCATCTGACTGTCTTTCTAGCCTGTCTGCCTGTCGGTCTGTCTGTCTTGTCTGTCTTATCTGTCTGTCTCACTGTCAGGTCTGTCTTGTCTGTCTGCCTGTTGGTCTGTCTGTTCTGTCTGATTTGTTTGTCTGTCAGTCTGCTTGTCTGACTGTTGTGTCTGATTGACTGTCTCTCTGTTTGTTGGTCAGTCTGTCTGTCTGTTCTGTCTGATGTGTCTGTCTGTCATTCGGGCTCTTGGTCTGTCTGTCTACCTGGTCGGTTGGTCTATCTGTCTGTCTGTTGGTCTGTGTGTCTCGCTGGCCTATCTAGTTTGTCTGTCTGTTGGTCTGTCTGTCGGTCTGATCTGTCTGGTCTGTTTCTGTCTGTCTGTCGTTCTAGCTCTTGTTCTCCTCTGTCTGTCGGTCTGTCTATCTGGTCTGTCTGATCTTTACCGTCTGCCTAATGTGGAAATTGACATTATACTTAGCATGCTGGGTAGAATAAAATGGCCAAGTTAAAGAACAAACTTGCTTAAATTGTAGCTAAAGCAAGAAAAGCAAATGTGTCACAATGTGTCTAGGACCAAGAGATGTTTCATAATACCCACCCACATTGAGGATGTGATAACAGCTATAATTGACTCACTAGCACAAGGGAGGCATAAGGCTTTAGAATAGATAAACTATTAATGATTGTCGCTAGACAAAGATACAAAACTATTGAGTAAGCTGATCATCTTGGTAACAAGATGATCAGACATGAGTAAGTAAATCATTTTGGTAGCAAGATTCAGACAGAACCTCCTGACAGAATATAGGATTAACTAACCTTGTCTGGTGATATTTCTGTCCTGCTGACCTTTTGATTGTCCTTGTGTAAACTCTTAATTTGTTTCAAATGATACAATACCATTACACGTGATTTATGGAACGCTTGCTTGTCTGAGTGTATATATATGCTGCATTCGCTGATGTTCTTTGGAGATGTTGGCCTAGCCTTTGTCCAGGCAGCTCGCCCCTTGTGCAAGCAAAAATTAAACTAACAATCTGACGGTACTGCTTGTGTTTTAGAGTCTTACTCGGAGTCGAGATTTCGACAGTAAAACTTGGAGGTTCCACCAAGATTGCTTACTTCCTATCGGTGAGTAAACGGACAAAAACATGATGACACTCTCAGAATGGACCCTAACTGGCCAGTTATCAGTGGTGCTTAGTCACCAAAGGGGTTCCTCCTTGGATAAGTACAGTAGTGTAGTCTGTTTGTCTCAGCGGGAGTACTGCGATCTGTTAAGACTCATTTCAGGGTTGAGTTGAAAATTTTTGTTATCACTTCCTCTTTCAGCTTGACAGAAAAGAGAGACAGATTTCGAAAACCTGAACCCTGAAAACAGGCCGGGCAGATTGTTGAAAGGAAGGTAAGAAGAGACGTCAGTAGAGGTCCCTGTTTCTTGAAGGAAGGAAACGATTACCCTTCAAAGAAAGGGAGAGATACCCTTGAAATAGAGGAAAATTTCAAAAAAAGGGACGCTCATCCTTGAAAGATAGGACTTTTCCTTGAAAGACAGGATTTTAAAGTAATAAGTTTTACTGTTAAGGACTCAGTCTGTACAACGCAGACCGAGAATTGACTATTTGTTTAGTTAGAGTATAAGAATTTTGATCTGTATACACCTCTGGGTTTTTGCAATTTTTTGTCAGCTCTGTAATATTTTTTAGCTTTGTATTATTGTGCTACTATTGTCTGTGAGCTCTTGGAAAAATATAACAGGGGATTCAACAGGGGAGGTTGGTTCTTAGAAACACTTAAATTGGTAAAGAGTAAAAAGTGATCAGGGGATCGCAACCAATAAAAATGGGAGCCAGAGCAAGTAAACCACCAGAAAAAGGCACACCTGACTGTTACATGCTCCAGAATTGTGGCCAGACATCAATAGATGACTTACCCAAATGGGTAAAATGGACCAAAAAGGGGAAAAGGCCATTCCCACCGGATGGTACATTTAATCTAGGCCAAATAATGTGTCTCGAGGGGTGTCTCTTAGAAAGGGACCCAGGGAGAAGTGGTAAAAAGAAAGTCAAAACTGGAAATTACAACAAAATGGGGGACAAAGTAATGAATTTACCCAGGGAAACCGATCTACTCAAGCGCAGGCTCACACCCGCCCTCAAGCGAATTCTTCAGTCCACAACCAGTGGGGAGCACAAAAAGCTACCCAGAATCAAAGTGGACAAAGTTTAAATTTACCGTATTCAACATGATGCCTGGGACCTGACCCACAGATTGCCCAAAAGCAATTACCCCTAGTACGATTGCCTGCAGTTTCAACCAATATGACAAAAGAGCCCACCTTAATAATAAATATGGAGGGAAAAGAAATTCCTTTTCTGGTAGATACGGGAGCCACCAATTCAGTGTTGCCAAAACAATATGCAGGTGGAATTCCATGTACAGCCAGTAGTGCCAGTTGCTTAGGATTGTCAGGAGTTACTCAGACCATGACTTGGTCAGAACCCCTCAATGTGCAAGTAGATAATTACAGGAATCAACATACCTTTTTTACTGACTCAAGAAGTACCAGTGAATTTATTAGGATAAGACTTATTATGCAAAATGAAGTCAACGATTGTTTGCTCTGAAAAAGGACTTGAAGTCCATGTTCCCGTAGACAGATGTGGTATACACCTACTACAGATCAAATTGTCCCCGGTCCTATATGCATGGCAGATTGTGAAGATGGTCTTAACAAAACATTGTCAACTATTATAGGTTCCCTCTAATTTGTCCTTAGATCGGTGTCCGAATATCAGAAAGAATTGCATTTGGGCCATTGGCATACAGAGCCCCACTGCACAGCCTTTTATGAAGAGAGAGGAATGGACAAATACCATAAAAGATATTATAAGCCCGTTCTGCAACACAGATATTTGCTGAAAATTCGGAAAATTTTAATTGGTCCCAAAGGCATAACCACCGCTGTTCTTTTACCCATGGAAGCATGGGACCTGTTTGAAGAAAAAGACAGTAAACCACATTGCACCATAGTGGTGGCACAAGGACATGCACCAAGGGACTTGGGACCAATGGTTAAAAGAATGGGAGGGTTAGGAATAGATAAAGAGTGGCAAGGGCCTCAGGGTACCTTGGTCCAGTATGAAGAAAAGCAGGGATACGGGGTGGAATTGCAGACAAGCCTGCTGTTCGAAGGCAAATTTGAGGCAAGGGTGTTGGACAGCCATAACTTCCCGCTCCTACCAGAAGTAGAGAAACTTCTGAGTCAAATCCACAAGCAAGCAAGTATGGTCTAGTCACCCCAATGAGGTCGGAAAGATGTTAACTGCACAACCATATGGTATGGCAGCTGTAGCTACTATGACCGGAAAGCCCTGCAGCGGGTAGTCAAAACTGCCCAACGCATTACCGGCACCCGGCTACCGACCATAGAGCACATATACCAGAAACGCTGTTTACGGAGGTCACGGTCCATCTTCAAAGACACTACCCACCCCAGCCACAGTCTGTTCGCCCTCCTGCCATCTGGGAGATGCTACAGATGCATTCGCACCAGTACGACCAGATTTAGGAACAGCTTCTTTCCCAGGGCTGTCATCCTACTGAACTCCACAAATAAACTCGAAAGCCTGCACATCTGCCAATGCACTTAATTATGGTTATGTTTATGTTAATGTATTACAAGCCAAATGTATCTTGAATGTTTAAAGGTCTTAATCTAAATGTACACTCTCGGGAGCCGCAAGCCTACATTTCGTTGTACGGCACTTGTGCACTAACAATGACAATAAAAGTTGATTTGATTTTGATTTGATTTGATTTTTACCCTCAATCCTGCTGTCCCACTCCCAAGAAAGGCACAATATCCTCTCTCCCAAGCAGCAGAACAAGGCATTGAACCAGTAATCAAGCCCTTACTTGACCAGGGCATTGTAATACCAACAAGAAGCCCGTCTGCCGGGATGACTGCCCGCACTCGCCGCTGCTTACTATGCTGTACAACAAGCACAAGCTGTGACTCTAAATCATCATACAGTACTACATGTCCCACACTCTGTCGAGGTGCTGTTAACCAAATGTGCCACTCAACACCTAACATTAGCATGTACCATTAAGTACGATTTAGAATTACAGTCCAATTCAATGCTGACCATAAAGCGATGCACAACCCTAAATCCAGCTACACTCCTCCCGACCATTGAGGATGGCACACCCCACTGCTCTGAGACGGTAACCCAGCTGGTCACCAAACCCCGAGTGGACTTAAGTGAAACAGACAGACATGGTATGCACCGGATATTTCGGCAATTGCAAAACAAATTAGTGAAAAGTGTACTACCTGTCAGATGATGAATCGGAAAAAAAGACGGAGAAAGTACAGTCTGCCTCCCACTCAAATCCAACAGGACCTTTCGTGAATTTGCAAATGGATTTTATTGAATTACCCGCATGTATGAGTTTTTAGTATGTATTGGTTATTATAGATGTGTTTTCTAAATGGGTTGAAGCTTTTCCATGTAAAAAGAATGACGCTGTTACCATCGCTAAAGATTTGTTAAAGAAAATTGTACCATGATTTGGTATACCTGTACAACTCTCGAGTGACAATGGGTCACATTTTACTGGGACAATTACGCGAGAGATGTGCAAGGCTTTGCAAATCAATCAGCATTTTCACTGCAGCTATCATCCACAGTCAGCTGGGCTGGTGGAACGATATAATGGAATGTTGAAAAGTAAGTTAGCTAAGCTATGTGATGAGGCTGGACTCAAATGTGTCGAACTGTTACCCCTAGCATTGATGGTAATGCGGTCAGCAACAAACAGAACAACAGGATTATCAGCACATGAAATCATCATAGGATGTCCGGAATGATTGCCTTTTTCCGCACCGTTTACTGCTAAACAAATGGACCTTCACAAAATGGAAGAAAATATGCTAAACTATTGCATTGCTCTGACAAAATGTATTTCTAGTTTCCATTCACAGGTAAAAGAAGCCCAAGTTGACGCTGCCGAAGGAAGATGCCATAGCTTGGAGCCTGGCGAGTTCATCTACGTACAGGTGTTCAAGAGAAAGAGTAGCCTTCACCCAAGATGTGAGGGTCCGTTCCAGATCCTGTTAACCACCAACACTGCTGTAAAGGTGAAAGAGAGTCCAACATGGATCCACGTCTCACACTGCAAAAGAGCCCCAGATCCCGAGGAATCGGAATCACCAACCCCATCAGTAAATGGAAATGGACATTAGGACTATGTCTCCTTGTGACACTTATAATACCTGTAATGCCCGAATTGCATGTAAACACCTTTTTGTATATGTCTTACACTTATGCTAGGGGAACTAATGCCTCCAGTTGTTGGGTATTCACACAGGTGCCCATCCGTACGAAGGGAGGAATTCCATTAAGATCTATCCCCTTTAATTCCAATAAAATTGCATATTGGCTGTTTCAACAAAATTCAGAACATGAGTTAGAAAGGCTCTGAAGAATCCAGATCTGATTAGATTATTGTCCTAGTTAGGACAAAAGGAGGGAATGTGGAAATTGACATTATACTTAGCATGCTGGGTAGAATAAAATGGCCAAGTAAAAGAACAAACTTGCTTAGTTTGTAGCTAAAGCAAGAAAAGCAAATGTGTCACAACGTGTCTAGGACGAAGAGATCTTTCATAATACCCACCCACATTGAGGATGTGATAACAGCTATAATTGACTCACTAGCACAAGGGAGGCATAAGGCTATAGAATAGATAAACTATTAATGATTGTCACTGGACAAAGAAACAAAACTATTGAGTAAGCTGATCATCTTGGTAACAAGATGATCAGACATGAGTAAATAATACATTTTGGTAACAAGATTCAGACAGAACCTCCTGACAGAATATATGATTAACTAACCTTGTCTGGAGATATTTCTGTCTTGCTGACCTTTTGATTGTCCTTGTGCAAACTCTTAATTTGTTTAAAATGATTTATGGAAAGCCTGCTTGTTTGAGTGTATAAATATGCTGCATTTGCTGATGTTCTTTGGAGATGTTGGCCTAGCCTTTGTCCAGGCAGCTTTCCCCTTGCGCAAGTAA
The DNA here is from genome assembly GCF_052327205.1 of Somniosus microcephalus. Taxonomy (NCBI): domain Eukaryota; kingdom Metazoa; phylum Chordata; class Chondrichthyes; order Squaliformes; family Somniosidae; genus Somniosus; species Somniosus microcephalus. Next base: position 15,201,273 of record NW_028225182.1, on the reverse strand, counting down.
AAATTAAACTAACAATCTGACGGTACTGCTTGTGTTTTAGAGTCTTACTCGGATTCGAGATTTTGACACTGTCTGCCTGTCAGCCTGTCTGTCTGTCGGGTCTGCCTTTCTGTTTGTCTGTCTGACTGTCAGGCCTGTCTCGTCTCTCTGTCTGTCTGTTCTTCTGTCTGCCAGTCTGCCTGTCTGTCTAGTCTGTATGTCTGCCTGGATTGTCTGGTCTGTCTATCTGACTGTCAGGTCAGACTACTCTGCATGTCTGACTGCTGGTCTGTCTGTTCTGTCTGGTATGTTTGTCTGACTGCCAGGTCTGACTTGTCTGTCTCTCTGTTTGTTGGTCTGTCTGTCTGTTGTGTATGACCTGTCTGTATGTCTATCTGTTGGTCTCTCTATCTATCTGTCTATCTGTCTGGATGGGCTGTCTGTCAGTCTGTTATTCAGTGTGTCTCGCTGTTATGTCTGGTTTGTCTCTCTGCTTACCTGTCTGTTCTGTCAGATCCGTCTGTCAGTCTGGTGGTCTGTTTGTCTGACTGTCAGGTCTGACTTGTCAGTCTCTCTGTTTGTTGGTCTGTCTGTCTGTTCTGTATGATCTGTCTGTATGTCTGTCTGTCAGTCTCTCGGTTTGTCTATCTATCTCTCTGGATGGACTGCCTGTCTGTTATTCAGTGTGCCTCTCTGTTCTGTCTAGTTTGTCTCTCTACCTCTCTGTATGTCTGCCTGTCGATCTGCCTGTCGGCCTGTCTGTCTGTTCTATCTGGTCCGTCTGTCTGTTCTGCCTGATGTGACTGTCTGCCTGTCAGTCTCTCGGTCTATTGGAATAGTTGGTCTATCTATCTGATCCGGCTGTCTGTCTGTCGTGTCTGTTGGTCTGTGTGTCTCTCTGGTCTGTCTAGTTTGTCTATTACCCCTCTGTCTGTCTGTCAGTCTGTCATTCGGTCTCGTCTGTCTCTCTGGTCTGTCTGTCTGGATTGTCTGGTCTGTCTAACTGTCTGTCTGTTGGTCTGTCTTTCTGTCTGTATTTCTGTGTGTCGTTCTGTCCAATCGGTCTGTCTGTCTGGTCTGATTGGATTGTCTGTCGGCCTGTCGGTCTTTCTGTCTGGCCCATCTGGTCTGTCTGTCTATCTGTATGTCTGATGATAGGGCTGTCTGTCTGTCTGTCTGTCTGTCTGTCTGTCTGTCTGTCTGGTAGTTCTGTCTGTCTGCACGTCTGTCTATCTACCTGGTCTGTCTGTCAGTCTGCCGGTCTGTCTATGTACTTGTCTGGTCTGCCTGTCTTTCAGACTATCTACCTGTATGTCTGGTCTGTCTGGTCTGTCTGGTCTGTCTGTCTGTCTGGGCTGTATTTTTGGTCTATTAATATGTCTGTCTGTCTATCTGTCAGTTGGTCTGTCTGCCTGCCGACCTGTCTGTCTCTCTGTCTGGTCTGTCTGACTGACCGGTCCATCTCTCTGGTCTGTCTGTCTGTTGTTCTATCTGTCTGTCTGTCTTTCTGTTCTGTCTGGTCCATCTGTCTGTTCTGCCTGATCTGTCTGTCTGTCTGTCGGTCTCTCGGTCTCTCGGTCTATTGGATCAGTTGGTCTATCTGTCTGATCTGGCTGTCTGTCTGTCATGTCTGTTGGTCTGTGTGTCTCTCTGGTCTGTCTATATGCCCCTCTGTCAGTCTGTCGGGCTGTCAGTCGGTCTCGTCTGCCCCTCTGGTCTGTCTGTCTGCCTGTCTGTCAGTCTGTCTCTCTGTCTGTATTTCTGTATGTCGTTCTGTCCAATCTGTCTGTTGGTCTTTCTGTCTGTCCCTTCTAGTCTGTCTCTCTGCCTGCCTGTCTATCTGTATGGCAGTCTATCTGTTGGACTGTTCTATTTGTTCTGTCTGTTTGGTTTGTTTGGATTGTCTGTCTGTCTGTCTGGTCCATCTGTCTATCTGTATGAATGACGGTAGGCCTGCCTGTCTGTCAGTCTGGACTGTCTGGTAGTTCTGTCTGTCTGTCTGCATGTCTGTCCACTTGGTCTGATCGGTCTGTCTGTCTGTCAGTCTGTCGGTCTTTCTGTTTATTTGTCTGATCTGTCTGTCTTTTGGACTGTCAATCTGTATGTCTGATCTGTCGGCCTGTGTGTCTGTCTGTCTGGACTGTCTTTTCTGTCTATTAATATGTCTGTCTGTCAGTCTGTCTGTCAGCCTGCCTGTCTCTCTGTCTGGTCTGTCTGACTGTCCAGTCTGTCTCTCTGGTCTGTCTGTCTGTCGGTCAGTCTGTCTGCCTGTCTGTCTTTCTGTCTGCTCTGTCTGGTCCATCTGTCTGTTCTGCCTGATCTGTCTGTCTGTCAGTCTCTTGGTCTATTGGATCAGTTGCTCTCTCTGTCTGATCTGGCTGCTTGTCTGTCATGTCTGTTGGTCTGTGTGTCTGTCTGGTCTGTCTAGTTTGTCTATATGCCCCTCTGTCTGTCTGTCTGGACCATCTGGTCTGTCTATATGTCTGTCTGTCGGTCTCTCTCGCTGTCTGTATTTCTGTCTGTATTTCTGTATGTCATTCTGTCTAATCTGTCTGTTGGTCTTTCTGTCTGGCCCATCTTGTCTGTCTGTCTATCTGTATGTCAGGCTATCTGTCTGTCAGTCTGTTCTGTTTGTTCTGTCTGTCTGGTCTGTTTGGATTGTCTGTCTGCCTGTTGGTCTGTCTGTCTGGCCCGTCTGGTCTGTCATTCTATCTCTATGTCTGATGGTAGGTCTGTCTGTCTGTCTGTCTGTCTGGTAGTTCTGTCTGTCTGTGTGCACGTCTGTCTGTCTACCTTGTCTGTCTGGTCAGTCTGTCTGTCTGTCTGTCAGTCGGTCTGTCTGTGTACTTGTCTGGTCTGAGGTCTGTCGTTTGGATTGTCTATCTGTATGTCTGGTCTGTCGGTCTGTCTGTATGTCTGATCTGCCTCTTTCTGTCTGTCTGTTGCCTGACTGGTCTGGCTGTCTCTCTGTCTATCTATCTGTTCTTCAGTCTGACTGTCTGACCGACAGTCTATCTGTCTGTCCATCTGGTCTGCATTGTCTTTCTGTGTGTCTGTCTGCTGGTCTGGCTGGTCTATCCGTTTGTCTGTCTGTCTGATATTCCATCTGGTCAGGTCTGTTTTTCTATCTGTTGTTCTGTTAATCTGGTCTGTCAGGACTAGTCTGCCTGTCGTTCTGTCTGTCTGTCTTGCCTGTCTCTCTGTCTGTCTGGTTTGGCTGTCTGTCTCTCTGTCTGTCTGTCGGACTGTCTCTCTGGCCAGTCAGGTCTGTCTTAACTGTCTGTCTGTCTGTTCTGTCCGGTCCATCTGTCTTTCGGTCTGTGTTTCTGTCTGTATATCGGACTGTCTACTTGTATGTCTTTTCTGTCTCTTTCTGGCTGTCATTCTGTCTATCTCTCTGTCTTTCTGTCTGTCTTTCTGCAGGTCTGTCCATCTGGTCTGCCTTGTCTTTCTGCCTGTCTGACTGTAGGTCTGTCTGTCTGTCGGTCTGTCTATATGGCAAGTCTGGTCTGTCTGTCTATCTGCATGTCTGACTGTAGGTCCCTCTGTCAGTCTGTCTGTCTGGGCTATCTGTTAGGTCTGTCTGTCATTCTGCACATCTGTCTGTCTACCTAGTCTGTCTGGTCTGCCTGTCTGTCTGTTGGTCTGTCTGTGTACCAATGTTGGTCTGTCTGTCTTTGGACTGTCTATCTCTATGTCTGGTCTTTCTGGTCTGTCTGATCTGTCTCTTTCTATCTGGCAGGCTGTCGGTCTGTTTTCTGTCTGACCTGGCTATCTCTCTGACTATCTGTCTGTTTTTCAGTCTATCTGCCTGTCTGACTCACAGTCTGTCTGTCTGTCCATCCGGTCTGCCTTGCCTTTCTGTCTGCCTGTCTGTCTGTCTGCCTGTCTGTCTGGTCTATCTGTTGGATGGTCCATCTAGTCAGGTCTGTCAATCTGTCTGTTGTTCTGCAAGTCTAGTCTGTCTGCTCTGCTTGTCATACTGTCAGTTTGTCTTGTCTGTCTCTCTGTCTGTCTGGTTTGGCTGGCTGTCTCTCCGTCTGTCAGTCTGTCTGAACTGTCTGTCTCTCGGTTGGTTTGCCTGTCTGTGCTGTCTGGTCTGTCTGTCTGTCGGTCTGTGTTTCTGTCTGTCTATCATACTGTCTGTCTGTATGTCTGGTTTGTCTGTTCTGTCTATCTGTCTGTCTGGTCTGTCACTTTCTGGCTGTCACTCTGTCTAGCGTTCTGTCCATCTGTCCATCTGGTCTGCCTTGTCTTTCTGTCTGTTTGTCGGTCTGTCTGGTCTGTCTGTCTGTCTGATGGTCTATCTGGTCTGGTCCGTCTGCCTGTCACTGGGTCTGTCTGTATCTCTGGTCTGTCTGTCTGGTCTCTCGGTCTGGTCTGGTTGTCCATCTGTCTATCTGTCTAGGCCATCTGCTTTGTCTGTCTAGTCTGATTGTTTACCTGTCTGCCTGTCGGTCTGCCTGTCTGTCTGGTCTATCTATCTGTCTGTCTCACTGTTAGGTCAGTCTTGTCTATCTGCCTGTCTGTTGGCCTTTCTGTTCTGTCTGATCTGTTTCTCTGACTGTTAGGTCAGACTTGTCTGTCCCTGTGCTTGCTGGTCTATCTGTCTGTCTGTTCGGTCTGATCCATCTTTCTGTCTGTCTGTCTGACGGTCTCTCGATCTGGCTGTCTATCTGGTCTTGCTCTCTGTCTGTCTGTTGGTCTGTGTGTCTCTCTGGCCTCTCTGGTTTGTCTGTCTGCCTCTCTGTATTTCTGTCGGTCTTACTGTCAGTCTCGTCTGTCTATCTGGTCTGTCTGTCTGTCGTTCTGTTTGTCTGTCTGGTCTGTCTGTCTGGTCTGGCTTTCCATCTGCCTGTCTTTCTAGTCTGTCTGTCTGTCTTGTATGTCTGCCTGTCTGTCCCACTGTCAGGGCTGTCTTGTCTGTCTGTCTGTTGGTCTGTCTGTTCTATCTGATCCGTTTGTCTGTCAACCTGCTTGTCTGACTATCAGGTCTGACTTGACTCTCTCTCTGTTTGTTGGTCAGTCTGTCTGTCTGTCATTCGGGCTCTCAGTCTGTCTGTCTATCTGCTCTGTTGGTCTATCTGTCTGTTCTGTCTGTCTGTTGGTCTGTATGTCTAGCTAACCTGTCTGGTTTGTCTGTCTGCCTTTCTGTCAGTCTGGCTGTCTGGTCTGTCTGATCTGTATGGTTTGTCTGTCTGCCTGTCGGCCTGTCTGTCTGTCTGGTCGGCCTGTCTGTTTGTCTGTCTGACCGTCAGGTCTGCCTCATCTGTCTGTCTGTCCTTCTATCTGACAGTTTGTCTGTCTGTCTAGCCTGTATATCTGTCTTGTTTGCCTGGTTTGTCTGTCTTCCTGTCTGCCTGTCATTCTGTCTGTCTGTCTCGTCTGTATATCTGTCTGTCTCACTATCAGGTCAGTCTTGTCTGTATGTCTGTCTGTTGGTCTGTCTGTTCTACCTGGTCTGTTTGTCTAACTGCCAGGTCTGACTTGTCTGTCTCTATGTTTGTTTGTCTGTCTGTCAGCTCTGTATGATTTGTCTGTATGTCTGTCAGTCGGTCTATTGATCTGTCTGTCTATCTGTCTGGATGGGCTGTTTGTCTGTCTGTTATTTGGTGTGCCTCGTTGTTATGTCTGGTTTGTCTCTCTTCCTCTCTGTCTTTTCTGTCAGGTCTGTCTGTTCTGTCTTTTCTGTTTGTCAGACTGCCAGGTCTGACTTGTCTGTCTCTCTGATGGTTGGTCTGACTGCCTGTTCAGTCTGATCTGTCTGTCTGTCTGTCTGCCTGTCTGTTGGTCTCTCGGTCTGTCTGTCTATCTGGTCTGTTGGTCTATCTGTTTGGTACGGCTGTCTGGCTGTCTGTATGTCTGCCTGTTGGTCTGTGTACCTCTCTGCTCTGTCTGGTTTGTCTGTCTGCTTCTTTGACTGTTAGTCTGTTTGCCGGTCTCCTCTGTCTGTCTGGTCAGTCTGTCTGTCATTCTCTCTATCTGTCTTGTCTGCCTGTCTGTCTGGTCTGGCTGTCCATCTATCGCTCTGTCTAGTCTGTCTGACTGTCTGGTCTGTCTGTCTGTCTGTCTGGTCTTGCTATCTGTCTGTCTCACTGTCAGGTCTGTATGTTTGTCTGTCTGTTCAGTCTGGTCTTCCTGTCTGTCTGTCTTTCGGTTTGTCTGACTGTCAGGTCTGACTTGTTTTTCTCTCTGTTTGTTGGTCTGTCTGTCTGTTCTGTCTGATCTGCCTGCCTGTCTGTCTGTCGGTTATCAGCCTGTCTGTCTATCTGGTCTTTTGGCCTATCTGTCTGGTCTGGCTGTCTGTCTCTCTGTTGGTCTGTGTGTCTTGCAGGTCTGTCTGGACAGTCTGTCTGCCTTTCTGTCCGTCTGTTGGGCTTTCTTTCTGGCCTGTCTGATCTGTCTCTTTCTGTCTGTCTGTCTGTTGTCTCTCTGGTCTGGCTGTCTCTCTCTATATCTGTCTGTTTTTGCTCTTTCTGTCTGTCTGCCGGTCTGTCTGGTGTATCTGTCTGTCTGTATGTATGTCTGGTGGTTCATCTGGTCAGGTCTGTCTGTCTGTCTGTTGGTCTGTAAGTCTGGTCTGTCTGGCCTGGTCTGCCTGACGTTCTGTCTGTCTGTCCTGTCCGTCTCTCTGTCTGTCTGGTTTGGATGTCTGTCTTAACTGTCTGTCTGTCGGTCTGTCTCTCTGTCTGCTCTGTCTGGTCAGTCTGTCTGTCAGACTGTGTTTCTGTCTGTATATCGGTCTGTCTATCTGTACATATGGTTTGCATGTTCTGTCTCTCGGTCAGTCTGTCTATCTGGTCGAGCTGTCTGTCTGTTTGTTGGTCTGTGTGTCTCTCTGGCCTGTCTGGTTTGTCTGTCTGCCTCTCTGTCTGTCTGTTGGTTTTACTGACAGACTTGTCTGTTGGTCTGCTCTGTCTATCTGTATGTCTGTCGTTCTCTCAGTCTGTCTGGTCTGTCTGTCTGTTCTGGCTTTCCATCTGTCTTTCTTTCTAGTATGCCTGACTGTCTGGTCTGTCTGCTCAGACCATCTGCCTGTCTGCCAGTTTGTCTGTCAGTCAGTCTGTCTGTCTTGTCTCTCTATCTGTCTGTCTCACTGTCAGGTCTGTCTTGTCTGTCTCTCTGTTTGCTGGTCTGCCTGTCTCTCTGTTTGGTCTGAATGATCTGTCTGTCTGTCTGTCTGATGGACTCTCAGTCTGACTGTCTATCTGGTCTGTTGAGCTATCTGTTTGTTCTGGCAGTCTGTCTGTCTGTTGGTCTGCCTGTCTCACTGGACTGTCTGGTATGTCTGTCTGCCTCTCTGTCTGTCTGTCGGTCTTACTGTTGGTCTCGTAGTCGGTCTGGTCTGCCTGTCTGTCTTTCTGGTCTGTTTGACTATCGGGTCTGTCTGGTCAGCCTCTCTGCCTGTCTCACTGTCAGGTCTGTCTTTCTGTTAGAGTCATAGAGTCATAGAGTTATACAGCACAGAAAGAGGCCCTTCAGCCCATTGTGTCCACACCGGCCATCAAGCCCTGCCTATTCTAATCCCATTTTCCAGCACTTGGTCCTTTCAGGCAGTGAGTTCCAGATTGCAACCAACCTCTGTGTGAATAAGTTTTTCCTCAAATTCCCTCTAAACCTCCTGCCATTTACCCTGAAACTATGTCCCCTGGTTATTGACCCCTGCAATCAGGGGAAATGTTCCTTTCTATCTACACTATCTACGACACTCATAATTTTGTACACCTCAATCAGGTCTCCACTCAGCCTTCTCTGCTCGAAGGAAAACAACCCCAGCCTGTCCAGTCTCTCATCATAGCTGAAGTGCTCCAGCCCAAGTAAAATCCTGGTGAATCTCCTCTGCACCCTCTCCAATGCAATCACATCCCTCCTATAGTGTGGCGACCAGAACTGCACACAGTATTCCAGCTGTGGGCTAACAAGCATTTTGTACAGCTCCATCATATCCTCCCTGCTCTTATATTCTATGTCTCGGCTAATGAAGGCAAGTATCCCATATGCCTTTTTAAGCACCTTATCTACCTGCCCTGCTGCATTCAGGGATCTATGTACATGCACACCAAGGTCCCTCTGATCCTCTGTTCATCCTAGGATCCTACCATTCATTGTGTATTCCCTTGCCTTGCTCATCCTCCCAAAATGCACTACCTCACACATTTTGCCACTGTTCTGCCCAACTAACCATCCCGTCTATATCATCCTGTAGCCTGAGGCTATTTACCTCTCCACCACTTTTTGTATCATCTGCAAACTTACTGATCATACCTCCTACATTTATATCGAAATTATTAATGTACACTACATACAGCAAAGGACCCAGCACCGAACCCTGCAGTACACTGGACACAGGCTTCCAGTCAATAAACGGCATTCGACCATCACCCTCTGCCTCCTGCCATTAAGCCAATTTTGGATCCAATGTGCCAAATTGCCCTGAACTCCATGGGCTCTTACCTTCTTGACCAGTCTCCCATGTGGGACTTTGTCAAAAGCCTTACTGAAGACCATGTAGACTACATCAACTGCACTAACCTCATCCACACACCTAGTCACCCCCTCGAAAAATTCAATGAAATTGGTCAGACATGATCTCCCCCTGACAAAGCCATGCTGCCTATTCCTGATTAATCCCTGCCTCTCCAAGTGGAGACTAATTCAGTCCCTCAGAATTGTTTCCAGTAATTTCCCTACCACTGATGTTAGGCTCGCTGGCCTGTAATTCCCTGGTTTATCCCTACTTCACTTCTTGAACAATGGTACTACATTAGCTGCTCTCCAGTCCTCTGGCACCTCCTCTGTGGCCAGAGAGGTTCTGAAAATTTGTGACAGAGCCCCTGCAATCTGCTCCCTTGCCTCACAAAGCAGCCTGTGATACATCCCGTCAGAGCCTGGGGATTTATCCACTTTTAAGCCCACTGAAACAGCTAGTGCCTCCTCCCCCTTAATTTGTTCAAGTATATCACATTACCCCTGCCTGATTTCTATGCCTGCATTGTCCTTCTCTATAGTGAACACAGATGAAAACTATTCATTTAAAACCTCACCTAAATCCTCCGGGTCTACACATAGATTGCCACTATGGTCCCTAATGGACCCTTCTCTTTCCTAATTAGTAACCAAATTAGTAGCAATGCTGAGGAGGAGGAATTCCTGGAGTGTATATGGGATGGCTTCCTGGACCAATATGTCGAGGAACCAACTAGAGATCAGGCCATCTTAGACCGGGTATTATGTAATGAGAAAGGATTAATTAGCAATAATGTTGTGCGAGGCCCCTTGGGATGGAGCGATCATAATATGATAGAATTGTTCATTAAGATGGAGAGTGAAGTACTTGACTCAGAGACTAGGGTCTTGAATTTAAATAAAGGAAACTACGATGGTATGAGGTGCGAGTTGGGTAGGATTGATTGGGGAATGTTACTCAAAGTGTTGATGGTGGATAGGCAGTGGCAAACATTCAAAGATCACATGGAAGAACTACAGAATTTGTTCATCCCTGTTTGGCATAACAATAAAACATAAAAGTTGACTCAACCGTGGCTAACAAGGGAAATTAGGGATGGCATAAGATCCAAGGAGAGGACATATAAATTGGCCACTAAAAGCAGTAAACCTGAGGATTGGGAGCAGTTTAGGATTCAGCAAAGGAGGACAAAGGGATTAATTAAGAGGGGGAAAATAGTGTATGAAAGTAAGCTTGCAGGGAACATAAAAACTGACTATAAAAGCTGTTATAGATATGTGAGGAGAAAAATATTGGTGAAGTCAAGCATACGTCCCTTGTGGTCAGAATCAGGGGAATAAGAATGGGGAACAAAGAAATGGTAGACCAACTAAATACATATTTTGGTCCTGTCTTCACAAAGAAGGACACAAATAACCTCCCAGAGATGTCGGGGAACATAGGGTCTAATGAAAGGGAGGAACTGAAAGAATTCAGTATTTGTAGGGAAATGGTGTTAGGGAAATTGATGGGATTGAAGGCGGATAAATCCCCAGGCCCTGATAATCTACATCCAAGGGTACTTACGGAAGTGGCCCTAGAAATTGTAGATGCATTGCTGATCATCTTCCAAAATTAGATAGACTCTGGAAGAGTTCCCATTGATTGGAGGGTAGCTAATGTTACCCCACTATTCAAAAAAGGTGGTAGAGAGAAAACGGGGAATTATAGACCGGTAAGCCTGAAATCGGTAGTGGGGAAAATGCTATAGTCCATTATAAAAGATGTAATAGCAGAGCACTTGGAAAACAGTGACAGGGTCGGACAAATTCAACATGGATTTACAACAGGTAAATCGTGCTTGACTAATCTACTGGAATTTTTTGAGGATGTAACTAGTAGAAGAGATAAGGGAGAACCAGTGGATGTGGTGTATTTGGGCTTTCAGAATGCTTTTGATAAGGTCCCGCATAAGTAATTTGCGTGTAAAGTTAAGGCACAGGGGTTTGGGTCAAGGTACTGACTTGGATAGAGAACTGGTTGGCAGACAGGAAGCAAAGAGTTGGAATAAATGGCTCTTTTTCGGAGTGGCAGGCAGTGACTAGTGGGATACCGCAGGGATCGGTCCTAGGACTGCAGCTATTCACAATATATATAAATGATCTAGACGAGGGAACTAGATGTAATATCTCCAAGTTTGCAGATGACACAAAGCTGGGTGGGCATGTGTGCTGTGAGGAGGATGCCGATAAACTCCAGGATTCAGCAAAGGAGGACAAAGGGATTAATTAAGAGGGGGAAAACAGAGTGTGAAAGTAAGCTTGCAGGGAACATAAAAACTGACTATAAAAGCTGTTATAGATATGTGAAGAGAAAAACATTGGTGAAGTCAAGCATACGTCCCTTGTGGTCAGAATCAGGGGAATTATAATGGGGAACAAAGAAATGGCAGACCAACTAAATACATATTTTGGTTCTGTCTTCACAAAGGAGGACACAAATAACCTCCCAGGGATGTTGGGGAACATAGGGTCTAATGAAAGGGAGGAACTGAAAGAATTCAGTATTTGTAGGGAAATTGTGTTAGGGAAATTGATGGGATTGAAGGCCGATAAATCCCCAAGGCCTGATAATCCACATCCAAGGGTAGTTAAGGAAGTGGCCCTAGAAATAGTAGATGCATTGCTGATCATCTTCCAAAATTCGATAGACTCTGGAAGAGTTCCCATTGATTGGAGGGTAGCTAATGTTACCCAACTATTCAAAAAAGGTGGTAGAGAGAAAACGGGGAATTATAGACTGGTAAGCCTGACATCGGTAGTGGGGATAATGCTATAGTCCATTATAAAAGATGTAATAGCAGAGCACTTGGAAAACAGTGACAGGGTCGGACAAATTCAACATGGATTTACAAAAGGTAAATCGTGCTTGACTAATCTACTGGAATTTTTTGAGGATGTAACTACTAGAAGAGATAAGGGAGAACCAGTGGATGTGGTGTATTTTGACTTTCAGAATGCTTTTGATAAGGTCCCGCATAAGAGATTTGCGTGTAAAGTTAAGGCACAGGGGTTTGGGTCAAGGTACTGACTTGGATAGAGAACTGGTTGGCAGACAGGAAGCAAAGAGTTGGAATAAAAGACTCTTCTTCCGAGTGGCAGGCAGTGACTAGTGGGATACCGCAGGGATCAGTCCTAGGACCGCAGCTATTCACAATATATATAAATGATCTAGACGAGGGAACTAGATGTAATATCTCCAAGTTTACAGATGACACAAAGCTAGATGGGCGTGTGTGCTGTGAGGAGGATGCCAAGAAACTCCAGTATGATTTGGACAAGTTGGGTGATTGGGCAGAAGCATGGCAGATGCAGTATAATGTGGATAAATGCGAGGTTATCCACTTTGGTGGCAACAACAGGAAGGCAGATTATTATCTGAGTGGCAATAGATTGGGCGAAGGGGAAGTGCAACGAGACCTGGGTGTCCTTGTGCACCAGTCGCTGAAGGAAGCATACAGGTGCAGCAGGCGGTTAAGAAATCAAATGGTATGTTGGCCATTGTAGTGAGAGGGTTCGAGTACAGGAACAAGGCTGTCTTGCTGCAGTTGTACAGGGCCTTGGTCAGACCACACCGTGAGTATTGTGTGCAGTTTTGGTTGCCTTATCTGAGGAAGGATGTTCTTGCCATGGAGGGAGTGCTGCGAAGATTCACCAGACTGATACCTGGGATGGTAGGAATGACTTTTGAGGAGAGATTGGGTCGGTTAGGCTTATATTCGCTAGAGTTTAGAAGAATGAGAGGGGATCTCATTGAAACATAAAAAATTCTAACAGGGCTAGACAGACTAGATGCAGGAAGGATGTTCCGGATGGTGGGAGAGTCAAGAACCAGGGGTCACAGTCTAAGGATAAGGGGTAAGCCATTTAGGGCTGAGATGAGGAGGAATTACTTCACACAAAGCGTGGTGAACTTGTGGAATTCTCTACCACAGAAGGCAGTGGAGGCCAATTCATTAAATAGATTCAAGAAGGAGTTAGATATATTTCTTAAGGCTAAAGGGATCAAGGGATATGGGGAGAAGGCAGGGACAGGGTCCCGAATTTGGATGATCAGCCATGATCTCATTGAATGGCGGAGCAGGCTCGAGGGGCCGAATGGCCTACTCCTGCTCCTATATTTTTTGTTTCTATGTTTTCCCTGGTTATCCTCTTGCCCTTAATACACTTATAAAACACCTTGGGATTTTCCTTTATTTTGCCCGCCAATGTTATTTCATGCGCCCTCTTCGCTCTCCTAATTTCTTTTATTAAGTACCCCCCGGCACATTCTATACTCCTCTAGGGAGTCCACTGTTTTAAGTCCTTTGTATATGCCAAAAGCCTCCTTCTTTCCCTAACCCATTCTTATATATCCCTTGACATCCAGGGTTCCCTGAGCTTGTTGTTCCCACCCTTGACCTTCATGGGAACATTTTGGCGTTGTACTCTCTATTTCCTTTCTGAAAGACTCCCATTGCTCCGATGTGGATTTTCCTACAAGTAGCTGATCCCAGTTTATTTTGGCCAGATCCTGCCTTATCATATTAAAATCGGCCTTCCCCCAATTTAGAACCTTTATTTCCGGTCCATCTTTATCCTATTCCATGACTACCTTAAATCTCACCGAATTATGGTCACTGACAACAAAATGCGCTCCTACTGACACATCTACCACTTGCCCAGCTACATTCCCTCGAATTAGGTCCAGTACCGCCCCCTGTCTTGTAGGACTTTCTGCATGTTGACTCAAAAAGCTCTACTGGATGCACTTTAACAATTCCGCACCCGCCTTTCACAATCTGGCTATCCTAGTTATTATTGGAGAAGTTGAAATCCCCTACTATTATTATCCTATTATTTATATACTTCTCTGAGGTTTGCCTACATTATCGTTCCTCTATCTCCCCCTGACTGTTTGGGGGCCTATAGTACACTCCCAGCAAAGTGCTTGCCCCCTTTATGTTTTTAAGTTCTACCCATATGGCCTCATTAGAGGAACCTGCTAAGATATCATTCCTCCTTACTGCAGTAATTGACTCCTTGATTGATATTGCGACACCCCTCCTCTTTAACGCCCCCCTTTGTCTCGCCTGAAGATTCTATACCCCGGAACATTGAGCTGCCAGTCCTGCCCCTCCCTCAACTATGTCTCTGTGATAGCAACAATATCAGACTCCCATGTGTTCCTCAACACCTTCAATTCATCTGCCTTACTCGCAAGACTCCTTGCATTAAAATAAATGCATTTTAGCCTTGCCATTCTCCCTTGTGCCATTACATATTTGCTCTGCGTTCCAGGCTGACTTTTTTTCCCCTCTATATTTGGCTGTGCATCACCCCCTACTATATCACTACTCTGTATCCCATCCGACTGTTGGTCTGTCTGTTCTGTCTGTTCTGTCTGGTCTGTCTGCCTGTCAGTCTGCTTGCCTGACTGTCAGGGCTGACTTGACTGTCTCTCTGTTTGTTGGTCAGTCTGTCTGTTCAGTCTGACCCATCTGTCTGTCTGCCTGACAGTCTCTCAGTCTGTCTGTCTATCTGCTTTGTTGGTCTATCTGTCTGGTCCGGCTGTCTGTCAGTCTGTATGTCTATCTGTTGGTCTGTGTGCCTCTCTGATCTGTCTGGTTTGTCATTCTGCCTCTTTTTCTGTCAGTCTGTCTGCCGGTCTCACCTGTCCATCTGGTCGGTCTTTCTGTCTGTCATTCTCTCTATCTGCCTGGTGTCTCTGTCTGTTCTGGCTGTCCATCTCTCTAGTCTGTCTGACTGGCTGGTCAGTTTATCTGCCTATCTACCTGTCGGTCTGTCTGTCCTTCTATCTGTCTATCTCACTGTCTGGTCTGTCTTGTCTGTATGTCGTTCTGTCTGTTGGTACGTCTGTTCAGTCTGTCTGTCTGTCACTCTGTTTTTCTGTCTGTCACATCTGACTTGTTTGTCTCTCTGTTTGTTGGTCTGTCTTTCTGTTCTGTCTGATCTGCCTGTCTATCTATCTGTCGGTCTGTTGTCTGTCTGGTCTGGCTGTCTCTCTCTCTCTATCTGTCTGTTTTTCAGTCTGTCTCTCTGTCAGACTCGCAGTCTAACTGTCTGTCCATCTGGTCTGCCTTGTCTTCCTGTCTGTCTCTCTGTCTGCCTGTCTGCCTGGTGTCTCTGTCTGTTCTGGCTGTCCATCTCTCTAGTCTGTCTGACTGGCTGGTCAGTTTATCTGCCTATCTACCTGTCGGTCTGTCTGTCCTTCTATCTGTCTATCTCACTGTCTGGTCTGTCTTGTCTGTATGTCGTTCTGTCTGTTGGTACGTCTGTTCAGTCTGTCTGTCTGTCACTCTGTTTTTCTGTCTGTCACATCTGACTTGTTTGTCTCTCTGTTTGTTGGTCTGTCTTTCTGTTCTGTCTGATCTGCCTGTCTATCTATCTGTCGGTCTGTTGTCTGTCTGGTCTGGCTGTCTCTCTCTCTCTATCTGTCTGTTTTTCAGTCTGTCTCTCTGTCAGACTCGCAGTCTAACTGTCTGTCCATCTGGTCTGCCTTGTCTTCCTGTCTGTCTCTCTGTCTGCCTGTCTGTCTGGTGTATCTGTCTGATGCTCCATCTGGTCAGGCCTGTCTGTCTGTTACTCTGTAAGTCTGTTCTGCCTGGTCTGGCCTGCCTGTCGTTCTGTCTTGTCTGTCTCTCTGTCTGTCTGGCTTGTCAGTCTGCTTGGTTTGGCTGTCTGCCTTAACTGTCTGTCTGTCGATCTGTCTCTCTGTCTGTTCTGTCTGGTCCATCTGTCTGTTGGCCTTTGTTTCTGTCTGTGTAATGGACTGTCTATCTGTAAGTCTGGTCTGTCTGTTCTGTCTATCTTTCTCTCTGGTCCGTCTGGTCTGTCTCTTTCTGACTCTCTCTCTGTCTATCTCTATTTTTTTCGGTCTGTCTGTCTCACTCGCAATCTGTCTGTCTGTTCATCTGTTCTTCCTTGTCTTTCAGTCTGTCTGTCTCTCTGATGGTCCGTCTAGTCAGGCCTGTCTGTCTGTCTGTTGGATCTGTAAGTCTGGTCTCTCTGGTCTGCCTGTCGTTCTATCTGTCTGTCTTGTCTGTCTCCCTGTCTGTCTGGTTTAGCTGTCTGTCTCTCTTTCTGTCGGTTTGTCTGTCTGTCAAATGTCTGTCTGGACTGTCAGGACTGTCTTTACTGTCTGTCTGTCTGTCATGTCTGGTCCATCTGTATGTCGGTCTGTGTTTTTGTCTGTCTATCTGTATGTCTGGCCTGTCTGATCTGTCTATCTTTCTGTCTGGTCTGTCAAGTCTGTCACTTTCTGACTGTCACTCTGTCTATTTGTCTGTTTTTCGGTCTGGCTGCCTGTCTGGTGGTCTGTCCGTCTGGTCTGCCTTGTCTTTCTGTCTGTCTGCAGTTTGTTTGGTTTCTCTGTCAGTCTGTTGGTCTGTCTGCCTGGCCTTTCTGTCTATCTGTATATCGGACAGTAGGTCTGTCTGTCTGGGTGGTCTGGTAAGTCTGACAATCTGTCTGCATGTCTGTTTGTCTGCCTGGTCTGTCTGTCTTTCTGGCTGTGTACCTGTCTGGTCTGTCTGTTTTTAGGACTGTCTACCTTTATGTCTGGTCTGTCTGTCTATCTATCTGTCTGGACTGTCTGGTCTGTCTTTCTGTCAGGTCTGGCTGTCCGTCTGTCTGTCTACTCTGTGTGTCTGGTCTGTCTAACCTTTCTGTCTGGCTGTCTGTCCGTCTATCTGGACTGTCTGTCATTCTCTCTTTCTGCCTGGTCTGTCTGTCCAACTGTCTGTCTAGTCTGTCTGTCTGTCTGGTCTGTCTCACCTTTTGGTCTCTCTGTCCATCTATCTGGACAGTCTATTTGTCTGCCTGTCAGCCTGTCTGTCTGTCTGACTATCAGGTCTGTCTCACCTTTCTGTCTGCCTGTCCGTCTATCTGGACTGTCTGTCTGTCTGTCGTTCTCTCTGTCTGCCTGGTCTGTCTGTCCATCTGTCTGTCCATCTCTCTGACTAGTTTGTCTGTCTGGTCTGTCTGTCTATCTGTCTGTCTGTCAGACCTGTCTGTCTGTCTGGTCCATCTATCTGCCTGTCTCACTGTCAGGTCAGTCTTGTCAGTCTGTCTTCCTGTTGGTCTGTCTTTTCTGTCTGGTCTGTTTGTCTGACTGTTCGATCTGACATGTCTGTCGCTCTGTTTGTTGGTCTGTCTGATCCGTCTGTCTATCTGTCTGATGGTCTCTCGGTCTTTCTGTCTATCTGGTCTGTTGGTCTATCTGTCTGGTCTGGCTTTCTGTTGATATGTTTGTCTCTCTGGTTTGTGTGTCTGCCACTCTGTCTGTCTTTCAGTCTTTCTGTCTGTCTCGTCTGGCTGTCTGGTGTGTGTGTCTGTTCTGGCTTTCCATCTGTCTGTCTGTCTAGTCTGTCTGACTGTCTGGTCTGTCTGATCAGCCTGTCTGCCTGTCGGGCTGTCTCTCTGACTTGTCTGTCTATCTACCTGTCTCACTGTCAGATCTTTATGTCTGTCTCTTTTGTCTGGTCTGCTTTTCTGTCTGTCAGTCTGTTTGTTTGACTGTCAGGTCTGACTTTTCTGTCTCTCTGTTTGCTGGTCTGTCTGTTCTGTCAGATCTGTATGTCTGTCTGTTGGTTTCTCGGTCTGTCTATCTATCTGGTATGTTGCTCTATCTGCCTGGTCTGGCTGTCAGTTGTCCTGTGTGTATCGCCGGTCTGTCTGGTTTGTCTGTCTTCCTTTCTCTCTGTCTGTCTGTCGGGCTCATCTGTCTTTCCTGCTAGATGTCTGACAGGCCCGTCTGTCTGTCTAAAGGTCTGTCTGCCTGGTCGGTCCGATCTGTATGTCTGCCTGTCAGCATGACTGTCTGTCTGGCCTGCCTATCTATTTGTCTGTCTGACTGTCAGTTCTGTCTCGTCTGTCTGTCCATCTGTCTGGCTGTCCATCTGTCTTTCGGTCTCGCCTGTATGTCTGTCTGGTTGGTCTGTCTACCTGTCTGCCTGACTGTCTGTCTGCTCTATGTATCTGTCTCTCTCACAGTCAGGTCAGTCCCTTCTGTCTGTCTGCCTGTCTGTCAGTCAGTCTGTTTCACTGATTGTCAGGTCTGTCTTGTCTGATGCTGTTTGTTGGTATGTCTGTCTCTCTGTTCTTTCTGATCTGCCTGTTTGTCTGTCTGTCTGTTGGTCTCTTGTTCTGTCTGTCTATCCGATCTGTTGGTCTATATGTCTGGGCTGGCTTTCTGCCTGCCTGTTGGCCTGTGTGTCTCGCTGGCCTGTCTGGTTTGTCTGTCTGCCTTTCTGTTTGTCCATCGGTCTGTCTGTCAGTCTCCTCTTTCTTTCTGTCTGTCATCTGGTCTATCTATCTGTTGGCCTCTCGGTCTTTCTGCCTATCTGGTCTGTAGATCCAACTGTCTGACTCGTTTGCCTGTCTACTGCTTTCTCTGTCTGTCTGTTGGTCTCTTGGTCTGTCTGTCTGTCTGGTCTGTTGGTCTATCTGTCTGGTCTGGCTGACTGTCTTTCTGTCTGTTGGTATGTGTGTCTGTTTGGTCTGTCTGGTTTGTCTCTCTCCCTCTCTGTCTCCCTCTCTGTCTGTCTATCAGTCTGTCTGTCAGTCTGTTCTGTCTGTCGGTCTGTCTGTCTGACTGGTCTGTCTGGTCTGTCTGTCTGCCTGTCTGTCTCCCTGGTCTGTCTGTCTATCTGTGTAAATGTCAGGTCTGTCTCATCTGTATGTCTGTCCCTCTGCCTGTCGACCTAGCCGTCTGGTCTGCCTGTCTTCTGTCTGTCGGTCTGTATGTCAGTCTGTTCTGCCTGTTTCTCCATCTGTCTGTCGGTCTGTTTATCTGACTGTCAGATCTGAATTATCTGACTGTCTGTTGGTCTTTCAGTCTGTCTGCTCTGTCTTTCTCTCTGGTCTCTTGGCCTGTCTTTCTCTCTGGTCTGTTGGTCTATCTCTCTGCCAGTCTACCGGTCCGTCGATCTGTCTGTCTATCTGTATTACATTCAGTTCTGTCTTATCTGTCTGTCTGTCTCTCTGTTGGTTTGTCTGTCTGGTCTATCTGCCTGTTGGTCTGTCTGTCTGGCTGGATGGCTGGCTAGCTGTCTGATCTGCCTGTCGTTCAGTCTGTTTGCCTGACCGCCATTCCTGACTTGTCTGTCTCTCTGTTTGTTGGTCTGTCAGTCTGTCTGTTCTATCTGGTCTGCTTCTCTGTCTGTTGGTCTCTCAGTCTTTGTGTCTATCTGGTCTGTAGTTCTAGCAGTCTAGTCTGACTATCGGCCTGTCTGTCTGTTGCTCTGCATGCCTGTCTGGTCTGTCTGTCTACCCCTCTGTCTGTCGGCCTGTCTGTCTTCATTCTGTCTGTCTGTCTGTCTGGTCTGCTTGGTCTGACTGTCTTCCTCTCGGCCTGTCCATCTCACTGGCCTGTCTATCTGTCTGTCTGACTGTCAGGTCTGTCTCATCTGTATGTCTGCCTGTCAGACTGACTGTCTGTCTGGCCTACTTGTCTGTCTGTCATTCTGTAAATATATCGGTCTGTATATCTGTCTGGTCTGTCTGTTTCTCTATCTGTCTGTCGGATGTTTATCTGACTGTCAGGTCTGAATTGTCTGACGCTTTGTTGATCTGTCTGTCTCTCTGCTCAGTCTGGTCTGTCTTTCTCTCTTGTCTGTTGGTCTCTCGGTTTGTCTTTCTCTCTGGTGTATCAATCTGTCAGTGGTCTGGCTGTGTGTCTGTCTGCCTGGTCTGTCTTGCTGTCTGGTCTGACTGTCTGTTTGCATGTCTATCTGGTTTGCCTGTCTACGTCTCTGTTTGACTGTCGTTCTGTCTTTCTCTCTGTTGGTCTTTCTTTCTCTCTGGTCTGTTAGTCTCTCAGTCTGTCTTTCTCGCTGGTCTGTCGGTCAATCTGTCTGGTCTGACTGTCTGTCTGTCGGTCTGTGCACCTATCTGGTCTGTCTGGATTGTCTGTCTACCTCTCTGTCTGACTGTCATTCTGTCTGTCAACTCTGTCTGTCGTTCTGTCTGTCGGTCGGTCTGGTCTGCCTGTCTGATCTGTATATCTGTCTCACTTTCACGCCTGTCTTTTCTGCCTGTCTGTCTCTCTATCGGTCTGACTCTCTGTCTGGTCTGTCTGTTTTTCCGTCTGGCTGTCGGTCTTATTTCAGATTGTCACGTCTGATTTGTCTGTCTGTTTGTCTCTCGGTCTGTCTGTTTATCTTTTCTGTTGGTCTATCTGCCTGATCTCTCCATGTGTTTGTCTGTCAGCTCTGTCTGTCTGGACAGGCTCTCTGTCTGTCTCTCTGTTGGTCTGTCTGGTTTGTCTCACTCCCCCTCTGTCTGTGGGTCTGTCTGTTTGGCTCATCTGACTATCTGTCTATCTCTGTCAATCTGTCTGTCTGACTGGCAGGTCTGTCTTGTCTGTCTGTCTGTCCTGTCTCGTCTGCTTGCCGGTTTGTCTGTCTATTCTGTCTGGCTGTTACTGTGTCTGCCTGTCTGTTCTGTCTGTCTCTTTGTTGGTCTGTCTGTCTGGTCTGGTCTGGTGGTGGAATGAGCTTCCACCACCTTCTCAACTATTGCGCTCCAGATCCCGACAACTCTGAGTGGATAAAAAATCTAATTTCCCTTCTAAATCTTTTTCCAATGACTTTAGAACTATGACTCCCAATTATTCACCCACTTGGCAGAGGGACTCTTTCTTCCCTACTTGTTTTTATTGGTTTTGGGGATTTGGGTATCGCTGGCCAGGCCAGCATTTATTGCCCATCCCTAATTGCCCTTGAGAAGGTGGTGATGAGCTGCCATCTGGAACCGCTGCAGTCCGTGTGGTGAAGGTACTCCCAGTGTTGTTCGGGAGGGAGGGAGTTCCAGGATTTGGACTCAGCGCTGATGAAGTATTGGCGATATACTTCTATATCAGGATGATGTGTGTCTTGGAGGGGAAATTGCCGGTGCTGGTATTCACATGTCCCTGCTGCCCTTGTCCTTCTAGGTGGAAGATGTTTTGGATTTCGAAGGTGCTGTCAAAGAAGCCTAGGCAAGTTATTGCATTGTATTAAGTCGATGATACACACTGCAGCCAATGTACCCCAGTGGTGGAGGGAGTGAATGTTTGAGGCGTTGGATGGGGTGCCAATCAAGCGGGCTGCTTTGTCCTGGATGTTGTCGTGCCTCGAGTGTTGTTGGAGCTGTACCCAGAGTATTCCATCACACTCCTTAATTGTGACATGTTGATGGTGGAAAGGCATTGGGAGTCAGGAGGTCAGACACTCGCCGCAGAATACCTAGCCTCTGACCTGGTCTTGTTGTCACAGTATTTATGTGGCTGGTCCAGTTAAGTTTCTGGTCAATAGTGACCCCCAGGAATAACAACAGAAAACGCTGGAAAAACTCAGCAGGCCAGGCAGCATCCATGGAGAGAGAGAGACAGTGCTTCTTTTTCTCACATTGAACAACCTCTCCTTTGACTCCACTAATTTCCTCTAAATCAAAGGTGACCACATGTGTCCTAGCTATGCCTACCTTTTCGTGGGATATGTGGAACACTCTTAGTTCCAGTCCTACTCTGGTCCCCTCCCTCAACCATTTTTCCGGTACATTGATGACTGTATCGGTGCCATCTCCTGCTCTTGCCCTGAACTATAATATTTCATTCACTTTATTTCCACTTTCCACCCTTCCCTCACCTTCACGTGGCCCATCTCCGAGTCTTCCCTTCCCTTCCTCGACTTCTCGTCTCCATCTCTGGGGATAGATTATTGACAAGCATTCACTACAAGCCGACTGACTCCCACAACTACCTGGACTACACTTCCTCCCACCCCACCTCCTGTAAGGACTCTATTCCATTCTCCAAGTTTCTCCATCTCTGCCGCATCTGCTCCGATGATGCCACCTTCCACACCAGTGCTTCCGATATGTCTTCCTTTTTCCACAACCGAGGATTTCCCGTGGTTGACATGGACCTCGACCATATCCATTCTATCTCCCGCACTTCTGCCCTCACCCCTGCCCCTTCCTCCCGGAAGCTCGATAGAGCTCCACTTGTCCTCACCTTTCACCCCACCAGCCTTCACATTCAACAGATCATCCTCCACCATTTCACCACCTCCAGCATAATCCCACCACCAAATGCTTCTTCACCTCACCGCCCCTTTCAGCATTCTGTAGGGACCGCTCCATCCATGACACCCTAGTCCGCTCCTCTACCAACCCCAGCACCCCCTCCCCTTCGCCCGGCACCTTCCCGTGCAAGCACAGGAGAAGCAACACATGCCTTTATACCTCCCTCCTTCCCACTGTCCAGGGACCCAAACACCCCTTCCAGGTTAAACAGCGATTTATTTGTATTTCTTGCAATTTAGTATACCGTATTCGCTGCTCATGATATGGTCTCCTCTACATTGGGGAGACCAAACGCAGATTGGGTGGTCACTTTGCAGAACACCTCCGTTCAGTCCGTAAGAGGGACCCCAAACTCCCGGTGGCCTGTCACTTTAATTCACCACTCCATTCCCACTCAGACCTCACCATCCTCGGCCTCTTGCATTGCTCCATGGAAGCTCAGTGTAAGCTCGAGGAACAGCACCTCATCTTTCGATTAGGCACTCTACAGCCCTCTGGACTCAACATAGATGTCAACAATTTCAGATCATAACCTCCGCCCCTATCACATATATATATTTTATTTTTTATTTAACACCACTTTTTGTTTGTGCCTTTTTTTCTTCCCTCCCACAGGGCAGCTGTCCTTCATTCTGCCAGCAAAATTCACACTTCATCTACAGCTGTCCTTTGTTCCTTAACCTCACCCATTACCACCTGCTCTTGCCTTGAATATCTCTTAATGTCTCCCAGCGTCTCTTAATCCCTCCTGCTTTCTATCCTATCACTGACCTTCCCTTTTGTTTTCACCCACTCCACCTTTTCCCAGCCCCTAAACTTGCTTTCCATTTCCTGCTTTTTTCCAGTGCTGATGAAAGGTGTTCGACCTGAAACGTTAACTCTGTATCTCTCTCCACGGATGCTGCCTAGCCTGCTGAGTTTTTCCAGCGTTTTCTGTTATTTTGGATGTCCAGCATCCGCAGTATTTTGCTATTTCATTGTATTAGTGACCCCCAGGATGCTGATGGTGTGGAATTTGGCGAAGGTAATGCCGTTGAATGTCAAGGGGCGGTGGTTAGACTTTCAATTGTTGGAGATAGTCATTTCCTGGCTCTTCTGCAGTGCGAATGTTACCTGCCACTTATAAGCCTAAGCCTGAACGTCATTCAGGTCTTGTTGCATACGGGCATGGACTGCTTGATTATCTGAGGAATTGTGAATGGCGCTGAAAACTGTGCAGTCATCAGCGTAAATCCCCATTTCTGATCTTATGTTGGAGAAAAGGTCATTGATGAAGCAGCTGAAGATGGTTGGGCCTAGGACACTTACTCTATCAAACCAGATTATTCTCTCCCCCCAGCTCCAGAGTGAGTGAGGCCAGGACAAACAGCAAAATTCCTGCCCTGCAATCTCCAATCACCATCAAGAGTCTTGTTAGGAACATAACTGGAGTTGAATGTACACTTTGTGTGTTCAAAATCGTGTCTACTTATTTGTATAGCTCTAGGTACATAGGTTCCTAAGAACGCCGGAAATTGGAGCGGGAGTTGGCCATACGGCCCCTCGAGCCTGCTCCATCATTCAACAAGTTCATGGATAATTTCTTATCTCAACATCACACCCCTGCCCTAACCCCATATCCATTGATTCCCTTGTATTAAGATGTAGCGATCTCAGTGTTTCATATTCTCAACGACTGAGTATTCACAGCCCTCTGGGCCAGAGAATTTCAAAGATGCACAGATCACTCGGGACAGAGTGGAACTGACCAATTCCAGACCTCTGCTCTGATTGGGAATGGGTTGCTTCACCTGAAACAACATCCCTTCTGCCCCACACTAAAATCACTCAATCCTTATCCTCCGTTGTCATTTACAAATATTTCACACCTGATGTGATCTAACCAGGACTTTGTATAGCTGTAAAAAAAAACCTTCTCCCCTTTATATAACTGCCTCTGTAACAAATTATACAGCAAGTTTAATGAGGTTTTATATAGTGACTCTGAAATATAAAAACCGATTAATCAGAATAAAGGAATTAAAAATCGGTTTGAAATCAATTCCATCATTTTTTTAATTTCAAAACTATATAAGAATCGCGAATTCAACTGTCATTGGATCTTGGAAAACGCATCAGGCACCACATTCTGTGCATCGACACTGTAGACTCCAACACCTAGGAACATAAGAAATAGGAGCAGGAGTCAGACATTCGGCCCCTCGAGCCAGCTCCGCCATTCATTAAGATCATGGCAGATCATCGACCTCATCTCCACTTTCCTGCACTCTCCCCATATCCCTTGATTCCCTTACTATTCAAAAATCTATCGATCTATGTCTTGAATACACTCAATGACTAAGCCTCCACAGCCCTCTGGGGTAGAGTGTTCTAAACTTTCACCACCCGCTAAGTGAAGAAATTACTCCTCAGCTCAGTCCTAAATGGCCGACCCCTTATTCTGAGACTGCGACCCCTGGTTCTAGACTTCCCAGCCAGGGAAAACATCCTCCCTGCACCTACCCTGTCAAGCCCTGTAAGAATTAAGTATGTTTCAATGAGATCACCTCTCATTCTTCTAAACTCTAGAGAATATAAGCCTAGTCTACTCAACCTCTTTCAATATTGTTTTTTCTTAACTCTCAGTTTTAAATGCGAATCGGGGCGTCAGATATTTACAATCTATATTAATAACTTACATAGTAGGACCGAGTGTAATGTATTCAAGTTTTCTGACGATACAAAGCTAGGTGGGAAAGGGATGTAGACAGGTTAAGTGAGTGGGCAAGAATGTGGCAGATAGAGTATAATGTGGGGAAATGTGAGGTTATTCATTTTGGTAAGAAGATTAGAGAAATAGAATATTTTTAAATGGTGAGAAACTATTAAACGTTTGTGTTCAGATGGATTTGGGTATCATTGTACACGAAATACAGAAAGTGAATATGCAGGTACAGTAAGCAATTAGGAAGGCACATAGCATGTTGGCCTTTATTGTAAGTGGTTTAGAGTACAAGAGTAAGGAAGTCTTGCTGCAATTGTACAGGGCTTTGTTGGGACTGCACTTGGAGTACTGGGTACTGTTTTGATGCCCGTAACTAAGGAAGGATAAACTTGCCTTAGATTGGGTGCAAGGAAGGTTCACTAGATTTACTCCTGGGGTGAGAGGGCTGTCCTATGATAAGAGATTGAGTAGAATGGGCCTATACTCTCGGGCCTTCAGAAGAATGAGAGGAGATCTCTTTGAAACACATAGAGGCCTTGAGAGTGCAGCTGCTGAGAGGCTGTCCCTTCTGGCTGGAGAGTCTAGAACCAAGGGTCACAGTCTCAGAATAAAGGGTCGGCCATTTTGGACTGAGGTGAGGGGAAATTTCTTCACTCAGAGGGATTTGAATCTTTGGAATTCTCTACCTCAGAGGGCTGTGGCTGTTCAATCATTGAGTATGTTTTCGGGACGGTTATCTGGACCAATATGTCGAGGAGCCGACTCGAGATCAGGCCATTTTAGACTGGGTATTGTGCAATGAGAAGGGACTTATCAGCAATCTTCTTGTACGAGGCCCCTTGGGTCAGAGCGATCATAATATGATCGAGCTCTCAGTCGAGATGGAGAGTGAGGAAATTGAATCAGAGACTAAGGTCCAGAACTTAAATAAAGGGAATTATGAGGGTATGAGACGGGAATTGGGTAAGATTGATTGGGTGGTGTTTCTGGGGGGATTGACAGTGGATAGACAATGGCAAGCATTCAAAGATAGAATGGAAGAATGGAAGAACATGTTTATACCGGTTTGGCATAAAAATAAACCTAAAAAGGTGACTCAACCGTGGATAACGAGGGAAATTAGGGACAGCATAAAATCAAAAAAAAGGGCATATCAACTGGCAAAAAAAAGCACCAGACCGGAAGATTGGGAGCAGTACAGGATACAGCAAAAGAGGAAAAAGGGATTAATCAGGAAGGGGAAAATAGAATACGAAAGTAAACTTGCAGCAAACATAAAGACAGACTGCAAAAGCTTTTATCGGTATATCAGGAGGAAAAGACTGGTAAAATTCCAAGTCGGTCCCTTGCAGTCCGATTCGGGAGAATATATAATGGAGAATAAGGAAATGGCAGACCAATTAAACTCATACTTTGGTTCTGTATTCACAAAGGAGGACACAAATAACCTCCCAGGAATATCGGCAAACATAGGGACTAATGAGAGGGAGGAGCTGACAGAAATTAGTATCTCTAGGGATATGGTGTTGGGTAAGTTGAGGGGACTGAAGGCCGACAAATCCCCGGGGCCTGATAAATTACATCCTAGGGTACTTAAGGAGGTGGCCCTGGAGATAGCAGATGCTCTAAGGATCATCTTCCGGAACTCCATTGATTCGGGAACAGTACCCGTGGATTGGAGGGTAGCTAATGTTACCCCAATATTTAAAAAGGGGGGTAGAGAGAAAGCAGGGAATTATGGACCAGTAAGCCTTACATCGGTTGTGGGCAAAATGCTAGAGTCCATTATTAAGGATAAAATAGCGGAGCACTTGACAAATGGGGAAAGGATCGGACAGAGTCAACATGGATTTACAAAGGGTAAATCGTGTTTGACTAACCTGCTGGAATTTTTTGAGGAAGTAACTGGTAAAATAGATGGGGGAGAGCCAGTGGATGTGGTGTACCTTGACTTCCAGAAAGCCTTCGATAAGGTTCCACACAAAAGATTATCATGCAAAATTAAGGCTCATGGGATTGGGGGCAAAGTATTAACGTGGATAAAGAACTGTCTGGCGGATAGAAAACAGAGATTTGGAATAAACGGCTCGTTTTCGGAGTGGCAGGCAGTGACCAGCGGGGTGCCGCAAGGATCTGTCCTGGGACCCCAGCTGTTCACAATATATATAAATGATCTGGATCAGGGAATTGGATGCAATATTTCCAAATTCGCTGACGACACTAAACTAGGAGGAGGGTTGGGCTCTGATGAGGATGTCAGGAGGCTACAGTGCGATTTGGACAGGTTGGGGGAATGGGCGGATACGTGGCAGATGCACTATAATGTGGATAAATGCGAGGTTATCCACTTTGGGGGTAAAAACAGGAGGGTAGATTATTATCTAAATGGCAATAGATTGGGAGATGGGGAAGTGCAGAGGGACCTGGGTGTTCTTGTGCACCAGTCACTGAAGGAGAGCATGCAGGTGCAACAGGCGATTAAGAAGGCAAATGGTATGTTGGCCTTCATATCAAGGGGGTTCGAGTATAGGAATAGGGATACCTTACTACAGCTGTACAAGGTGCTGGTGAGACCGCATCTGGAGTATTGTGTACAGTTTTGGTCGCCCCATCTGCGGAAGGATGTGCTTGCCATGGAAAGAGTGCAACGACGATTCACCAGGCTGATACCTGGAATGGCGGGAATGACCTACGAAGAGAGATTAAATAGTTTGGGCTTGTACTCACTGGAGTTTAGAAGATTGAGAGGGGATCTCATCGAAACATATAAAATTATGGCAGGCCTGGACAGGCTGAATTCAGAGAGAATGTTTCCAATGGCCGGGGAGCACAGAACCAGGGGCCACAGTCTAAAAATAGCGGGCAAATCATTTAAAACAGAGATGAGGAAGAATTTCTTCACTCAAAGAGTGGTGAGCCTGTGGAATTCCCTGCCACAGAGGGCTGTGAAGGCTAATTCAATAAATATTTTCAAGAGAGAATTGGATATATTTCTGAAGGCTAAGGGGATTAAGGGTTACGGAGAAAAGGCGGGGACGGGGTACTGAACTGGTAAGATCAGCTATGATCTCAGACGAAGATCAGCCATGATCTCATTGAATGGCGGAGCAGGCTCGAAGGGCCGAATGGCCTACTCCTGTTCCTATCTCTATGTTTCTATGTTTCTATGTTTCTATGTTCAAGGCTGAGATCGAAAGATTTTTGGACAAAAAGGGAATCAAATTAAATGGGAATAGTGTGGGAAAGTGGAGTTGAGGTTAAAGATCAGCCAAGATCTTATTGAATGGCAGAGCAGGAGAGATGCGCGGTATGGCCGACTCCTGCTCCTATTTCCTATGCTCTTACGATACATAGTTGAACTGCAAAGTTTTGCAGGGCTAAGAGGAAAGAGCCGGGGAGTGGGACTAAGTAGTTAGCTCTTTCAGAGAGCCAGTACAGGCACGATGAGCTGAAAGAAATCTTGCGCTGTATCGTTCAATGATTCTATTAATAGATCAATTTCTGCCATTCTGTACAGCCCTCCTAAACAATGCACCGGAATTCTATTTCGGTAAAGGAGCTGTTCATGCTCACATCCTCTTCAGCCTCAGGCACGCGTCATCTTTGCCCTCCCGCTCACATCCCCTTCACCCTCACGCTCGCGTCCCCATCGCCCTCCAACTCGTGTCCCCTTACCCCGCACCCTCGCATCCCCTTCCCCCTCCCCTTTCACTTCCACCTCCCCCTCCCCCTCCCCCTCGCTTGCCCGTCCCCCTCCACCCTCACGTCCTCTTCCCCCCTCAAGTCACCTTCCCCCTTGCATCCCCTTCCCCCCTCACGTTACCTTCCCCTCCCCTTCGTGTCCCCATCCCCCTCCCCATTCCCCTCGCGTCCCCTTCCCCCTCCCCGTCCCCCTCGCATCCCCTTGCCCTCGCATCCCCTCCCCATCCCCTCCCGTTCCCCTCCCCCCTCACCACCCACCTCCCCCTCGCGTCCCCTTCCCCCTCCACCTCGCTTCCCCTTCCCCTCACTTCCACTTCCCCCTCACGTCCCCTACCCACTCCCACTCCCCTTCCCCTTCCCCCTCACCATCACCCTCCCCCTCGTGTCCCCTTCCTCCTCCTCCTCATGTCCCCTTCCCCCTCCTTCCCCCCCTCGCTTCCCCCTCCCTCCCCCCTCGCTTCCCCTTCCCCCTCCCTCTCCCCCTCACTTCCCCCTCCCCTTCCCTCTCCCACTCACTTCCCCCTCGCCCTCGCATCCCCTTCCCCCTCCCTCTCCCCCTCACATCCCCTTCCCCCTCCCTCTCCCCCTCGCTTCCCCCTCCGCCTCCACTTCCTTTCCCCTTCCCCTTCCGCCCTCCCCCTCACGTCACCCTCCCACTCCCAACTCCCCCCTCGCGACCCCTTCCCCCTCCCCTTCCCCCCTCACGTCCCCCTCCCCCTCCCCACTCCCCGCCCGTGTCCCCTTCCCCCTCCCCATCCCCCCTCGCGTCCTCTTCCCACTCCCCTTCCCTTCACGTCCCCTTCGCCCCGCATCTCCTTCCCCTCCCCCTCGCACATTCCCCTCGCATCCCCGTCCCCCTCCCCCTCCCCCTCCCGTCCCCATGCCCCTCCCCCTCGCGTCCCCTTCCCCCTCCCCATCGCGTCCCCCTCCCCATCGCGTCCCCCTCCCCATCGCATCCCCTCCCCTTTCCCCCTCCCCCTCGCATCCCCGTCCCTTTCCTCTCATGTCACCTTCCCCTCCCCCACGCCCCTTCTCCTTGCGCCCCCTTCCCCACCTCCCCATCACGTCCCCCTCCCCCTTCCCCATCCCCGTTGCTTCCCCTTCCCCCTCCCCCTCCCCCTCCCCTTCCCCTCCTCCTCATGTCCACTTCCTCCTCCACTTCCCCTCCAGCTCCCCCTCATGTCCCCTTCCCCCTCCCCTTCCCCTTCCCCCTCTCCCTCCCCTTCCCCTCCCCCTCATGTCCCCTTCCTCCTCCACTTCCCCTCCACCTCCCCCTCATGTCCCCTTCCCCCTCCCCTTCCCCCTCCCCCTCCCCCTCCCCTCCCCCTCCCTCTCGCGTCCCCTTCCCCTTCCCCCTCCCCCTCTCCCTCACGTCTCCTTCCCCCTTCCCTTCCCCCTCGCATCCCCTTCCCCCTCGCGTGCCCTTCCCCCTCGCATCCCCTTCCCACTCCCCCTCCGTCCCCTTCCCCCTACCCAAGCGTCCACTTCCCCCTTCCCCTCACGTCCCCGTTCCATCAAGGTCATCATCTGAATCCTGTGCAGTAGAATTCTTGCATGAACTCACCCAGTAGTGAGCTGACACCCGATCGGCCTCTTTCCCCTGGCCTGGCTGCAGCCCACTGGTGTTCAGTAGATCACCACGTGCAGAGCCCGCCTCCATACTACACTCTAAAATCCTCGCAGTGCCATTTCCTGAGCTGGTGCCTTTGACTGCCAGATGCACTGATGGTGTGTCTTCTTCTCCTCTTTCAATGCTCTCCTCCATCGATTTAGGGACTGGCTGTTCATGTTGGAATTCTTGCATAACTGAAAGGAGAAAGGCACACGGGTCAGGATGTGGTGAGGAAAGGGGAAAGCAAGATACCCATGCATACACCATCAACAGCCTATAAGTGAGTATAGTGTGTGAGCTGAGGGGCAAATGGGATGTGAGAAGAAGGATTAGGTGTGAGCAGACCGTCATCATAAGCAATGATTTCAACTTTCCCGTTCGCCACGGCCTCTGTGAATGCTGCTCGAATGATGTCGGGCGCTGTTCCCTCCAACTCCATCAGGTTCTCCAGACGGGCTTTCCCTCCACCCATCTGCTGTGGCTGCTGGTGGTTAACAGCAACCATTTCCTGCAAGAGAACTTGAAGTGTCAGTGAGTGTGGTGCTTTGTGTTTTGGTGATGTGCCTGCCATTGTTGAATAGTTGCCAGTGTGTGCTATGTGTGTGATGTGGTTGTGTGTCTTGCAGCAGTGGTCAGTGTGTGTGGGTCACGTGAATCTATGATTCTGAAGTATGATTGGTGATTGCTAGAGACTGTAGGTAGGTGAGTGATGGGGGTGTGGCCCATTGAGCAATGTGTGAGACTTGTGGTGCAGAGGGTGTGATATGGCATTTGATAATGTATTCATGCAAATTGACCACTCATCTGAGGTCAATAAACTTTTTGATGCACAGTAGCCAGGTCCTGGGCCTAACTCTTGTCGCACTGACGGCTTCAGCGATCTCTCCCGCAGTCTTCTGGTTTTCTGCCTTGAAGGCCTCTTGAGCCCTAGGATGGTGTGTCTTCTTCTCCTCTTTCACTGCTCTCCTCCATCGATTCAGGGACAGGCTGGCCAAGTTGGAGATCTTATGTAACTGAAAGGGGAAAAGCACAAGGGTCAGGATGTGCTGATGAAAGGGGGAAAAGCAAGAGACACATGCATATACCATCAACAGCTTATAATTGAGAATATATTGTGGGCTGAGGGGCAAGTGGGATGTGAGAAGACGGATTAGGTGTGAGCAGACCGCCATCATCATCAATGCTTTCAACTTTCCCGTTCACCACGCACTCTGTGAATGCTGCTCGAATGCTGTCGAGCGCTGCTCCCTCCAACTCCATCAGGTTCTCCAGACGGTCTTTCCCTCCACCCATCTGCTGCAGCTCCCGGTGGTTATCATCGACCATTTCCTGCTAGAGAAAGTGAGGTGTCAGTGCACGTGGTGCTTTGCATTTGGATGATGTACCTGCCATTGTTGAATAGTTACCAGTGTGTGCTAGGTGTTGTGAAGTGGGTGTGTGTCTTGCAGCAGTGGTCAGTGTGTGTGGGTCATGTGAAACTATGATTGAGTAGTATGAGTGGTGATTGCTAGAGATTGTTTGTAGCTGAGTGACTGGGGTGCGGCACATTGAGCAATGTGCGAGGCTTGTGGTGCAGATGGTGCGATATGGCATTTGATGATGCATTCACCCACCTTGACCACTCGTCTGAGAACATTAAACTTTTGTGGTACTGCATCCAGGTCCTGGAGCTAACAATTGTCGCAACACAGCCCTCTGATGTTCTGCCTTGAAGGCCTCTTGATCCTCTGGGATAGATGGCCTGAAGCGTTTATGAAACCCCAGGACCAAGGCCTGATTGCTGCATCTGAAAAAGTACTCATCCTTTCCCTAAGCTGTTAGAACATGACTCTCTCCACAATGACAATGAGTTGCTTCTGCATCAAAGCACTTCCTCCTAAAGTAGTGCAGTGAACCTAGGCCAAACTTTATTGGCCATTAGAATGCACATGATACTGCCCCCCTGTTCAGTGCTATGCCAATCAGCAGCGGGTTTAGGGCTGAGATCAGCTTTGCAATCATTTCAAAGAGCAGGATTTTGTGTGTTGCCTGCAACACTTACAAATGACTGGAGCAGATCGATCTTTGCGCTGCCTGCGCCTGTTTTCAGGCCTTGTACAATTTCTAGAGCTTTATTACAGATCACAACAAATTGCCGCATAACAACAATGCTCCTCATGTCCCTACTGGATTTTGTTGCCAATTATCTTAAATCTGTGTCCTTTGGTAACCGACCCTCCCGCCAGTGGAAACAGTTTCTCCCTATATACTCTATCAAAGCCCTTCATGATTTTGACTGCCTCATGTAAATCTACACTTATCTGCTTTAAGAAGAACAATCCCAGATTCTCTAATCTCTCCACATAACTGAAGTCGCCGTAACAATTCAGGGAGTAAGTCTTTGTGTAATGGGGATCCCTGGAAATGTGATTTATTTGCACTTTGCTCCTGGAAGTGAGAAAATAAGTGCAAGAAACTCCTGACAGTGAGTTCTTTGCAGGGCTTCTGTGGAACAGTTAGTATTTGTGGATGGGTTCCCAGTAATTGTGCCATAACCCCAGTAATTTCCATGCAATTGTAAATCTTTATTCAGTTACCAATGACTCCATCACCATTTACAATAATAGGGCTCTTGGAATCTTGTCACATGGGTTTCTGGATGCGTATCAATAATAGTGGGGTTCCCTCAAGAATATTTCAATGTTTAGAGCAGGAAAATGGCCATATCTGACTATGTGCAGGGTCAATGGTTGTGTATTTCTGGGAAAGATTCTGAGTCATGTGCAGGCATTCCTTGCGGTTGGCAGGAGTGTGTCAGCATTTTGTGGGCAATGGAAATAGGAAAATGTTTGTCATGGATCTTCAGGAATGAGTAAAGAATATTCCCGGGGTCACAAACACATGGGCCCAGAAATTCGGGTCGGAGGCTTCCCATGGGTCCAAGCCGCTGACCTGCATTTACCTAGTGCGCCGGCCGTTGAGCTGTGGGCCTGCATGGGATTTCGATCCTGGGCCTCCTCCAACTGCCGGTACGCAGTTTCGATATCCCAGGGACGCGGTTCGTTCGATGTATCCCCTGGGATCACGTGGGCCATGGAGAGCCAATCGTAGCAGGGAATGCTTCATTCATAAGTTTGACAGGAAGAGCTGTCAAATCTATAATTACTCTAAGCTCCAATACATCACTAAAACTTGAAATAAATTTTTAAAAATCACATTTTTAGAATAGCTATAAATTACGTGAAATAGCTATTTTAAACAATAATTTAAATTTGTGAAAAAAATAATTACATTTTCTAACGGGGCTAAAAATGAACCTACCTTTCTTTAAAGTATTTAAAATAATAAAACTGTGACAAAATGATTTAATTTTAATTAATTCACCACTGGGCCATGGTTTGCTTTCACTGACTGAGGTTGAAGTCCACACTGAGAACTGGATAGAAATTCTCTGAAATTACAGAACGTCATTATCACAGAGATCATCAGAAACCTGTAAATAATCCTGTTCTTGCTTCACCCAATATGGTCATACTGGCGATTGCACAGAGCGTGTTTAATCCTGAGCTTCGGGGAGATTCAAATTACTTCTGTGCAATATCGGGTTAAATATAATTTATGATATTGCAACACGTTCTGTGAAAGAGATTAACTGAATATGTTTGTTTAGTCACTGTAAATAATGTCAGTCTCCTTTGCGCCCTAATCATGTCAGTGGAGATTTCTCCCGCCTTATATAAGGGCCTTCGCTCAGTGTGTTAACCCAGAGTGTCTCTCGGAGCTTGGTCTACAGAAGAACCCAGGATCAGCACTCTGCAGAAGTTTGAAGAAAGGATCGGAGACCTCCATGAGAAAATATGGCAATGGCTGCAACTCTACGTGTGCAGAAGATTTATTATCCCACCCTTGCTGTTATTGGTGTCCCTGGTAAGTCTCTATCTCGTAGTATTAATCCTGTAATCATTTTTATTGTATTCCTGTCTGGAACTGTCAAATCCCAGTTGCTGTTGGTGTTCCTTGTAAGTGTCCCTGTCCCTATTTCATGCAGTAAACGATATTTAACTGTAAACACTGTGCTAATTATGCAAGTCTCCATATCCAACAATTCATTGTATTCTGTTTACTCCTCTTGCTGTGTGATTGAAAGTATATTGTTCCTTGGCAGTGTTACTGGGTGATTTATTGAATGAATCATTCCAGCGGCGTTCTGGAGCCACGTCATGATCCAAAACGTGACGTGGCCAGGAGGGAGCAGCTGATTGGGTGAGTATGGCCAGGGAGTATTTATACTCTATAGATTGACAGTTAAGCTTCATGGTTTATAAAGTTTAGAAGGTCTTCATTTTTTGGTGTTTATAGTTTCTAGTGTTAGTAACCAAGGGCCCTTGAGTGTATCGTTTAATTGTAGTGTAATAGGTGGTATTGATTGATTTAAATTACTTTAAATTAATTGAAGGGTAAGTCATGGCAGGACAGCTTGGTGTCGTGGTATGTTCCTCCTAAACTATTTGGGAATCAGGGAAAATTCCTGTGTCCCTGACGACCATGTGTGTGGGAAGTGTTTCCAGCTGCAGCTACTGGCAGACCGCATTGCATCGCTGGAGCTGCGAATGGATACATACTGGAGCATTTGCGATGCTGAGGATGTCGTGTATATCATGTTTAATGAGTTGGTCACACCGCAGGTAAAGGCAGCACAGGCAGAAAGAGAATGGGTGACCATCAGGCAGAGTAGTAGGCGCAGGCAGGTAGTGCAGGGGTCCCCTGAGGTCATCCCCCTCTCAAACAGATATACCGCTTTGGATATTGTTGGGGAGGATGGCTTATCAGAGGAAGGCAGCAGCAACCAACTTCTTGGCACCGTGGGTCATTCTGTTGCACAAGGCAGAAGGAAAAATAGTGGGAGAGCTATAGCAATAGGGGATTCTATTGTAAGGGGAGTAGCTAGGCGTTTCTGTGGCCGCAAATGAGACTCCAGGATGGTGTGTTTCCTCCCTGGTGCAAGGGTCAAGGCTGTCTCGGTGTGGTGGCAGATCATTCTGGAGGTTGAGGGCGAGCAGCCAGTTATCGTGGTGCATATAGGTACCGACGATATTGGTAAAAACCGGGACGAGGTCCTAAAAGCTGAAAATAGGGAGTTAGGAGGTAAATTTTTAAAAAAAGGACCTCAAAGGTAGAATCTCAGGATTGCTACCAGTGCCACGTGCTAATCAGAGTAAAAATAGAAGGATGTTTCAGCTGAATACATGGCCAGAAGAATCATGCAAGGGGGAGGAATTCAAATTCCTGGTACATTGGAACCGGTTCTAGGGGGAGGTGGGTCCAGTACAAACCGGACGGTTTGCACCTGGGCAGGACCGGGCCCGATGGCCTAGGGGGAGTGTTTGCTAGTGCTGTTGGGGAGGGTTTAAACTAAAATGGCAGGTGTTTGGGAACATGTGCAGTGAGACAGAGGAATGGGAAACAGGAATCGAAGCAATAGTCAGGAAGGAGCAAAGCAAAAGTGGCAGGCAGAGAAGTCAAGGGTTTAAATCAAACATGAGCACAGTAAATAATAGTTCTAAAAGGTCTAAAAGTGTTAATAAAACAAGCCTGAATGCTTTGTGTCTTAATGCGAGGAGCATTCGTAATAAGGTGCATGAATTAGCTGCTCAAATAGATATAAATGGATAGGATATGATTGGGATTATGGAAACATTGCTCCAGCGTGACCAAGGCTAGGAACTCAACATCCAAGGGAATTCAGTATACAGGAAAGACATTCAAAAAGGAAAAGGAGGTGGGGTAGCATTGCTGATTAAAGAGTAGGTTAACACAATAGTAAGGAAGGATATTAGCTCTGCTAATGTGGAATCTGTATGGGTAGAGCTGAGAAATACCAAGGGGCAGAAAACGTTAGTGGGACTTGTATACAGACCCCCAAACAGTAATGCTGAGAATGGGGATGGCATTAAAAGGGAAATCAGAGATGCATGCAATAAGGGCACAGCAGTTATCATGGGTGACTTTAATCTACATTTTGATTGGGCTAACCAAATCAGTAACAATACTGTGGAGGAGGAATTCCTAGAGTGTATACGGGATGGTTTCCTGGACCAATATGTCGAGGAACCAACTAGAGATCAGGTCATCTTTGACTGGGTATTATGTAATGAGAAAGGATTAATTAGCAATCTTGTTGTGCGAGGCCCCTTGGAGCACAGCGATCATAATATGATAGAATTCTTCATTAAGATGGAGAGTGAAGTAGTTGACTCAGAGACTAGGGTCCTGAATTTATATAAAGGAAACTACGTTGGTATGAGGCGCAAGATGGGTACAATGATTGGGGAGTGTTACTAAAGAGGTTGACTCTGGATAGGCAATGGCAAATATTTAAATATCGCATGGATGAACTTCAGAATTTGTTCATCATTTTTGGCATAAAAATAAAACAAAAAAGGTGACTCAACTGTGGCTAACAAGGGAAATTAGGGATAGCATAAGATCCAACGAGAGGACATATAAATTGGCCAGAAAAAGCAGCAAATCTGAAGTTTGGGATCAGTTTAGTATTCAGCAAATGAGGACAGAGGGATTAATTACGAGGGGGGAAATTGAATATGAGAGTAAGCTTGCAGGGAACATAAAAACTGACTGTAAAAGCTTCTATAGATATGTGAAGAGAAAGAGATTGGTGAAGTCAAACGTAGGCACCTTGCAGTCAGAATCAGGGGAATTTATAATGGGGAACAAAGAAATGGATGACCAATTAAATACATACTTTGGTTCTGTCTTCACAAAGGAGGACACAAGTAACCTCCCAGAGATGTCGGGGAACATAGGGTCTAATGAGAGGGAGCAACTGAATGAAATCAGTATTTGTAGGGAAATGGTGTTAAGGAAATTGACGGGATTGAAGGCCGATAAATCCCCAGGGCCTGATAATCTACATCCAAGGGTACTTAAGGAAGTGGCCCTAGAAACAGTAGATGCATTGCTGGTCATCTTCTGAAATTCAATTGAATCTGGAACAGTTCCCATGGATTGGAGGGTAGCTAATCTTACCTCAGTATTCAAAAAAGGTGGTAGAGAGAAAACAGGGATTTATAGACTGGTAAGCCTGACATCGGTAGTGGGGAAAATCCAGGAGTCCATTGTAAAAGATGTAACAGCAGAGCATTTGGAAAACAGTGACAGTAATGGACAAAGTCAACATGGATTTACAAAAGGTAAATCGTGCTTGACTAATGCACAGGAATGTTTTGAGGAAGTAACTGGTAGAATAGATAAGGGAGAACCAGTGGATGTGGTGTATTTGGACTTTCAGAAGGCTTTCGATAAGGTCCCGCATAAGAGATTAGCGTGTAAAGTTAAAGCACATGGGATTAGGGGCGAGGTACTTACTTGGATAGAGAACTGGTTGGCAGACAGGAAGGAATGAGTTGGAATAAGCGAGTCTTTTTTTGAGTGGCAGGCATGACTAGTGGGGTACCGCAGGGATCGGTGCTAGTACCCCAGCTATTCACAATATATATTAATGATCTAGACGAGGGAACTAGATGTAATATCTCCAAGTTTACAGAAGTCACAAAGCTGGGTGGGCGTGTGTGCTGTGAAGAGGATGCTGAGAAACTGCAGTATAATTTGGACACGTTCGGTGATTGATCAGATATATGGCAGATGCAGGATAATGTGGATAAATTCGAGGATATCCACTTTGGTGTCAAAAACAGGAAGGCAGATTATTATCTGAACGGCAATAGATTGGGAGAAGGGGAAGTGCAACGAGACCTGGGTGTCCTTGTGCACCAGTCGCTGAAGCTAAGCGTGCAGGTGAAGCAGGCAGTTAAGAAGTCAAATGGTATGTTGGCCTTCGTAGCGAGAGGATTCGAGTACAGGAACAAGGATGTCTTGCTGCAGTTGTACACGGCCTTGGTGAGACCACACCTTGAGTATTGTGTGCAGTTTTGGTCGCCTTATCTGAGGAAGGAAGTTCTTGCCATGGAAGGAGTGCAGCGAAGATTCACCAGGCTGATACCTGGGATGGCAGGAATGACGTTAAAGGAGAGATTGGGTCGATTGGGCTTATACTCGCTGGAGTTTGGAAGAATAAGAGGGGATCCCATTGAAACTTATAAAATTCTAATAGGACTAGACAGACTAGATGCAGGATGGATGTTCCCGATGGTGGGGGAGTCCAGAACCAGGGGGTCACAGACTAACGATAAGGGATAAGCCATTTAGGACAGAGATGAGGAGGAATTTCTTCACCCAGAGAGTGGCACAACTGTGGAATTCTCTACCACAGAAGGCAGTTGAGGCCAATTCATTAAATATTTTCAAGAAGGAGTTGGATATATTTCTTAAGGCTAAAGGGATCAAGAGATATTTGGAGAAAGCAGGGACCGGGTTCTGAATTTGGATGATCAGCCATGATCTCATTAAATGGCGGAGCAGGCTCGAGGGGCCGAATGGCCTACTCCTGCTCCTATCTTCTATGTTTCCATGTTTCTATGAATATCTTACAGTCTGCTGTCTGCTCTGAGTCTGGGAGTAGATTTTACTCTTTACCATCTGGGAGTTAAACAGCGAATGAGGAGGCCGGTGGGATAAAAAGAGGGCGAGACGGATTTTCAGAACCAGCCATGGTCCTTCCATTGATTTTAAAGGAAGGTGGGTCGGGCGGGTTCTATTATTGGTGAGGGGTCTGTTCCCCGAACCGATTAGTTGTGTGTGCTCCGGACAGGCGGTGCTTAATTGTTAGACAGTGAAGACAGAAGCAAATCAAGTCAGAAAGAAGTTCATGTCTTTAAGGATATTTTTTACATCTGCTGGGTAAAATTAATGATACAGTGTTGCAACTGGCGATAACCCATTCCAATTGGTTGTAATTCCAATTGACTGTAAGTGGAGTAATGTGCAGAATAGATTCCTTTATCAGTTTATCGTTTTCTAATCCCTCGATCAATTTAAACCTATTCAGTTCTCACTCATATGTGGACAGCGCCAGATTAACATTGTTCCACTTCCATTCAGATATTTTCTCAAACACAAGGTGGCAGATCATATCGTTAGTTACATCATGTGCCACAGTTGATTTAAGAATATTCTCCTTTGGTCCATTTTTCCACTGCCGTTTCACACCCCAGATGTTTCCTGCCCAGAAAGAGCTGATGAGCCTTCTCTCGATCTCAGCTGTTTGCTGAGATATTCCAAAAGCGAATCCCCAGACCCACTCTCTCCTCATGGTTTGGTGCCTTCCTCTGATTCCTCTACAGAATCCTCTTTAGTTAGAAGTAGATCCGCTGAGTGTGATTTTCGCTGTCTCCTGTTCCGACCTATCTCACTGGTGATGTTTATTTTGAAAGATCTCATTGATGTTTTTAATTCACTCTTGTACTCTGCCTCTGCAAATAATTTCAGCTAAAGTTTGAACCAAACCCGCCCGGCGGGAACAGGGTGCGTTCAGGATGGACACCCGTTTTACAGTCCGCCAGATTTTGCTCTTCATTGAATTCAATGTTCCGGGCAATTGGACGGTGAGTGAAACAGTTGTCCGACCCGAACCCGCCCCATTTCCACTGGCCGAGTTAGTGTAAACTTCGGGTTTCTACAGGTCCTTGCTTGGTTTCGGTACCAGGGACCACTCTGAAATTATCGTTAATAAAATGTGAGGCAAGTCAGCAGGGGTAAAAGGCCATTCTGCCAGGGCACCTAAAATGGCTGAACAACCCTGTTGCTCGGCAAACATCCAAGCAGGCACTTTCCAGCAGAAGGCATTGCACAGTGAACAGGAGCAGCACCCCGGGGATTACCAACCATATCCCAGGGTCACTGATCAGGAGAGGAGCCCTGGGGATTAACCCCACCATCTCCCAGCGTCACTGAGCAGGAGAGCCGCCCTGGGGATTGCCCCCACCATATCCCAGGCTCACTGATCAGGAGCAGCACCCAGTGGAGTACCCCCACCATATCCCAGGGTCACTGATCAGGAGCAGCACCCAGGGGATTACCCCCACCATATCCCAGGGTCACAGATCAGGAGCAGCACACAGGGGATTACCGCCACCATATCCCAGGGTCACTGATCAGGAGCAGCACCCAGGGGATTACCCCACCATATCCCAGTGTCACAGATCAGGAGCAGCACACAGGGGATTACCGCCACCATATCCCAGGGTCACTGATCAGGAGCAGCACCCAGGGGATTACCCCACCATATCCCAGGGTCACAGATCAGGAGCAGCACCCAGGGGATTACCGCACCATATCCCAAGGTCACAGATCAGGAGCAGCACCCAGGGGATTACTCCACCATATTCCAGGGTCACTGGTCAGAAGCAGCACCCAGGGGGTTATCCCCAACATATCCCAAGGTCACTGATCAGGAGCAGCACCCAGGGGATTACCCCACCATATTCCAGGGTCACTGATCAGGAGCAGCACCCAGGGGATTACCGCCACTATATCCCTGGGTCACTGATCAGGAGCAGCACCCAGGGGAATACCCCCAGCATATCCCAGGGTCACTGATCAGGAGCAGGACCCTTGGCGATTATCCGCAGCATATCCCAGCGGCACTGATCAGGAGCAGCACCCAGGGGATTACCGCAGCATATCCCAGAGTCACTGAACAGCAGCAGGACCCAGGGGATTGCCCCACCATATTCCAGGTTCACTGATGAGTAGCATTACCCAGGGGATTACCCCCACCATATCCCAGGGTCACTGATCAGGAGCAGAACCCAGGGGATTACCGCAACCATATCCCAGGGTCACTGATCAAGAGCAGCACACAGGGGATTACCCCACCATATCCCAGGTTCACTGATCACTAGCAGCACCCAGGGGATTATCGTCACCAAAACCCAGGGTCACTGATCAGGAGCAGCTCCCAGGGGATTATCTCCACCATATCCCAGGGTCACTGATCAGGAGTAGCACCTAGGGGATTACCCACACCATATCCCAGGTACACTGATCAGGAGCAGCACCCAGGGGATTACCCACACCATATCCCAGGGTCACTGGTCAGGAGTAGCAC
Organism: Somniosus microcephalus; assembly: GCF_052327205.1. Lineage (NCBI taxonomy): Eukaryota > Metazoa > Chordata > Chondrichthyes > Squaliformes > Somniosidae > Somniosus > Somniosus microcephalus. Next base: position 15,160,698 of record NW_028225182.1, on the reverse strand, counting down.
CCAGGGGATTACCCACACCATATCCCAGGGTCACTGGTCAGGAGTGGCACCCAGGGGATTACCCGCACCATATCCCTGGGTCACTGGTCAGGAGCAGCACCCAGGGGATTACCCACACCATATCCCTGGGTCACTGGCCAGGAGCAGCGCCCAGGGGATTACCCACACCATATCCCTGCGTCACTGGTCAGGAGCAGCTCCCAGGGGATTACCCCCACCATATCCCAGGGTCACTGGTCAGGAGTAGCACCCAGGGGATTACCCACACCATATCCCTGGGTCACTGGTCAGGTGCAGCACCCAGGGGATTACCCACACCATATCCCTGGGTCACTGGTCAGGAGCAGCACCCAGGGGATTACCCACACCATATCCCTGGGTCACTGGTCAGAAGTAGCACCCAGGGGATTACCCACACCATATCCCTCGGTCACTGATCAGGATGTGCACTCAGGGGATTACCCCACCATATCCCTGGGTCACTGGTGTGGAGCAACACCCAGGGGATTATCCCCACCATATCCCAGGGTCACTGATCAGGATGTGCACTCAGGGGATTATCCACACCATATCCCAGGTACACTGCTTAGGAGCAGCTCCCAGTGGATTAACCCAACCATATCCCAGGGTCACTGATCAGGAGCAGCACCCGGGGGAATACCCCCACCATATTCCAGAGGCAGTGATCAGGAGCAGCACATTAGAGATTACCCCCACCATACCCAGATCACTGATCAGGAACAGCATCAACGCAAATAGCCCAACCTTTCCCCAGGTCAATGATCAGGAGTAGCAGCCAGGGGATAATCCCCTTCAATATCAATATTCATTGATCAGGAGCACGACTCAGGCGATTATTCGCACCAAATTCCAGGGTCACTGATCAGGAACAGGACTCATGTGGACAATGTGCAACAGAAAATGTGAGAGATAACATAAAGTGAATGTCAAGAACTTCAAAAAGTGATAATAATAGTGTAAATCGTGGGATTGTCAGAGATATAAAGGAGAGCAATGGAAGACAAAAAAGACAGTAGGAGCTGTAAAGAGGGAATATGAAAAGAAAATTGCGATGGATATCAAAATGTACCACAAAATGTTTTAAAATTATGTACGGATAAATGGAGTAAGGAGTAATGTGGCCTCTTTAAAAACAGATACTGGTAATATTGCAAATGAAAATAAGGAAATACGAGACTTGTTGACGAATTACATTGGAACAGAGCCTATACACATAAGAGTGCATCAGAAAAAGGGGTCAGTGTAGGGAGAAATGGTTAAAAAGACAATATTAAATCCCCATATCTGAACGCACGTAGCATTCATAACAAGATAGATGAGTTGACAGCACAAATAGAATTAAATGGGTTTGATCTGATAGCCATTAGAGAGACGTGGTTGCAAGATGACCAAGACTGGAAACTAAATATTACGGGGTATTTGCAATTTCGTAGGGATAGGCAGAAAGCAAAAGGAGGTGGGGTAGCTCTGTTAATAAGGGATCAGATCAGTGCAGTAATGATATTGGCCTAAAAGATCAAGACCTAGAATCAGTTGGGGTGGAGATAAGAAATACTAAAGGTAAGAAGTCACTTGGCGGAGTGGTCTACAGGCCTACAAACAATAGCCACACAGTAGGACAGCGTATAATTTAAGAAATATTTGATGCTTGTAAGAACGTTATGGCTTTAATCATGGGATATTTTAATCTTCATATTGACTGGACAAAGCAAATTGGCAAAGAGAGATTGAGAAAGAGTTCTTAGAGTGTATACAGGATGGTTTCTTGGAACAATAAGCCGTGAACACAACCAGGGAGAAGACTATTTGATATCTGACCATTTGTAAGGAGGCTGGATTAATTAATGATCTCGAAGTAAAGGATCCACTTGGGAAGAGTGAACATAGCATGGTAGAATTTCAAATTCAGATTGAGGGTGAGAAAGCTAGATCTCAAACTAGTGTCCGGAACTTAAGCAAAGGTAATTGGAAAGGTATGAAGGCAGACTTGGTTAAATTGAACTGGGAACATTTATTGCAGGGAAAGACTGTAGAAAAGCAGTGGCAAACATTTAAGGAGATATGTCATTACTCTCAGCAAAAATATATTCCAGTGAGAAAGAAAGACTCTAAGAGAAGGAGGAACCATCCGTGGCTAACTAAGGAAATAAAGGATGGTATCAAATTGAAAACAAAACATACAATGATGCGAAGAATAGTGAAAGGTCAGAGGATTGGGAAATTTTTAAACCAGCAAAGGGTAACTAAAAAGACGATAGAGAGAAAAGGTAGCTTATGAGAGTAAGCTAGCAGGAAGTGTGGAAATAGACAGTAATCATTTCTACATGTATACAAAAAGGAAGAGAATAGCTAAAGTAAAAGTTAATCCCCTAAAGGATGAGGCTGGGGTGCTAATAAAATTGGAAACACAGAAATGCCGGAGACATTGAACAAATATTTTGCATCGGCCTTCACGGTAGAAGAAACTAAAAGCATCCCAATAATGGATAATCAAGGGGCTATTCGGGTGGGATGGAACTTAAAACAATCACTAACACTAGAGAGAATGTACTAGAGAAAATAATGGGACTGAAGGTGGACAAATCCCCTGGACCAGCTGGCCTGCATCCTAGAGTCTTTAAATGGGTGGCTGCAGAGATAGTAGATGCATTTGTTGTAATCTACCAAAATTCGCTGGATTCTGGAGAGGTCCCAGGGGACTGGAAAACCGCACATGTAACGCCGCTATTTAAGAATGGAGGGAGACAGAATGCCGGCAACTATCGAACAGTTAGCCTAACAACTGTCATTGGGAAAATGCTGGCATCCATCATTAAGGAAGTGATAGCAGGACATTTAGAAAATCATAATATAGTCAAGCAGATTCAACATTGTTTATTGAAAGGGAAATCATGTTTGACAAATTTGCTGGAGCTCTATGAGGATGTAACGAGCAGGGTGGATAAAAGGGAACCAGTAGATGTCATGTATTTGGATTTACAGAAGGCATTCGAAAAGATGCCACATAGAAGGTTAGTACACAAGATAAGAGATGACGCAGTTGGGAGTACTAGAATGGCTAGAGGATTGGCTAATGAACAGAAAGCAGAAAGTCAGGAAAAATAGGTCATTTTCAGGTGGACAAACTGTAACTAGTGGGTGCTGCAGGGATCAGTGCTGGGGCCTCAACTATTTACAATCTATATCAATGACTTGGATGCAGGGATTTAGAGTAATTTAGCCAAATTTGCTGATGATACAAAGATAGGTGGGAAAGCAAATTGTGTGGAGCCCGAAAAGAATCTCGAAATGGGTATAGATAGGCTAATTGAGTGGGCAAAAATCTTGCAGATGGAGTTTAACGTGGTAAAATGCGAGGTTATCCACTTGGGTAGGAAAAGTAAAAAATATAACAAAATGCTGCAGTTCATAGGAATCTGTAGTTCCTTGTACATGAAACACAAAACGTTAGCATGCAGATACAGCAAGTAATTAGATAGGCAAATGGAAAGTAAGGGGGCTGGAGTATAACAGCAGGGATGTCCTGTTACAACTGTACAGGACGTTGGTGAGACCGCACCTGGAGTACAGTTTTGGTCTCCTTATTTAAGGAAGGATATAATTGAATTGGAGGCAGCTCAGAGAAGGTTCACGAGGTTGATTCCGGAGATGGAGTGGTGGTCTTATGAAGAACGGTTGAACAGGTTGTGTCAATAATCATTGGTGTTTAGCAGAATGTGAGGTGATCTTATTGAACCATAAGATTCTGAAGGGGCTTTACAGGGTAGATGCAGAAAGGATGTTTCCCCTCGTGGGAGAATCTAGAACTAGGGTGCATAATTTCAGAATAAGGGGTCACCCATTTAAATCGGAAATGAGGAAAGATTTCTTCTCTCAGAGGGTCGTGAATCTTTGGAACCCTCTCTCCCAGAGATCTGTGGAGGCTGGGTCGATTAATATATTTAAGGTGGAGATAGTCAGATTTTTGAAAGGTAATTGAGTCATGGGTTATGGGGAGCGGACACGGAAGTAGATTTGAGGCCACGATCAGAGCTGCCATGATCTTATTGAATGACGGAGCAGGCGCGAGGGGACAAATGACCTACTCCTCCTCCTACATCTTATATACTTATGTTCTTATGTCAGCATTCACTATTGAGGAAGATGATAATATACCTGACATTCCAGGGAAATTATTAACGAATCAATGACAGGAACCCACAAAAAATAACGTAAGCAAGAAAACAGTATTAGCAAATATAATGGTAGGAAAGTATGATAATCTCCAGGGCCAGATGGTTTCCACCCCGTGGTTTTAATGGAACCAGTGAGGAAATAGCAGATGCATTAGCCATAATATTTTGAAGCTCTCTCGAGTTAGGAATTGTCCAGTTAGGTTGCAAATTGAAAACTGTAATTGTTATTTAGGAAAGCTGAAATAGAGAGAAACCAGGAAATTATAGACCAGATAGTCTAACAGCTGTTTTTGGGAAGTTATTCAGCAAAACTGAGCAATTATTATTTATTTATGGGATGTGGTCTGCACTGGCAAGGCCAGCATTTTTGCCCATCCCTCATTGCCCTTGAGAAGGTGGTGAAGAAGTTACTCCCACACTGCTGTTAGGGAAATAGTTCCAGGCATTTGACACAGCTACGATGAAGAATCAGCGATATACTTCTAAGTCAGGATGGTGTGTGACTTGGAGGGGGTCTTGGTGGTGGTGGTATTCCCAGGCGCCTGCTGTCCTTGCTCTTCTAGGTGGAAGAGATCGCAGGTTTGTGAGTTACTGCCGAAGAAGCCTTGGCGAGTTGCTGCAGTGCATCTTGTAGACGGTACACACTGCAGCCACGGTGCGCCGGTGGTGGAGGGAGTGAATGTTTATGGTGGTGGATGGGGTGCCAATCGAACGTGTTACTTTGTCCTGAATGGTGTCGAGCTCTTTGAGTGTTCTTGGAGCTGAACTCATCCAGGCAAGTAGAGAGTATTCCATCACACGTGAGCCTTGTAGATGCTGGAAAGGCTTTGGGAGTCAGCATGTGAGACACGCACCACAGAATACCTTGGCCTAGAAATTCAGTTGGCGCCGCGCCAGGGCTTTAGCGCCGGAAATTTAGCGCCGGCGCTAAGTCCCCCTACGCGCGCCAAAAATTCAGTAGCGCCGCGCCCAAACGGCTGGCGGCGCTACAGGAGGGTGTCAGCGCCTCGAAATGGGCGCTGACTGCCGCATTGCGGTGCAATTCCGGCGCTGCGGCACCCGATGCGGTGCGGCAGACTAGGGAAGTGCAGGCCTCCTCCTTCAGTTAAGGAGGAGCTGCCTGCACCCGCCCGCTGGCCGTTGAAATCTTGAAAAAAATGAGCCCGGCACCTCGGAGAAGTGCCGGGCTCGCAGGCCAGACGCATCTGTTCCGCGGGGGGGGGGGTGGAGGAGTCCGGGGAGGGAGGTGCGGGCAGGCGGCCGGCGGGAAAGCGGCCGGCCGCCGCGCGACCTTAATGCGCCGGCGCTAACTCGCGTAGAACTCTGCTGAAACATCGTTAGTTGTGGCTGCCACGGGCGAGGCGGCCGCAACTCAATTTCGGCGTTGGGGCCCGTCACCACGGCAACCGGGACGCTGCGCACACTGATGACGTCATCGGTGCCGGCGCAGCGCAACCGGTCGAACGCCGATGGCAGGGCCCCACTGAATTTACAAACATAGAGATAGGAACAGGAGTAGGCCATTCGGCCCTTCGAGCCTGCTCCGCCATTCAATGAGATCATGGCTGATCTTCATCTGAGATCTTAGCTGATCTTACCAGTTCAGTACCCCGTCCCCGCCTTTTCTCCGTAACCCTTAATCCCCTTAGCCTTCAGAAATATATCCAATTCTCTCTTGAAAATATTTATTGAATTAGCCTTCACAGCCCTCTGTGGCAGGGAATTCCACAGGCTCACCACTCTTTGAGTGAAGAAATTCTTCCTCATCTCTGTTTTAAATGATTTGCCCGCTATTTTTAGACTGTGGCCCCTGGTTCTGTGCTCCCCTGCCATTGGAAACATTCTCTCTGAATTCAGCCTGTCCAGGCCTGCCATAATTTTATATGTTTCGATGAGATCCCCTCTCAATCTTCTAAACTCCAGTGAGTACAAGCCCAAACTATTCAATCTCTCCTCGTAGGTCATTCCCGCCATTCCAGGTATCAGCCTGGTGAATCGCCGCTGCACTCTTTCCATGGCAAGAACATCCTTCCGCAGATGGGGCGACCAAAACTGTACACAATACTCCAGATGCGGTCTCACCAGCACCTTGTACAGCTGTAGTAAGGTATCCCTATTCCTATACTCGAACCCCCTTGATATGAAGGCCAACATACCATTTGCCTTCTTAATCGCCTGTTGCACCTGCATGCTCTCCTTCAGTGACTGGTGCACAAGAACACCCAGGTCCCTCTGCACTTCCCCATCTCCCAATCTATTGCCATTTAGATAATAATCTACCCTCCTGTTTTTACCCCCAAAGTGGATAACCTCGCATTTATCCACATTATAGTGCATCTGCCACGTATCCGCCCATTCCCCCAACCTGTCCAAATCGCACTGTAGCCTCCTGACATCCTCATCAGAGCCCACCCCTCCTCCTAGTTTAGTGTCGTCAGCGAATTTGGAAATATTGCATCCAATTCCCTGATCCAGATCATTTATATATATTGTGAACAGCTGGGGTCCCAGGACAGATCCTTGCGGCACACCGCTGGTCACTGCCTGCCACTCCGAAAACGAGCCGTTTATTCCAACTCTCTGTTTTCTATCCGCCAGCCAGTTCTCTATCCACGTTAATACTTTGCCCCCAATCCCATGAGCCTTAATTTTGCATGATAATCTTTTGTGTGGAACCTTATCGAAGGCTTTCTGGAAGTCAAGGTACACCACATCCACTGGCTCTCCCCCATCTATTTTACCAGTTACTTCCTCAAAAAATTCCAGCAGATTAGTCAAACACGATTTACCCTTTGTAAATCCATGTTGACTCTGTCCGATCCTTTCCCCATTTGTCAAGTGCTCCGCTATTTTATCGTTAATAATGGACTCTAGCATTTTGCGCACAACCGATGTAAGGCTTACTGGTCTATAATTCCCTGCTTTCTCTCTACCCCCCTTTTTAAATATTGGGGTAACATTAGCTACCTTCCAATCCATGGGTACTGTTCCCGAGTCAATGGAGTTCCGGAAGATGATCCTTAGAGCATCTGCTATCTCCAGGGCCACCTCCTTAAGTACCCTAGGATGTAGTTTATCAGGCCCCGGGGATTTGTCGGCCTTCAGTCCCCTCAACTTACCCAACACCATATCCCTAGAGATACTAATTTCTGTCAGCTCCTCCCTCTCATTAGTCCCTATGTTTGCCGATATTCCTGGGAGGTTATTTGTGTCCTCCTTTGTGAATACAGAACCAAAGTATGAGTTTAATTGGTCTGCCATTTCCTTATTCTCCATTATATATTCTCCCGAATCGGACTGCAAGGGACCGACTTGGGATTTTACCAGTCTTTTCCTCCTGATATACTGATAAAAGCTTTTGCAGTCTGTCTTTATGTTTGCTGCAAGTTTACTTTCGTATTCTATTTTCCCCTTCCTGATTAATCCCTTTGTCCTCTTTTGCTGTATCCTGTACTGCCCCCAATCTTCCGGTCTGGTGCTTTTTTTTGCCAGTTGATATGCCCTTTTTTTTTGATTTTATGCTGTCCCTAATTTCCCTCGTTATCCACGGTTGAGCCACCTTTTTAGGTTTATTTTTATGCCAAACCGGTATAAACATGTTCTGGAATTCTTCCATTCTATCTTTGAATGCTTGCCATTGTCTATCCACTGTCAATCCCCCCAGAAACACCACCCAATCAATCTTACCCAATTCCCGTCTCATACCCTCGTAATTCCCTTTATTTAAGTTCTGGACCTTAGTCTCTGATTCAATTTCCTCACTCTCCATCTCGACTGAGAGCTCGATCATATTATGATCGCTCTGACCCAAGGGGCCTCGTACAAGAAGATTGTTGATAAGTCCCTTCTCATTGCACAATACCCAGTCTAAAATGGCCTGATCTCGAGTCGGCTCCTCGACATATTGGTCCAGATAACCGTCCCGAAAACATTCCAGGAATTCCTCCTCCTCAGAATTTTTACTAATTTGGGTAGTCCAATCAATATGTAAATTAAAGTCACCCATGATGACAGCTGTGCTCTTATCGCACGCTTCTCTAATTTCCCTTTTTATGCCTTCCCTCACCTCCATATTACTATTTGGAGGCCTATATATCACACCCACTAACGTTTTCCTCCCCTTGCTATTTCTCATTTCTACCCATACAGATTCCGTTTCATCCGAGTTAATATCCTTCCTTTCCATTGCATTAATCCCCTCCTTTACCAGCAATGCTACCCCACCTCCCCTACCTTTTTGCCGATCCTTCCTAAATATTGTATATCCCTGGATAACTCCGGCCATAACTCCGGCGCTAGGCCCTCTAGCGCCTCAAATGGGGCGCTAACCCTACTGAATTTTCAGCCCCTTGGCCTAGAAATTGGGTTTTGGCTTAGCCAGGGCTTTAGCGATGGAAGTTAGTGCCGGCACTAAGTTCCCCTGCGCGCGCCAAAAATTCAGCAGGGCCGCGCCCAAACGGCTGCCGGAGCGACTGAAGGGTCTTTGCGGCGGTAAATCGGCGCTAACTGCCGTTTCGCGCCGCAATTCCGGCGCTGCGGCACCCGATGCGGTGCGGCAGGCTCGGGAAGTGCAGGCCTCCTCCTTCCATTTAGGAGGAGCTGCCTGCACCCGGCCGCGGCCCGCGCAAATCTGTCTAAAAATGAGCCCGGCACCTCGGACAAGTGCCGGGCTTGCATCTGTTCCGGGGGGTGGGGGGGAGAAGTCCGGGGAGGGAGCTGCGGGCAGGCGGCCGGCGGGAAAGCGTCCGGCCGCCGCGGGGCCTTTAATGCGCCGGCGCAAACTCATGCAAGACTCTGTTGCCAGAGTCTTAGTTGCGGCTGCCACGGGCGAGGCGGCCGCAACTGAATTTCGGTGCTAGGGCCCGTCGGCATGGCAACCGGGACGCTGCGCACACCGATGACGTCATCGGTGCCGGCGCAGCGCTACCGGTGCAACGCCGATTTAGGGCCCCAGGGAATTTTTAAACTGGCAATAACTCTGGCGCTAGTCCCTCTAGCGCCTCAAAAGCGGCGCTAAGGCAACTGAATTTCTAGGCCCTTGTCTCTGACCCACTCTTGTTGCCACAGTATTTATGTGGCAACAAGAGCAGGTCCATTTAATATCTGGTCAATGGTGACCCCAGTAAGTCGATTGTGGGGGATTCGGCGATGATAATGCTGTTGAATGTCAAGGGAAGGTGGTTAGACATTAAGTGATACGGAACCGATTTAGATGAATCAAATTTGAATACCGATAGACATGATCTCATGAAATGGTGGAACAGGCTCGAGAGGCTAAATGGTACACTGCTGCTCCAATGTTCATATGTTCTGAACACCCCATAATATCCCAGGGACACTGGTCAGCATCAGGACTCAGGGGTGTGCATACTCAGCAAATCCCAGGGTCACTGACCACCATCAGGGCTCAGGGGTGGGCATACTCAGCAAATCCCAGGGTCACTGAGCATCATCAGGACTCAGGATTATTCATACTCAGCAAATCCCAGGGTCACTAATCAGCATCAGGACTCAGGGGTGTGAATACTCAGCAAATTCCAGGGTCACTAAAAAGCATCAGGACTCAGGTGTGTGCATACGCTGCAAATCCCAGGGTCACTGGTCAGCATCAGGACTCAGGATTGTGCATACTCAGCAAATCTCAGGGTCACTAATCAGCATCAGGACTCATGGGTGTGCATATTCAGCAAATCCCAGGGTCACTGATCAGCATCAGGACTCAGGGGTGTGCAAACTCAGCAATTTCCAGGGTCACTGGTCAGTGTTTGGACTCAGGGGTGTACATACTCAGCAAATCCCAGAGTCACTGGTCAGTATCAGGACTCAGGGGTGTGCATACTCAGCAAATCCCAGGGTCACTGGTCAGTATCAGGACTCAGGGGTGTGCATACTCAGCAAATCCCAGGGTCACTGGTCAGTATCAGGAATCAGGGGTGTGCATACTCAGCAAATCCCAGATCACTGATCAGCATCAGGACTCAGGAGTGTGCATACTCAGCAAATCCCAGGATCACTGATCAGCAGCTGCACCATATTAGAGGATAATACTGCAGAGGCTGGAAATCTGAAATAACAACAGAAAATGCTGGAAATACTCAGCAGGCCAGGCAGCATCCGTGGAGAGAGAAACAGAGTTTACGTTTCAGATCTGGGACCCTTCATCAGTTCTGATGCTGCCTGGCCTGCTGAGTGTTTCCAGCATTTTTTGTTGTTATAGCAGCAGGGTTGAATGGGGTTTACACCCTCAGCTTATCCCAGAGTCACTGATCAGGAGCAGGACCAAAGGGGGTTACACCCTCAGCCTATCCCAGAGTCACTGATCAGGAGCAGGACCGAAGGGGTGATACACCCTCAGCATATCCCAGATTCACTGATCAGGAGCAGGAACCAGAGGGGATCAACCTCAGCATATCACAGGGTCACTGATTCCAATTATAACTGACAAGGCCCAGATTCGATGCTGGGATCTTCTGTCAGCACTGTCGGGTTTTGTTGGCACCAGTCAGGGCGTTTACTCTTTGTTCATCAGCAGAGACCATATTCTATTATTGGACATTTCTGAATAAACATAACCGTGTTATTTTTCGTGTTTATTTACCAATTTGCTCAGACCTGGACTTCTCAAATCATTACTGATAGTTGACTTGAAGCCTTATCTCTATAATAACGTTCTGTCACGTTGGATTCCTTCACGGGATGTTGTGGGCTTTCAGTAAATGACATCCATTGATCCACAGCACTGATATTTCTGCTCCCATTCTGATGTATAGTTTCCATTTTCCCCCTTCCTTACAGTTAACTTAGTGACGATTGTGACCCTGTCTCGGGGAAAGTGTGGACTCTCCAAATGTGTCACTCGGTACCTGGTGGCCATGGCAGCGGCAGATCTACTGCTCATTATCATCGATCTGATACTGAGGCACATCCCCATTGTTTATCATAAAACGTTTGACTTTCTGTTCGATATTAAAGTGTGTAACATCCACGCCGTCCTACTTTATGCAGCCACAGACTGTTCTGTCTGGTTCACCGTCGCTTTCACCTTTGATCGATTTGTGGCTATATGTTGCCAGAAGCTAAAAAACAAATATTGCACCGAGAAATCGGCGGCGGTGGTTATTGGAACAATGACTGTGTTGTTCTGTGTGAAGAACATTTTCTGGTACTTTTTGTTTACAGGCAGATATCTGCTTATGAGACTACCTTGGTTCTGTGCTATGCCCTACAGCGTTATGTTTTCACCAGTATGGACAGCAATTGAATTTCTACATTATATTTTCAACCCGTGTGTACCATTTATCCTGATTCTGATGCTCAATATTTTAACTGTCAGACACATTTTGTTGACCATCAGAATTCGCAAGCGACTTCGGGACCGGGTCAGTGGGGAGAGTCCCAGTGATCCAGAGTCAAAAAACAGGAGAAAATCAATTACTGTACTGTTTGTGATCTCGGGGAATTTTCTCCTTCTATGGGCTGTACTCATGGTGGCCACGATGTATTCTAGATTTACTTTGCTGAATATACTCGATGGTTCTCTAAACTTCAACATTGTACTTGAAATTGGATATATGCTCCAGCTCCTGAGTTGCTGCACAAACACTTTTATTTATGCCGTGACCCAGAGTAAGTTCAGAGAGGAGCTGAAGAATGGGGTGAAATATCCCTTCACTGTGCTTTCTAAGATTGTAAAATAACGAGGAACACGGTAGATTTTCACACGAAGGACACAATCTTGACTCACAGCTTATCTCAGCCCCTCACCACCCAGTCTCTGTAATCGTGTTGTTTTGACGGCAAACCGAGCTGGTTTGATTGAAATTGAATTTGATGCAATATGTGTTTTGTAAACTTGGAGCAGCTGCCGTTTGTGGAGAATCCTTTACTGTAATCACACATTGAGAATAAAATTAAACTGATATGGAACATCCCCCGTGGCAACAGTTTATTCCGTTTCATTGCTGTCTGTTTTCATGGACTTTGGCCGGATTGACTGTGACTCAATGTAACGGATTGTAGCTGGGAAAACATACACCAGTCCACAAAACCGCGAGTTCCTCTTTACAGAGACCATCTCTGGCTAGTTTAATGACTCCTGCAGCCCAACTGCTGAAATTCAAGTTCTTCATAGTTAACATTCGTCATGAGGTGTATATGAGGAGTAAATTACCGCTCAGCTCATGGATACTGTGCGCATTACAATGGTTAACTTTATAAAGCCCGGAATTAGCGGTGGGTAATGACGGCGAACTAATAACGTTCGCTGTTATTACCCCTTTGAAGCTGACCGCAACTTTGCGAAATAATGCATGGGCATCTAAACGCGAAAATTCTGATGCTGCAGTCAGTCATTCACTGTTCCAACACTGGCTGCATGTGTCCCTGCCCCCACCCCTATAGCCGGCAATCAGTGCAATCAGGGAAATCAGTGAAACTGACCAAACCTGGGCTTTTCCTGGCAATATCGCTGTTAAATACCCCATTAAATTTTAGACCTTGTTGGATTCGGTATAAATGGGGTTTCAACACCGAATTCATAGAATCATATAAAGTTACAGCATGGAAGGAGACCATTTCGGCCCATCGTGTCCGAGCTGGCCAACAAACTGCCTAATCCCACTTCCCAGCTCTTGGTCCGTAGCCCTGCAGGTTAGAGCATCAAAAGTGCACATCCACGTACTTTTTAATATGTTTAGGGTTCCTGGTTCCACCACCCTTTCAGTCAGCGACTTGCAGACCCCCATAACCCTTTGGGTGAAGAAATTTCCCTTCAAATCCCCCCTAAATCTTCCACCAATTACGTTAAAACTGTGCCGCCCTGGTTTTTGACCCCTCTGCTCAGGGAACTAGGTCCTTTCTATCCATTTTATCTCTGCCCCTCATAATTTTTTACACCGCAATGTCTCCACTCCACCTCCTTCGTTCCAAGGAAAACAGACCCAGCCTATCCAATCTTTCGTCATAGCTAAGATTCTCTACTCCCAGCAACATCATTGTAAATCTCCTCTGTATCCTCTCTAGTGCAATCACATCTGTCCCGTAATGTGGTGACAGGAACTGCACACAGTACTCTAGTTAAGGCCTAACTAGTGTCTTATATAGTAGAAGTCTAAACCTCCTGCTCTTGTATTCTATGCCACGGCTAATAAAGGCAAGAATTCCGTATGCCTTCTTAACCACCTTATCTACATGGTCTGCTACCTTCAGGGATCTGTGGACAGGCACTCCAAGTTCCCTTCGTTCCTCTACATTACTCACTGTCCTGCCATTTAATGTGTATTCCCTTTCCGTGTTAGCCCTCCCAAATGCATTACCTCACACTTCTCCAGATTGAATTCCACTTGCCACTGTCCTGCCCACCTGACCAATTTATTGATATCTTCCTGCAGTCAACAACTTCTTTCCTCAGGATCAACCACACAGCTGATTTTAGTATCATCTGCAAGCTTCTTAATGATACCGCATATATTCATGTCTAGATCGCATATATATACCACAGAATGCAAGGGACCTAGGACTGAGCCCTGCGGAACCCCACTGGAAATAGCCTTCCACTCACAAAAACACTCATCAACCATTACCCTCTGCTTCCTGTCTCCGAGCCAGTTTTGAATCCAACTTGACACATTGCCCTGGATCCCACGGGCTTTTAACTTTGTGACCAGTCTGACATGTGGAACCTTATCAAAAGCCTTGCGAAAGTCCATATAAATTACATCAACCACCCTACCCTCATCCGCCCTCCTTGTTAACTCCTCAAAAAATTCAATCAATTTTGTCAGACACGAACTTCCCTTAACAATGCCGTGCTGACTAGCCTTGACTGATCCGTGTGTTTCTAAATGAAGATTTATTCAGTCCTTCAGAATTATTTCCAATAATTTTCCGACCACCGATGTTAGGCTGACTGGCCTTTAATTACTCGGTCTATCATTTTCTCCCTTTTTAACCAAGGGTACCACATTAGCAGTCCTCCAGTCCGCTGGCACCACATCTGAAACCAGAGAGGATTGAAAAATGATTGTCAGTGCCTCTGCTATTTCCTCTTTGCTTCGCTTAATAGCCTGGGATACATTTAGCACTTTTAGAGCTGCAAATCCCCTTAATACTTCCTCTCTCAGTATTTTGATTGCATGAAGTATTTCACACTTCTCCCCCTGATAGCAATGTCTGCTTTGTCCCTCTCCTTTGTGTATACAGACGCAAAGTATTCATTTAGAACCCAACCGGCGTCTCCTGCCTCTACACACAGATTAAACCCATGATCTCTAATAGGCCCTACCCTTTCTTTAGTTATCCTGTTACTCTTAATATTGACTGTTATACAAGCGTTATCGCCCTGAATAAATATTTTTTTAATTTTGTGGAGTGTCATATTTCTCCATTTGATAAAATGACGTTTTAAAGACATTATAAATAAATTATATTTTTTTAAAGTTAGTTCATATTTATTTCAGGTTTATCTTTTCCCCATGTGAGAGCCCTAACCTTCGTTTTTCACTCGAAAACATAGAAACATAGAAACATAGAAGATAGGAGCAGGAGTAGGCCATTCGGCCCTTCGATCCTGCTCCGCCATTCAATGAGATCATGGCTGATCATCCAAATTCAGTACCCTGTCCCTGCCTTCTCCCCATATCCCTTGATCCCTTTAGCCTTAAGAAATATATCCAACTCTTTTTTGAATATATTTAATGAACTGGCCTCCACCGCCGTCTGTGGCAGAGAATTCCACAGGTTCACCACTCACTGGGTGAAGAAATTCCTCCTCATTTCAGTCCTAAATGGCTTACCCCTTATCCTTAGACTATGACCCCTGGTTCTGGACTCCCCTGCCATCATAAACATCCTTCCTGCATCTAGTCTTTCCAGGCCAGAAATAATTTTATAGGTTTCGATGAGATCCCCTCTCAATCGTCTAAACTCCAGTGAGCATAAGCCCAATCGACACAATCTCTCCTCATACATCATTCCTGCCATCCCAGGTATCTGCCTGGTGAATCTTCACTGCACTCCCTCCATGGCAAGTACGTCCTTCTTCAGGTAAGGCGACCAAAACTGCACACAATACTCAAGGTGCGGTCTCACTAAGGCCCTGTACAACTGTAGCAAGACATCCTTGTTCCTGTACTCGAACCCTCTTACCACTTGCCTT
Source organism: Somniosus microcephalus (assembly GCF_052327205.1). Lineage (NCBI taxonomy): Eukaryota > Metazoa > Chordata > Chondrichthyes > Squaliformes > Somniosidae > Somniosus > Somniosus microcephalus. Next base: position 15,145,347 of record NW_028225182.1, on the reverse strand, counting down.
CTTAACCGCCTGCTGCACCTGCATGCTTACCTTAAGCGACTGGTGCACAAGAACACCCAGGTCTCTTTGCACTTCCCCTTCCCCTAATCTATTGCCATTGAAATAATAATCTGCCTTCCTGTTTTTGCCACCAAAGTGGATAATCTCACATTTATCCACATTATAGTGCATTTGCCATGTTTCTGCCCAATTACCCAATCTGTCCAAATCGTACTGGAGTTTCACTACATCCTCCTCACAGCTTACTCTCCCATCCAGCTTTGTTTCGTCTGCAAATTTGGAGATATTACATACAATTCCCTCGTCCAGGTCATTAATATATATAGTGAACAACTGGGGTCCTAGGACTGATCCTTGCGGTACCCCACTAGTCACTGCCTGCCACTCGGAAAACGACCCGTTAATTCCAACTCTTTGCTTTCTGTCCGCCAACCAGTTCTCTATCCAAGTCAATACTTTGCCCCCAATCCCATGTGCCTTAATTTTGCACGCTAAGCTCTTATGTGGGACTTTATCGAAAGCCTTCTGAAAGTCTAAATACACCACATCCACTGGTTCTCCCTTATCTATTTTACCAGTTGCATCCTCAAAAAATTCCAGTAGATTAGTCAAGCATGATTTACCTTTTGTAAATCCATGTTGACTTTGTCCGATCCTGTCTCTGCTTACCAAGTGCTCTGCTATTACATCTTTTATAATAGATTCTAGCATTTTCCCCACTACCGATGTGAGGCTTACCGGTCTATAATTCCCCACTTTTTCTCTACGACCTTTTTTGAATAGTGGGGTAACATTAGCTACCCTCCAATCCATGGGTACTGTTCCAGAGTCTATCGAGTTCTGGAAGATGACCAGCAATGCATCTACTATTTCTATGGCCGCTTCCTTAAGTTCCCTGGGATGTAGATTATCAGGCCCTGGGGATTTATCAGCCTTCAGTCCCATCAATTTTCCTAACATCATTTCCCTACAAATACTGATTTCTTTCAGTTCCACCCTTTCATCAGGCCCTATGTTCCCCAGCATCCCTGGGAGGTTATTTGTGTCCTCCTTTGTGAAGACAGAACCAAAGTATGAATTTAGTTGGTCTGCCATTTCTTTGTTTCCCATATTAAATTCCCCTGATTCTGACTGCAAGGGACCTATGCTTGACTTCACCAATCTTTTTCTCTTCACATATCTATAAAAGCTTTTACAGTCAGTTTTTATGGTCCCTGATAGCTTACTCTCATATTGTATTTTCCCTTTCTTAATTAATCCCTTTGTCCTCTTTTGTTGAATCCTAAACTGCTCCCAATCCTCAGGATTATTGCTTTTTCTGGCCAATTTATATGTCGTCTCCTTGGATCTTATGCTATCCCTAATTTCCCTTGTTAGCCACGGTTAAGTCACATTTTATGTCTTATTTTTATGCCAAACTGGGATGAACCAATTCTGTAGCTCATCCATTCGGTCTTTGAATGTTTGCCATTGCCTATCCACCGTCAACCCTTTGAGAGCCATTCCCCAATCAATCCTACCCAACTCGCTCCTCAGACCATCGTAGTTTCCTTTATTTAAATTGAGGACCCTAGTCTCTGAGGCAACTACTTCATTCTCCATCTTAATGAAGAATTCGATTATATAATGATCGCTCCGACCCAAGGGGCTTCGTACAACAAGATTGCTAATTAATCCTTTCCCGTTACATAATACCCGGGCTAAGATGGCCTGATCTCTGGTTGGTTCCTCGACATATTGGTCCAGGAAACCATCCCATAAACACTCCAGGAATTCCTCCTCCACAGTATTGTTACTAATTTGGTTGGCCCAATCTATATGTAGATTAAAGTCACCCATGATGACTGCTGTGCCCTTATTGCACGCTTCTTTAATTTCCCTTTTCATGCCATACCCAACCTCCACCTTACTGTTGGGAGGTCTATATACCACTCCCACTACTGTTTATTTCCCCTTAGTATTTCTCAATTCTACCCATACAGATTCCACATCATCAGAGCTAATATCCTTCATTACAATTGTATTAATCCCTTCTTTAACCAGTAATGCTACCCCACCTCCCTTTCCTTTTTGCCTATCTTTCCTGAATATCGAATCCCCCTGCATGTTGAGTTCCCAGTCTTGGCCATCCTTGTGCCACGTTTCCGTAATCCCAACCAAATCATATTCGCTTACCTCTATTTGTGCTGTCAATTCGTCCACCTTATTACAAATGCTCCTCGCATTAAGACACAAAGCATTCAGGCTTATTTTTTTAACGCTCTTAGACCTATTAAGAATTATTATTTACTGTGGCCATGTTTGATTTAAACCGTTGATTTCTCTGACTGCCACTTTGTTTTTTCTTCTTTCTATCTTTTGCTTTTATCCCTGTTTCCCTTTCCTCTGTCTCCCTGCTCAGGTTCCCAACCCCCTGCCATTTTAGTTTAAACCCCCCCGAACAGTGCTAGCAAACCTCCCCGCAAGGATATTTGCACCACTCTGGTTCAGGTGCAACCCGTCCGACTTGTACAAGTCCCACCTACCCCAGAAGCAGGCCCAGTGATACAGGAAACTAAAGCCCTCCCTGCTGCACCAACTCTTTAGCCACGCATTCATCTGCTCTATCATCCTTTTCCTATACTCACTAGCACATGGCACCGGGAGTAATCCAGAGATTACAACCTTTGAGTGCCTGCTCTTTAATCTGCTACCTAGCTCCCTAAATTCTTGCTGCAGGACCTCCTCCCTCATCCTACCCATGTCATTGGTCCCAATGTGAACCACGACCTCTGAGTGTTCACCCTCCCCCTTCAGAATGCCCTGCAGCCGTTCAGTGACATCCTTGACCCTGGCACCAGGGAGGCAACAAACCATCCTGGAGTCACGTCTACGGCCACAGAAACGTCTATCTGTTCCCCTTACGATAGAATCCCTTACCACTATTGCACTCCCACTCTTTTCCCTCCCATTTTTAAAAAGTCTGAATAACCACAATTTCTTCACGTCCTGCTTCCTGTGAGAATTCTACATTGTGTTTCACAGGCTATAAGTTTATAAATCAGCATCATTAACAAATATAATTCGTTGAAGCTATAGCCCAAAAAAAGTTTTTGAATAAACATCTAAGGATGAAATTGGCCTGGGCAGGGACAGTAAAACGGGCGATGGTGAATCGGCAGCCTTTATGACGTGCCCTCGGTTTACTTTTCCATTCAACACAGTGCTCCATACGGGGTCTGACCAAGGCTCTGTATAACTGAAACGTTAATTCCTCCTATTCATATTAGAGCTGCCTTGAGATTTGATGTTTAATTCCTCTCAGGACACCTTGGAATTGGCAAAAATGATGCCTTGCCAGAGCTGCTGACAGACCAAGGAGCAATAATTGAAAAAACTAAATTAATCTTTGAAAAAGTGAATATGACGTGGTGCAGCTGAAATATAAGTAGCCAAGATTTTTTATTTAATTATTACAAAATACAGCACCTTAAAATGACAATAGTAGAGGCAGTTCAAACACCAGCGATCACTAACATACACGGATGAGCGATTTGATTTCCATCTTACACCACGTATCTCTCGTAATCTTCTGCTGTGCCTTTTCTAGTTTCAGTTTTTCTAGAAGTCTTGGACAACTATCATCGTGGCTTCTTTAACATGAGAACCTCCATAAAGCAACTGCATAGGGTTTATGCAACCTGTCATCATAACTTGACCCTATAAGCCCATATAATCATTGTGGTGAATCAGGGCTGTTCCTCCTCCAGAACCATATATGTATTTCCTGAGGTTCGATGCCCAAAATTTAATGCAATATCGCAAATGGGGCCTGGCTTCACTTCCTTTCATTTGTATTTCTGCCCCTATCAGCTTCGAATCTTAAAGCCCTCCAGGCAACAAGGGAGTGGCAATAAATTGAACCTTGTCAGCGTCGCCCACAACCCAAGAACCAACAAATAATAGAAGGTCTGTATAATTGAAAATATTCAAACCTGTAGTGGTGCAGATGCAATAAAACAGTAAAGATATTTTTATTTCAAAATTACAGAAGATAAATAATCTGTGGCCACTAGTGGAGGCCAACTTTGCACCAAGGAACTATACATCGATAGCCATTTTAATTTGTATATTAAACTGGTGAATCTCGAGATTTTCTGTGATGCCTTTTCTCTTCACTGCATTGCAAGAAACCATGGCAAACCTTCAAAGCTAACTTTCAATATGGGAACTTCCGTAAAGCAAATGCATAAAGCATGGATGACTGAGTGAAAGGATCACCTTATCTGATGAATTGCTGGTGCCAAGAGTTTGGGCCTTTGAATAAATAATTTTAAAAACTTTTAGAAATCAGAGATAATATGTGAATACATGGTTTTGGCCAAAACTCCAACCAAACAATGTTACAGCTCATGAAGAGGTCAATCTGCTCATTGAGCCTGTTCCACAGCACTCCATCATTAATATCACTACCTCTCCCCACAGGCCACTATTTTCATTTGTTTCGTATATTTATCCAAATACGCTTTTAAGGATGCAATGATCTCTTCATTTAACACTCCCTGTAGCAAATTATTCCATGCTCCAACAATCCTCTCCTCACTCTCCTGGTGACAAATCTGAATTGGTGATCCATCATCACTGACCCCACTCCATGCACAGAGGGAATAGTCTTTGATTGTTCACTATATCAAAAGAACGTATAAATGTAAAGATCTCTTTTAAATTTCCTATTAACCTTGTCTGCTCCCATGGAAATAATCCAAGTATCTCAAATATACTTACATAGCTATTCTCTCCCATCTCTGGCACCTTCCTGTGCTGTGCTGTGCTGTTCGCTCTGTATAGCATTAATATCCTTTGTATAATGCGATGTCCAACAGTGCATCAAGTACTCTAGCTGTATCCTAACCAAAGCTTGGTGCAAAATTATCAGTACCTATTAGATAGACACAGGTATTGACTTAATAGGGATATTAAGATTCAATCATTCCGGTCATTATTTAATCCTCTTATTTACAGTATATTTGCATTATATTTAAATTTATTTCACATATAAACCTGTCTATTTTGAATCAGAGTGGTTGAAAAAATATCACATTTAAAGTAGCCAAACGTGGTTATAAACCTGCAAACTAACAAGTGATGAGAACGTGGAATGCCTCTCTTGCAACCTAACTTTCCATTCAGCCATCCAAGAACAGGATAACACAAGCCACCTCCCTAGGGGAAAGCTAGACAGCAACATCCCCTTAATCCACCTCACTGACATAGGACCCAGCACTCAGAAGATCATAGCAAGTGTTGAATCGAATTGGCTGAAGACTGGCTTCTGTGATGGTGAGGACCTCAGGAGGAGGCCAATAAGGATCATCCACTCGGCACTTCTAGCTTAAGATGGTTGCAAACACGTCAGCCTTGTCTTCTGCACTCAAGTGCTGGGCTCCACCATCATTGTGGATGGGGATATTCACGGAGCCTTCTCCTCCCGTTAGTTGTTTAATGGTACACCACCATTCACAACTGGATGTGACAGGGCTGCAAAGATTTAATCTGTTTGTGTGATTATGGGATCTCTCTCTATAGCATGCCTCATCCACCTTTCAGCATGCATGTAGTTCTGTGTTGCAGCTTCCCATACACAACATATAACACATTATAGGGACAATAGTAGAGGCAGTTCAAACACCAGAGAGTACGATTTTCGGACCTTGAGCGGCGGCTGGATTAACTGCGGTGCACCGTCAGGCTGAGAGTTATGTGGATAGCACGTTTTAGAGGTGGTCACCCCGCAGCTTAATTGTATGCAGGCAGAGAGGGAATGGGTGACCGCCAGACAGAAGTGGAAGACCAGGCAGGTAGTGCAGGAGTCCGCGGAGTGCATTGTGCTCTCCAACCAGTATTCTGTTCTGAGTACTGGTGAGGGTGATGGTTCCTCTGGGGAATGCAGCCAGATTCAAGTCCAGGGCACCATGGGTGGCTCAGCAGCACAGGAGGGGGGGGGAGGAAAAAGAGTGGAAGAGCAATAGTGGTAGGTGATTCGATAGTTAGGGGAGAAGACAGGTGCTTCTGCGATGTTAGATGTGACTCCACGATGGTATTTTGTCTCCCTGGTGCCAGGTTCAAGGATGTCACTGAGCGGCTGCAGGACACACTGAGGGGGATGGGTGAAAACCTGGAGATCGAAAGAGGAATGAGGTCCCGCAGGCAGAATTTAGGGATCTAGGAGAGAGATTTCAAATCAGGACCTCAAAGCTAGTATTCTCCGAAATACTCCTGGTGCCATGTGCGAGTGAGTACAGGAATAGAGGGATAGAATAGAGGAATGCGTGGCTGGAGAGATGGTGCAGGAGGGAGGACTTTCGATTCCTGAGAAACTGGGAATGTTTCTCTGGAAGTTGGGACCTGTACATGCCGGATGGGTTAAACCTCAACAGAGCTGAGACCAATATCCTCACGGGGAGCTACATTAGTGCTGTTGTCGAGGTTTTAAAGTAGCTTGGCAGGGGTTGGCCACCAGCATATAGGAGTAGAGAAGAGCAGTAAGGCGCATAAAAGAGTGAGTGTGTTGGATAGTACTAGAGAAGATAGTAATAGAGGGGGTAACTGCACCATATTAGATAGGAGCAGGCTAAAAAGACGTAGAAAAATTTTAAAAATGGGTTTAGAATGCATATACATAAACGCACAAAGGGCGGTGAATAAGGTTGTTGAGCTACAAGCACAACTAGCCGTGTGGCAATATGATGTTGTGGCAATAACGGAGACGTGGCTTAAAAACGGTGAGGACTGGGCACTTAATATTCAAGGGCACAATGTGTTCAGAAAAGATTGGGAGCGAAAAAACGTAGGTGGGGTGGCTGTGCTGATTAAGGAAGACAATGTCGTTTTGGAAAGAGAGGGTGTTCTGGAATGAACAAGGACAGGATCCATTTGGTTAGAGTTGAAGAGCAAAAAGGGTATGATTTCACTATTGGAGGTGTTCTAAAGGCCGTCAAATAATGAGAGGGGGGTAGAGGAGCAAATCTGCAGGGAAATCGCAGAGAAAAGTAAGAGCTATAGAGTGGTGATATTGGGCGACTTTAATTACCCAAATATCGATTGGAAAAATGCTGCGATAAAGGAAAAGTAGTGGGGGGTGTTCAGAAATTAGTTCAGCAGAATTTCCTTGAACAATATGTTCTTGGACCAACTAGGAAGGAGGCATTTATGGATCTGGTGCTGAGGAATGAGGAGGGCCATGTAGACCAAGTGTCTGTGGGAGAACACTTGGGTACGAGTGATAATTGTGTCACAAGATTTAGATTAGCAATGGAGAGGATCAAGGAGCAATCTAGAGTGGAACTTCTAAACTGGAATAGGGCTAAATCAAAGGGATGTGAAAGGATCTAGCCAAATAAAATGGAAACATAGACTGATAGGAAACACAGTAACTGAACAATGGGTGATCTATAAGGAGGAGACGCTCCAAGCACAGGCTAGTTACATTCCAAAAAAGGGAAGGGTGAGTAAACCAAAGCAATGTCTTCTTGGATGACGAGGAAGATAGAGAATCGGAGAAACAAAAAAAGATGCTGTATGATGTATATCAGATGAATTCTTCAAGAGAGAACCAGTCCAAATACAATAAGTTGAGAGGGGATGTGAAGATGAAAATAAGATTGGAAAAGTGAGAATATGAGTGTAGAATGGCGGTTAACAGAATGGGGAACCCAAAATTCTTCTAAAGGCATGTAAACAACAGCAAGCGGGGGGGAGGGGTGCCAACTATTAGAGACAAATAAGGTGATATTTGCTTAGAGACGCAGGGAAAGGCTAGAATGCACAATGAGTACTTGGTTTTGGTGTTTACTAAGGAGGGGAATCCTGAAAAAATTTCGGTAGATGTGGAAAATGTAGAAGCAATGGAAGAGGTGAAAAATGATAGACAGGATGTACTAGAAAGACTGGGTATGTTTAGAGAGGACAAGTCGCCTGGTCGAGATGGCTTGCATCCCAGTTTTACTAAGGAAATTGGCAGAGGAGATAGCAGAATGGCTTGCCATAATTTTACAATCTTCCCTAAATGTGGGGTTGGAAATTAGCAAATGTGACACTGTGGCGACACGCCACCACTGGACATAATCCGCTCATGGCGGCATGGACAGTTAAGCAGATGCCCCCAGCCGGGGGCCCTTTCCTCCAGCAACTTGTTTCCCGCAGGGACAGGCTGCCGGGAGCACTTCCTGTCTGGGGAGTATTTAATAGTTGCGCGGGCTTTTCCAGTTTCTCTTTGCCATGATGTAGATTAAAGCAGTTGTGTTTCACCAAACTCTGGTCCCGACTCCCACGTTTGCCGCGGTATCTCAACACTGGTGACCCCGATGCTCAGGACGAATCCTAAGCTAGCATGGCAGATACAAACGCAGTCATGGTTAAACTACCGGACTTTTGGGAGAACCTGGCCGAGGCCTGGTTCATTCAAGCCGAGTCCAGATTCCGGCTGAGAAGCATTACAGTCGATGCCACGAAGTACGACTACCTCATCGCCTCTCTCACCTACGCCACAGTCCCCAAGGTTTGGGCAGCGCTGCAGGATCCACCAGTGGAAGGCAAGTACGAACATCTGAAGGCCGCGCTTCTTAAAAAATTTCGGGCGCCCTCTTACCAGTGCAACTGCCAACTCCTCAACCTCCCAGGCCTTGGTGATGCTTCACCATCGGATCTGCTTTCCCACATGCTGTCCCTCTCGGACGACAAAAACCCCGGCGCCCTCTTTCTCATGCTTTTCATTCGGCAGCTCCCCGCCAGCATCCGCCCGCTCATTGTGGAGTCTGGCTCCACGGACCTGAATGAGATAGCCGAAAAGGCCGACCGGCTGCTCTCTGCGCAGGCCGCCTGCGACATCACGCCCGACCTCACGGCAACGACCACGTCATCTCCCCGGCCCACTAGGCCCGACCGCCCTTCCACTCTGGGTCACTGCTACTACCACACCCGTTTTGGCACTGGGGCCCAAAGCTGCACGCCACCGTGCACTTTCAAACCCCCCGCCGCACCGGCCCCCATGATGGCCACGGGGCAAAAGGGGCCCCTACTGTATGTCACCGACGACAGAACCAACCGCTGATTTCTATGCGACACAGGAGCCCTGCACAGCATCACCCCCGCCTCCACCCATGAAAGCCAACGCGGCGCACGGGGTATCACGCTGGCCACAGCCAATGGCTCTGACATCAGCACATACGGCACCCGCATGGTCACGCTCGACCTCGCAGGCCGCCGCTACTGCTGGGAGTTCCTCACAGCCAAGGTCCTCTGCCCAATCCTCGGCGCCGACTTCCTACGCGCCCACGGCCTCCTTGTCGACATTCCGAGGCACCGCCTCGTCGACATCAACATTATGGTCCCCATCCCTGGCGCATTCACCCCAGACCGTTCGGCCGGCCTGACGACCTACTGCCTCACCAGAGCCACGAACGACTACTCGGCACTTCTAGCCGAGTTTACCGCCCTCACCAACCCGACTTTTTCGGCCAAAGCCGCCAAACACGGTGTGGAGCACTATATCCCCACCACCGGCCCCCCGGTCTCTGCCCACGCCCGCAGACTCAACCCGGCCAAGCTGGAAATCGTGCAGGCCGAGTTCACCACCATGGAGCAACTCGGCATCATCCGCCGCTCCAGCAGTCCTTGGGCCTCGCCCCTCCACACCGCCCCCAAGACCGGTGGAGGCTGGCGCCCCTGCAGGGACTACCACCGCCTCAATGACGCCACCACCCCCGATCGATACCTGGTGCTGCACATCCAGGACTTCTCAGCCCGACTGGCCGGACGAACCGTCTTTTCCAAGGTCGACCTGGTGTGCGGTTACCACCAAGTCCCCGTGCACTCCGCGGACATCCCCAAAACGGCCGTCATCACACCATTCGGCCTGTTCGAGTTCCTGAGAATGCCATTCGGCCTCAAGAATGCAGCCCAGGCTTTCCAGCGCCTTATGGACTCAGACCTCCGGGACCTGAACTTCCTATTCGTCTATCTAGACGACATTCTCTTGGCCAGCTCCTCCCAACAGGAACACCTCGAACACCTTCGCATCCTGTTCGGGTGCCTAGCCCAACACGGGCTCATCCTCAGCCCGGCGAAGTGCCAATTCGGCCTAGCCGAGATCGATTTTCTCGGCCACCACATCACCCCTGCTGGGGCCGTCCCCCTGCCCAACAAGGTGCAGGCCGTCCAGCAATTCCCCCGCCCCAAAACCATCAAGGGCCTCCAGGAGTTCCTCGGGATGGTGAACTTCTACAACAGGTTCATTCCCAGAGCTGCAGCCCTCATGAAGCCCCTATATGACTCCCTCCAAGGTAAATCCGGCAAGATGGCCATAGCCTGGACCACTGACACGTCAGCCGCCTTCGACGCCACCAAAAGCACGCTCGCCGATGCCACCCTGCTCGCGCACCCGCGGGCCGATGCCCGGGTCGCGCTCACCACCGACGCCTCCGACCACACGGTTGGAGCAGTGTTTGAGCAGTGGGTCAAAGGTGCGTGGCAGCCACTTGCCTTCTACAGCCGCCAACTGCGCCTCCCGGAGGTCAAATTCTCTACTTTCGACCGCAAGCTCCTCGTGCTCCACCTGTCAGTCCGCCATTTCAGGTTCCTCCTGGAGGGCCGCCCCTTCACCGCGTACGTGGACCACAAGCCACTCACATACGCGATGGCCAAGCACACCGAACCCTGGTCCGCAAGGCAGAAACGCCAGCTCACGGCCATGTCGAGTTTACTACGGACATCCAGCACGTCTCCGGTAGAGACAACGTTGTCGCTGATGGCCTTTCCCGTCACGCCATCTGCGTGAATCACCTCGCGGTCGACTACGCGCAACTAGCAGTGGCCCAGCTCACGGACCCAGACCTACTCTCGGCGGCTACCAGCCTGCCAGGTCTATGACTAGCCAAGGTCGCGCACTGGCCCGAAGCCACGGCAGTCACTTGCGATGTCTCACTCGGCCAACCCAGGCCGGCCGTGCCTGCAACCCGGCGCCGCCGCATCTTCAACGCGCTACACGGGCTCTCCCATCTGGGTTCCCGCGCATCCGTCAAACTCCTCTCCCAGCGCTTCATCTGGCGCGGCCTCAGCAAAGATGTTCGGACTTGGGCCACCTCCTGCCTCACCTGCCAACGGGCTAAGGTACAGCTGCACACAAAAGCACCCCTGCGAGACTTTGAGGTACCCAGCCGCCACTTCGACCACGTACACGTTGACATCCTCGGTCCTCTGCCGCCATAGCAAGGCCAAACTTATCTTCTCACGATGGTCGACCGCTACACACGCTGGCCTGAGGCAGTGCCGCTGACCTCCACCACCACAGCCGACATCACCAGGGCGTTCGTTAACACCTGGGTCGCAAGGTTCGGCATACCAGCCAACATAACCTTCAACAGAGGCGCCCAGCTCATCTCCGAACTCTGGATGGCCACAGCACGCAACCTCGGGGTGACGCTCCACCGAACCACGGTGTACCACCCGCAGGCCAATGGGCTGTGTGAACGCTTCCACAGGTCACTCAAGGCCTCACTCCGTGCTGGCATGCAAGACAGTACCTGGACTGACCGCCTACCGTGGGTGCTACTAGGCCTATGCACCGCGGTCAAGGAAGACCTCCAGTCCTCGGCAGCGGAGTTAGTCTATGGACAACCGCTGCGCGTACCAGGCGAATTCCGCCCGGAGGCTACCACGCCTTGGTATAGCCAAACAGCAGTGGGACAACTCTTTCTCTTCCGTTCAACAGTTTGCCCCACTTCTGGTCAACCGAGACAGTGAACTCGCACCTCACATCCCGCCAAACTTACAGCAGGCATGCTTCGTCTTCGTGCGACATGACGCGCACCATGGACCCCTGTGACCCCCGTACGATGGAACTTACGAGGTACTACAAACCGGGGACAAGGTCTTCAAGCTACGACTCGGCGACAGGGTCGACACAGTCTCCATCGACAGGCTCAAACCAGCACACACAGAACCAGGGGAACAGGTCCCCGTGGCCCGACCTCCAACTAGAGGCCGTCCCGCCAGCAAGCCAGCACAGCCGGCGGTGAACCGCCCGGCCCCCCCAACTAGACCAGCGACCACTCAGAGCCGCTCCGGCTGAACCATTAGGCCACTGTCATGACTCGTCCACTCCACCTGAGCGGATTCTGGTGGGAGCTCTGTGGCGACACGCCACCACTGGACATAATCCGCTCACGGCGGCATGGACAGTTAAGCAGACGCCCCCAGCCGGGGGCCCTTTCCTCCAGCAACTTGTTTCCCGCAGGGACAGGGTGCCGGGAGCATTTCCTGTCTGGGGAGTATTTAAGTAGTTGCGCGGGCTTTTCTAGTTTCTCTTTGCCATGATGTAGATTAAAGCAGTTGTGTTTCACCAAACTCTGATCTCAACTCCCACGTTTGCCGCGGTATCTCAACAACACCATTGTTTAAGAAAGGGTGTAAGGACAATCCTAGTAAGTACAGGTCGGTCAGTTTAACATCAGTGGTGGGTAAAGTTTTAGAAACAATAATCAAGGAAAAAACTAACAGGCACTTGAAGTGGTTAAAGCTAATTAAGGAGAGCCAACACGGATTTGTAAAAGTCAGATCGTGTTTGACTAATCTAATTGAATTTTTTGATGAAGTAACAGAGAGGATTGATGAAGGGAATGCGATGGATGTTGTCTGCATGGATTTTAATAAGGCATTTGACAACATAACACATAGAAGGCTGGTTAACAAAATTGAGGCTCCTGGAACAGGTGGGTCAGTGGCAGCTTGGATGAAGAATTGGCTTAAGGATAGAAAACAGCGAGTTGTGGTAAATGGCTGTTTTTCAGACTGGAGGATGGTAGACAGTGGTGTTCCCAGAGGGCTATTGCTTGGGCCACTGCCTTTCTTGATATATATAAATAACCTGGATATTGGAATAGAGAGAATCATTTCTAAATTTATCGATGACACCAAAATGTGGGGTGTAGCAAACAGTGAGTATGATGCCAATCGACTGCAACGGGACATAGAATGGCTAGCAGAATTGGCAGACACGTGGCAGATGGAATTTATTACAGAGAAGTGTGAGGTGATGCATTTTGCCATAAGGACATGGAGAGGCAATATACACTTAATGGCACAATATTAAAGAGTGTGCAGGGACAGAGGGACCTGAGGTTAATGTGCATAGGTCCCTGAATATGGCGGGACATATTGAGAGGGTGGTTTACAAAGCATATGGGATCTTGGGCTTCATAAATAGAGGCATTGAGTGAAAAGTAGGTAAGTTATGCTGAACCTTTATAAAACGCTGGTTACACCACAACTGGAGTACTGCGTCCAGTTCTGGTCACCACACTTTAGGAAGGATGTGAAGGCCCTTGAGAGGGTGCAGAGGAGATTTACCAGAATGGTTCTGGGGATGGGGGATCTTAGCTACAAGGACAGGTTGGAGAAGCTGGATTTGTTTTCGTTAGAGCAAAGTAGGTTGAAGGGTGATTTGATGGAGGTGTGCAAGAATTTGACGGGTTTGGATAGGCTAGACAGTGAAAGGCTGTTTCCACTAGTTGACAGTACAAGGACTCGGGCACACAGATTTAGGATTTTGGCAAGAGATACACGGGGAATTCGAGGAAGATCTTTTTTCGCAACGAGTGATGATAACATGGAATTCGCTGCTGACGGAATGTGTGGCAGTGGAGACTCTGAATGTTTTCAAGGGGAGACTAGATAGGCAGTTGGAGGGCTACGGGACTGGAGCGGGCGAGTGGGACTAACTGGATTGCTCTACAGAGAGCCGAAACGGACTCGAAGGACCGAATGGCCTCCTTCTGTACCGTTATGACTCTTTGGCTCTATGGCCTGTGTTTGTAGACTATGGTTCTCTGCTGAGATGTTCTTACTACAGCTCACGGAGCCGAATTCCCAAAGTGTAGTTGTCGTCACGTTCACCTTATACGTGAAATGTCCCCGATTCGAAACCGAGCAGAAACATTTTGCAAAACATTCCCCATTAAAATTGAATTAATATAAAAAAATGAATAAATGTTGTGGTAAAATATGAATTAAATAAATTATCTCATAAAACCCGTGTATTTTCTCTGTACATTTCTGGGCCATCAGCAGCAGTAGAATTGTATTGAACCACAATCTGTAGCCTCCTAGCCCGGCAGATCCCTCACTCGACCTTTACCATCAACCCAGGGGACCAAACCTGGTGCAGTGAGATGTGTGGAAGAGCAGGCCAGGAGCGGCAGCAGGCGCACCTAAAAATGAGACCAATCCAAACTGGTGAAGCTGGATATGGAACCAAGGCGGGCCAATGCAGTTGAGATACAAATTATCCAGGATCTATTGGAATGACGGAACAGGGCTGAGGGGCTGAATGGCCTCTTCCTGTTCCTAATAGGCTCCCACAATTAAGAAAATGTTGTTGAGATACCGCGGCAAATGTGGGAGTCGAGACCAGAGCTATTGAATACACAACTGCTTTATTCCAACCACATTACAAACAGGAACTAGAAAAGCCCACGCATCCACTTAAATACTTCTCAGACAGGAAGTGCTCCTGGCAGCCTGTCCCTGCGGGAAACAAGTTGCTGGAGGAAAGGGCCCCCGGCTGGGGGCTTCTGCTTAGACTGTCTGTGCCACCGTGAGCAGATTATGTCCAGTGGTGGTGTGTCGCCACAGAGCTCCCCCCAGAATCCGCTTAGGAGGAGTGGACGAGTCGTGACGGTGGTCTAATGGTTCTGCCGCTGCGGCTCTGAGTGGTCGCCGGTCTGGTTGGTTGGGTCGGGCGGTTCGCCGCCGGCTGTGCTGGCTTGCCGGGGGAACGGCCTCTAGTTGGAGGCTAGGCCACGGGGATCTGTTCCCCTGGTTCTGTGTGTGCTGGATTGAGCAAGTCGATGGAGACTGTCTCGACCCTGTCGTCGAGTCGCAGCTTGAAGACCTTGTCCGCGGTATGTAGTACCTCGTACGGACCATCATACGGGGGTCGCAAGGGTCCACGGTGCGCGTCATGTCGCACGAAGACGAAGCGCGCCTGCTGTAAATTTGGCGGGACGCGAGGTGCGAGTTCGCCGTGTCGGTTGACCGGAAGTGGGGTGAACTGCTGAGCGGAAGAGAAAGAGTCGAGCCGCTGCTGTTCGGCCGACCAAGGCTTGGTAGGCTCCGGAAGGAATTCGCCGGGGACGCGCAGCGGTTGTCCGTAGACTAACTCCGCTGCCGAGGGCTGGAGGTCTTCCTTGACCGCGGTGCGTAGGCCGAGTAGCACCCACGGTAAGCGGTCAGTCCAGGTACTGTCCTGCAGGCCGGCGTGGAGTGAGGCCTTGAGTGACCTGTGGAAGCGTTCACAAAGTCCGTTGGCCTGCGGGTGGTACGCCGTGGTGCGGTGGAGCATCACCCCGAGGTTGCATGCTGTGGCTGTCCAGAGTTCGGAGGTGAACTGGGCGCCTCTGTTGAAGGTTATGTTGGCTGGTACGCCGAACCTCACAACCCAGGTGTTAACGAACGCCCTGGCGATGTCGGCTGTGGTGGTGGAGGTCAGCGGCACTGCCTCAGGCCAGCATGTGGAGCGGTCGACCTTCGTGAGGAGATAGGTTTGGCCTTGCGATGGTGGCAGGGGACCGACGATGTCGACGTGTACGTGGTCGAAGTGGCGGCTGGGTACCTCGAAGTCTCCCAGGGGTGCTTTGGTGTGCAGTTGTACCTTCGCCCATTGGCAGGCGAGGCAGGAGGTGGCCCAAGTCCGAACATCTCTGCTGAGGCCGCGCCAGACGAAGCGCTTGGAGAGGAGTTTGACGGATGCGCGGGAACCCGGGTGAGAGAGCCCGTGGAGCGCGTCAAAGACGCAGCGGCACCAGGTCTCAGGGACGTCCGGCCTGGGTTGGCCGATTCAGACATCGCACGTGACTGCCGTGGCTTCAGGCCCGTGCGCGGCCTTGGCTAGGTGTAGCCCTGGCAGGCTGGTAGCCGCCGAGAGGAGTTCTGGGTCCGTGAGCTTGGCCGCTGCTAGTTGTGTGTATTCAACCGCGAGGTGATTCGCACAGACGGCGGGACAGGAAAGGCAGTCGGTGAACATGTTGTCTCTACCGGAGAAGTGCTGAATGTCCGTAGTAAACTCGGAGATGGCCGCGAGCTGGCGTTGCTGCCTAGCGGACCAGGGTTCGGTGTGATTGGCCATCGCGTATGTGAGTGGCTTGTGGTCCACATACGCGGTGAAGGGGCGGCCTTCCAGGAGGAACCTGAAATGGCGGACCGACAGGTGGAGTGCGAGAAGCTCGCGGTTGAAAGTGGAGTATTTGACCTCCGGGGGACGCAGTTGGCGGCTGTAGAAGGCAAGTGGCTGCCACGCACCATTGACCCACTGCTCGAACATGGCCCCGACCGCGTGGTCAGAGGCGTCGGTGGTGAGCGCGACCCGGGCATCGGCCCTCGGGTGCGCGAGCAGAGTGGCATCGGCGAGCGCGTTTTTGGTGGCGTCGAAGGCGGCTGCCGTGTCAGTGGTCCAGGCTACGTCCATCTTGCCGGATTTTCCTCGGAGGGAGTCGTATAGGGGCTTCATGAGGGCTGCGGCCCTGGGGATGAACCTGTTGTAGAAGTTCACCATCCCGAGGAACTCCTGGAGGCCCTTGATGGTTGTGGGGCGGGGGAATTGCTGGACGGCCTGCACCTTGTTGGGCAGGGGGACGGCCCCAGCAGGGGTGATGTGGTGACTGAGAAAATCGATCTCGGTTAGGCCGAATTGGCACTTCGCCGGGCTGAGGATGAGCCCGTGTTGGGCTAGGCACCCGAACAGGATGCGAAGGTGTTCGAGGTGTTCCTGTTTGGAGGAGCTGGCCACGAGAATGTCGTCTAGATAGACGAATAGGAAGTTCAGGTCCCGGAGGACTGAGTCCATAAGGCGCTGGAAAGCCTGTGCTGCATTCTTGAGGCCGAAGGGCATCCTCAGGAACTCGAACAGGCCGAATGGGGTGATGACGGCCGTTTTGGGGATGTCCGCGGGGTGTACGGGGACTTGGTGGTAACCGCGCACCAGGTCGACTTTGGAAAAGACGGTTCGTCCGGCCAGTCGGGCCGAGAAGTCCTGGATGTGTGGCACCGGGTATCGATCGGGGGTGGTGGCGTCGTTGAGGCGGCGGTAGTCCCCGCAAGGGCGCCAGCCTCCACCGGGCTTGCGGGCGATGTGGAGGGGCGAGGCCCAAGGGCTGCTGGAGCGGCGGATGATGCCGAGTTGTTCCATGTTGGTGAACTCGGCCCGCGCGATTTCCAGCTTGGCCGGGTTGAGTCTGCGGGCGTGGGCAGAAACTGGGGGGCCGGTGGTGGGGATATAGTGTTCCACACCGTGCTTGGTGGCTTTGGCCAAAAAGGTCGGTTTAGTGAGGGCGGGAAGCTCAGCTAGGAGTGCCGAGTAGTCGTCCGCGGCTCTGGCGAGGCAGTAGGTCGTCAGGCCGGCCGAACGGGCCGGGGTAAAGGCGCCGGGGATGGGGGCCATAGTGTTGATGTCGACGAGGCGGTGCCTCGGAATGTCTACAAGGAGGCCGTGGGCGCGTAGGAAGTTGGCGCCGATGAGTGGGCAGAGGACCTTGGCTGTGAGGAACTCCCAGCGGTAGCGGCGGCCCGCAAGATCAAGCATGACCATGCGGGTGCCATATGTGCGGATTTCAGAGCCGTTGGCTGCAGCCAGTGTGATACCCCATGTGCCGCGTGGAGGCGGGGGTGATGCTGTGCTGGGCCCCTGTGTCGCACAGAAATCGGTGGTTGGTTCTGTCGTCAGTTACGTACAGTAGGGGCTCCTTCTGCCCCGCGGCCATCGCGGGGGCCGGTGCGGGGGGGGGTTTGAAGGTACACGGTGGCGTGCAGCGTTGAGCCCTAGCGCCAAAACGGGTGTGGTAGTAGCAGTGACCCGGAGTGGTAGGGCGGTCGGGCCTAGCGGCCCAGGAAGACCGCGTGGTCATTGCCGTGAGGTCGGGCACGACGTCGCGAGCGGGCTGTGCAGAGAGCAGCCGGTTGACCTTTTCGGCTATATCATTCAGGTCCGTGGAGTCAGACTCCACAATGAGCGGGCGGATGCTGGCGGGGAGCTGCCGAATGAAAAGCGTGCGAAAAGGGGCGCCGGGATTTTTGTCGCCTGAGAGGGACAGCATGTGGGAAAGCAGGTCTGATGGTGAAGCGTCACCAAGGCCGGGGAGGTCCAGGAGTTGGCAGTGGCGCTGTTAAGAGGACGTTTGAAATTTTTTAAGTAGCGCAGCCTTCAGATGTTCGTACTTGCCCTCCGTTCGTGGATTCTGCAGCACTGCCCAAACCTTGGGGACTGTAGCATAGGTGAGCGAGGTGACGAGGTAGTCGTACTTCGTGGCGTCAACTGTAATGCCTTTCAGCCGGAATCTGGACTCCGCTTGAACGAACCAGGCTTCGGCAAGGTTCTCCCAAAAGTCTGGTAATTTAACCGTGACTGCGTTTGTATCCGCCATGCTAGCTTAGGATTCGTCCTGAGCGTCGGGGTCACCAGTGTTGACATACCGCGGCAAACGTGGGAGTCGAGACCAGAGCTATTGAATACACAACTGCTTTATTCCAACCACATGACAAACAGGAACTAGAAAAGCCCGCGCACCCACTTAAATACTTCCCAGACAGGAAGTGCTCCTGGCACCCTGTCCCTGCGGGAAACAAGTTGCTGGAGGAAAGGGCCCCCGGCTGGGGGCTTCTGCTTAGACTGTCTGTGCCACCGTGAGCGGATTATGTCCAGTGGTGGCGTGTCGCCACAATGTTATGAAATGTCTTTCTGGTATCCCAGTGGATAATCTCACATTACCGACATTGTACCCAATGCTCCAGTTAACCCCTGTGTCCCAGCGCCTGGATTCATAATGAGACAGCATTCGTGGGAGGGGCTGTTCAGCGGTGGTCCAATAATAATTTTTTGAATGCGGTTTGTTAGATTAAAGAGCTCTTTTTCTGTTACATTCGATTTACACTCTGCCCAGTTGTATTTACGAACATTTAACAATGTTTCCTCGATGTGGTGTGTTCAATGTTTGTGCAGTAACTCGGTCACCAGTGTGAGTATGAAAGATAATCCCCCAGCCAGGGCTCAAACCAATGCAAATGCGCAATTTGTGGATAGTGAGAGCCTGGTGCGCATAAAACTCAGGTTGTGGGCTCGATCCCCAAATGGACTATTAGAATATTTTGATAATTTTACACTTTTTCGTCACAATTAAAATACAAACTTTATAAAGCAAGAAATCAACACAGAATCTCACGGGGGAATTTGGATTAACATCCATTGCACCTTTTCCACCGGGCTGAGTGGAAAGACACATCTTTCTGTTTATTTGTGTTTCGGAGTTTGCTGATGGACAAATGCACCAATGAAATATTCAGCTGGCACCGAGAGAGACAACATCCAGAGAAAATCACAGAAGGACATAGAGAAACATAAGCATTTCCCATCCTTGATGTCTCTCTATGACTCAGCGCTGGAGAAATAAATTCAGTTCAATTCGTGAACCGGACTGGAAAGGAATTTAAATGAACTGAAACCTGCCGAAATCCGAGATTAAACCTTCAGTCTAGCGCTCTCCCAACTGAGCTATTCCGGCTTCACGGTAAATTAAACTCTGTGTCATCTACTTGGCAAACACAACTCCGGGTGTAATGATGCCTCCCGCTCATTCCTCACTTCGGTCAATGTGACCCGACCAGATCTCGGAGCTCAGGTTATTTTAATGTAAACATAGAAACATAGAAGATAGGAGCAGGAGTAGGCCATTCGGCCCTTCGAGCCTGCTCCGCCATTCAATGAGATCATGGCTGATCATCCAAATTCAGTACCCTGTCCCTGCCTTCTTCCCATATCCCTTAATTCCTTTAGCCTTAAGAAATATATCCAACTCCTTTTTGAATATATTTAATGAACTGGCCTCCACCGCCCCCTGTGGCAGAGAATTCCACAGGTTCACCACTCTCTGGAGAAGAAATTCCTCCTCATTTCAGTCCTCAATGGCTTATCCCTTATCCTTAGTCTATGACCCCTGGTTCTGGTCTCCCCGGCCATCATAAACATCTTTCCTGCATCTAGTCTGTCCAGGCCTGACAGAATTTTATAGGTTTCGATGAGATCCCCTCTCAATCTTCTAAACTCCAGTGAGTATAAGCCCAATCGACACAATCTCTCCTCATACGTCATTCCTGCCATCCCAGGTATCAGTCTGATGAATCTTCGCTACACTCCTTCCATGGCAAGAACGTCCTTCCTCAGGTAAGGCGACCAAAACTGCACACAATACTCAAGGTGCGGTCTCACCAAGGCCCTGTACAACTGTAACAAGACATCCTTGTTCCTGTACTCGAACCCTCTTGCTACGAATGCCAACATACCATTTGCCTTCTTAACAGCCTGCTGCACCTGCCTGCATACCTTCAGCGACTGGTGCACAAGGACACCCAGGTCTCGTTACACTTCCTCTTCTCCCAATCTATTGCCATTCAGATAATAATCTGTCTTCCTGTTTTTGCCACCAAAGTGGATAACCTCACATTTATCCACGTTATATTGCATCTGCCATGCTTCTACCCAATCACCCAACCTGTCCAAATCATCCTGTTTTTTCTCGGCATCATGTTCATAGCGCACACGCCCACCCAGCTTTGTGTCGTCTGCAAATTTGGAGATATTACATCTAGTTCCCACGTCTAGTTCATTACTATATATTGTGAATAGCTGAGGTCCAAGGACTGATCCCTGCGGTACCCCACTAGTCACAGCCTGCCACTCGGAAAAAGACCCATTTATTCCAACTCGTTGCTTTCTGTCTGCCAACCGGTTCTCTATCCAAATCAATACCTTGCCCCATTCCCTTGTGCCTTAACTTTACATGCTAATCTCTTATACAGGACCTTATCGAAAGCCTTCTGAAAGTCTAAATACACCACATCCACTGGTTCTCCCTTATCAATTTTACCAGTTGCATCCTCAAAAAATTCCAGTAGATTAGTCAAGCACGATTTAACTTTTGTAAATCCATGTTGACTTTGTCCGATCATGTCACTGTTTTCCAAGTGCTCTGCTATTACATCTTTTATGATGGACTCTAGCATTTTCCCCACTACCGATGTGAGGCTTACCAGTCTGTAATTCCCCGTTTTCTCTCTACCACCTTTTTTGAATAGTGGGGGAATATTAGCTACCCTCTAATCCATGGGTACTGTTCCAGATTCTATTGAATGTTGGAAGATGATCAGCAATACATATAATATTTCTAGGGCCACTTACATAAGTTCTCTTGGATGTAGATTATCAGGCCCTGGGGATTTATTGGCCTTCAATCTCATCAATTTCCCGAACACCATTTCCCTTCAAATACTGATTTCTTTCAGTTCCTCCCTTTCATTTCTGGGAGGTTATTTGTGTCCTCCTTTGTGAAGACAGAAGCAAAATATGTATTTAATTGCCCTGCCATTTCTTTGTTCCCCATTATAAATCCCCCTGATTCTGACTGCAAGGGACCTACGTTTGACTTCACCAATCTTTTTCTCTTCACGTATCTAGAAAAGCTTACTCTCATAATCTATTTTCCCTTTGTTAATTAATCCCTTTGTCCTCCTTTGTTGAATGCTAAACTGCTCCCAATCCTCAGGTTTACTGCTTTTTCTGGCCAATTTATATGTCCTCTCCTTGGATCTTATGCTATCCCTAATTTCCCTTGTTAGCCACGGTTGAGTCACCTTTTTTGTTTTATTTTTATTCCAAACTGGGATGAACAAATTCCGTAGTTTATCCATGCAGTCTTTGAATGTTTGCCATTGCCTATCCACCGGCAACCCTTTGAGTGACATTCCCCAATCAATCCTACCCAACTCGTGCCTCAGACCATCATAGTTTCCTTTATTTAAATTCAGGACCCTGTTCTCTGAGTCAACTACTTCATTCTCCACCTTAATAAAGAATTCGATCATATTATGATTGGTCCGACCCAAGGGGCCACGTACAACAAGATTGCTAATTAATCCTTGCTCATTACATAATGCCCAGTCTAAGATGGCCTGATCTGTAGTTTTTTACTCGACATATTGGTCCAGGAAACTGTCCCGTAAACACTCCAGGAATTCCTCCCCCACAGTATTGTTACTAATTTGGTTAGCACAATCTATATGTAGATTAAAGTCACCCATGGTGACTGCTATGCCCTTACTGCACACTTTCCTAATTTCCCTTTTAATGACATCCCCCACCTCTGCATTACTGGTTCAATGAAGCGTGTAGAAGCACATGCCAGGTGCAACATCAGCTGGACATAAAATGAGGTGCCTACGTGGTGCAGCTGCAACACAGGACTACATACATGGTAAACAGCTGAAGTAACATGCTATAGACAGCAGAAGCAACATGCAAAGCGATCAAAGAACCAACGCATCAGATCGAAGATCGGCAGTCCTGCACATCCAGTCCCGAATGATGGTGGAAAATTATACAACTAACGAGGGGTGGAGGCTCCATCAACATCCCCATCCTCAGTGATGGCAGACCACAGCCAGAAGCACCGAACATTTTATTGTTTGCTGGCTTTTAAATGCTCCCAATCTTCTATCCTCCCACTAGATTTGGCTCCTTTATATGCCCTTGTTTTCAGTCGGATACTACCCTTTATTACTTTACTAAGCCACGGATGGCTGTCTTTTCTTTTAATCCCCTTTTTCCTCAGTGGAATATATTTATCTTGAAAGATGTGAAATATCTACTTGAATGTAGACCACTGCTCTTGTACCGACTTACACTTTAGTGTCATAGAGTCATAGAGTAATACAGCACGGATAGAGGCCCTTCGGCCCATCGTGTCCGCGCCGGCCATCAAGCCCTGTCTAATCTAATCCCATATTCCAGCATTTGGCCCGTAGCCTTTTATGCTATGGCATTTCAAGTGCACATCCAAATGCTTCTTAAATGTTGTGAGGGTTTCTGCCTCCACAACCCTTTCAGGCAGTGAGTTCCAGACTCCAACCACCCTCTGGGTGAAAAAGTTCTTTCTCAAATCCCCTCTAAACCTCCCGCCCTTTACCTTGAATCTATGCCCCCTAGTTATCGACCCCTCTACTAAGGGAAAAAGCTCCTCAGCATCCATCCTATCTATGCCCCTCATAATTTTGTACACCTCAATCATGTCCCCCCTCAGCCTCCTCAGCTCCAAGGAAAACAAACCCAACCTGCCCAGTCTCTCTTCATAGCTGAAGCGCTCCAGCCCTGGTAACATCCTGGTGAACCTCCTCTGCACCCTCTCTAACGCGATCACATCCTTCCTGTAGTGTGGCGACCAGAACTGCACACAATATTCCAGCTGTGGCCTAACCAGTGTTTTATACAGCTCCATCATAACCTCCTTGCTCTTATATTCAATGCCTCGGCTAATGAAGGCAAGTATCCCATATGCCTTTTTTACCACCTTATCCACCTGTTCCGCCGCCTTCAGGGATCTGTGTACTTGCACACCCAGATCCCTCTGACCCTCCGTCTTGCCTAGGGTCTTTCCATTCATTGTGTATTCCTTTGCCTTGTTAGTCCCCCCAAAGTGCATCACCTCGCACTTTTCCGGGTTAAATTCCATTTGCCACTGTTCCGCCCATCTGATCAACCCATCTATATCGTCCTGCAGACTGAGGCTACCCTCCTCGCTATTTACCACCCTACCAATTTTTGTATCATCCGCGAACTTACTGATCATACCCTTCACATTCATATCCAAGTCATTAATGTAGACCACAAACAGCAAGGGACCCAGCACCGATCCCTGTGGTACCCCACTGGCCACAGGCTTCCAGTCACAAAAACAACCTTCGACCATCACCCTCTGCCTTCTGCCACTAAGCCAGTTTTGTATCCAATGTGCCAAGGCACCCTGGATTCCATGGGCTCTTACCTTCTTGACCAGTCTCCTGTGCGGGACTTTATCGAAGGCCTTACTGAAATCCATGTATACCACATCCACTGCGTTACCCTCATCCACACACCTAGTCACCCCCTCAAAAAATTCAATCAAATTAGTCAGACATGATCTTCCCTTGACAAAGCCATGTTGACTATCCCTGATTAATCCTTGCCTCTCCAAGTGGAGACAAATTTTGTCCCTCAGGATTTTTTCCAATAATTTTCCTACCACTGATGTTAGGCTCACTGGCCTGTAGTTCCCCGGTTTTTCCCTACTACCCTTCTTGAATAATGGTACTACATTAGCGGTTCTCCAGTCCTCTGGCACATCCCCTGTGGCCAGAGAGGTCCTGAATATATGTGTTAGAGCCCCCGCAATCTCCTCCTTTGCCTCACACAGCAGCCTGGGATACATTTCATCCGGGCCTGGGGATTTATCCATTTTTAGGCCAGCTAAAACCGCCAATACCTCCCCCCGCTCGATGTTAATATGTTCGAGCATATCACAGTCCCCCCGCCCTATTTCTATGTCTACATCGTCCTTCTCCATAGTGAAAACAGACGCAAAAAATTCATTCAGAACCCCTCCTACATCTTCCGGCTCCACACACAGATTGCCACTTTTGTCCCTAATGGACCCTATTTTTTCCCTAGTTATCCTCTTACCCTTAATATACTTATAAAACATCTTCGGATTTTCCTTTATTTTGCTTGCCAGTGTTATTTCATGGCCCCTCCTTGATCTCCTAATTTCTTTTTTAATATCCCCCTGCACTTTTTGTACTCCTCTAGGGCTTCCTCCGTCTTTAGCCTTTTGTATCTACCAAAAGCCCTCCTTTTTTTCCTAATCCATTCCCGTATATCCCCTGACATCCAAGGTTCCCTGTGGTTTTTGGAACCACCCTTGACCTTTACAGGAACATGTTGCCATTGTATGATCTCAATCTCCCTTCTGAAAGCCTCCCATTGCTCCGATGCGGATTTTCCTACAAGTAGCTGATCCCAGTCCATTTTGGCCAGATCCTGCCTTATCCTATTAAAATCGGCCTTCCCCCAATTTAGAACCTTTATTTCCGGCCCATCCCTGTCCTTTTCCATGGCCACCTTAAATCTTACCATATTATGGTCACTATCACCAAAGTGCTCACCTACTAGCACTTTTTCCACTTGGCCGGCCACATTCCCTAGAATTAGGTCCAGTACCGCCCCCTCTCTTGTAGGACTTTCTACATGCTGGCTCAAAAAGCTCTCCTGGATGCACTTTAAGAATTCTACACCCTCTGAGCCTTTCACACTCTGACTATCCCAGTTAATATTGGGGAAGTTGAAATCCCCCATTATTATTACCCTATTATTTGCACATTTCTCTGAGATTTGCCTACATATCTGTTCCTCTATCTCCCCCTGACTGTTTGGAGGCCTATAGTACACTCCCAGCAAAGTGCTTGCCCCCTTTTTGTTTTTAAGCTCCACCCATATGGCCTCATTGGAGGACCCTGCTAATATATCATCCCTCCTTACTGCAGTAATTGACTCCTTAATTAATATTGCGACACCCCCTCCTCTTATACCTCCCCCTCTGTCTCGCCTGAAGATTCTGTACCCCGGAATATTGAGCTGCCAGTCTTGCCCTTCCCTCAACCATGTCTCCGTGATAGCAAAAATATCATACTCCCATGTGTTTATCAACACCTTTCAGTTCATCCACCTTATTCGCAAGACTCCTTGCATTAAAATAGATGCCATCCAGCCTTGCCCTTACATATTTGCCCTGTCTACCAAGCTGACTTGTTTTTTTCTCTATAATTGGCAGCACATCCCCCCCTATTTCAGCTCCCCTCTGTATCCCATCCCCCTGCCAAGTTAGTTTAAACCCCCCCCAACAGTGCTAGCAAACCTCCCCGCAAGGATATTTGTCCCGCTCTGGTTCAGGTGCAACCCGTCCGACTTGTACAAGTCCCACCTTTCCCAGAAGCAGGCCCAGTGATCCAGGAAAGTAAAACCCTCCCCCCTACACCAACTCTTTAGCCACGCATTCATCTGCTCTATCCTCCCATTCCTATACTTACTAGCACGTGGCACTGGGAGTAATCCAGAGATTACAACCTTTGAGGTCCTGCTCTTTAATCTGTTACCTAGCTCCCTAAATTCTTGATGCAGGACCTCATCCCTCTTTTTACCTATGTCGTTGGTACCAATGTGGACCACGACCATTGCCTGTTCACCCTCCCCCTCCAGAATGCCCTGCAGCCGCTCAGTGACATCCTTAACCCTGGCACCAGGGAGGCAACAAACCATCCTGGATTCACGTCTACGGCCACAGAAACGCCTATCTGTTCCCCTTACTATAGAATCCCCTACCACTATTGCTCTCCCACTCTTTTTCCCCCCTTCCTGGGCAGCAGGAGCACCCCCAGTGCCAGGAAGTTGGCTGCTGCTGCCTTCCCCTGGTGAGTCATCCCCCTCAACAGTATCCAAAGCGGTATACTTGTTTGAAAGGGGGATGCCCGCAGGGGTTCCCTGCACTACCTGCCTGCCTTTGTTGCTCCGCCTGATGGTCACCCCCTGTGCCGCCCTGCCCTGAGGCGTGAACAACTCGCTAAACGTGCTATCCACGAGCCTCTCAGCATCGCGCATGCTCCAAAATTCATCCACCTGCAGCTCGAGCGCCGCAATGCGGTCTGCAATAGCTGCAGCTGGATGCATTTCCCGCACACATGGTCGTCAGGGACACTGGCAGCTTCCCTGATTTCCCACATGGAGCAAGAGGAGCAGAACACGGGTCTGAGCTCTCCTCCCATGACTTACTCCTTTAATTAATTAAAAATTTTATTCAATACCCCAGTTACAGGTATACTCTAGGGCGCTTTATTTACCAACTGTCCCCACTACACCACAGAAATGTAACACCACAGAATTCAAGCTTGTATTGAAAAGAGAGAAATACTCACCAACCAATCACTTACCTGCTCCCTGGTGACGTCACACTTGGATTACTTTTTACCTCTCTCCTCTGCTGTTGATTTGGTGTGCCTCTGCCTTCGCGCCGGTTTTTATACCGGGCTCACCTCCGCTGCTGCTGCTCTCCCCCGAACTGGTCGGGCCTCTGCCTTCGCGCCGGTTTTTATACCGGGCTCACCTCCGCTGCTGCTGCTCTCCCCCGAACTGGTCGGGCCTCTGCCTTCGCGCCGGTTTTTATACCGGGCTCACCTCCGCTGCTGCTGCTCTCCCCCGAACTGGTCGGGCCTCTGCCTTCGCGCCGGTTTTTATACCGGGCTCACCTCCGCTGCTGCTGCTCTCCCCCGAACTGGTCGGGCCTCTGCCTTCGCGCCGGTTTTTATACCGGGCTCACCTCCGCTGCTGCTGCTCTCCCCCGAACTGGTCGGGCCTCTGCCTTCGCGCCGGTTTTTATACCGGGCTCACCTCCGCTGCTGCTGCTCTCCCCCGAACTGGTCGGGCCTCTGCCTTCGCGCCGGTTTTTATACCGGGCTCACCTCCGCTGCTGCTGCTCTCCCCCGAACTGGTCGGGCCTCTGCCTTCGCGCCGGTTTTTATACCGGGCTCACCTCCGCTGCTGCTGCTCTCCCCCGAACTTTAATCTGTTTTCCCAGTCCACTTTAGTCAATTCTACTCTCATAACTTCATAGTCTCCTTTATTAAACTCAGTATGCTGGTTGAGATCCAACTGTCTCACCCTCAAACTGAATTTGGAATTGAACCATATTATGATCACTCATTCCAAGGGGATCCTTTACTAGGACATTTTTTATTAAACCTGTTTCATTACACAGGACCAGATCGAAGATTGCCTGACCCTGGTTGGTTCAGTTACATACTGCTCAAGGAACCCGTCCCTAATACACTCTATGAACTCTTCCTCAAGGCTGCCATGCTCAATTTGATTCGTCCAGTCAATATGAAATTTATAATCCCCCATGATTTTAGCTGTTCCCTTATTACAAGCCCCAACTATTTCCTGATTTATACTCTGACCAACAGAGTTGCAACTGTTAGGAGGCCTATAGACTACACCCACTAGTGACTTTTTCCCCTTCTTATTCCTTATCTCCACCCAAACTATTTCACTATCCTGATCCTTTGACCCAATATCATTTCTGTCTATTGCAGTGATTCCATCCTTGATTAATATAGCAACACCACCTCCCTGTCCTTCCTGTCTGTTCTTCCTAATTGTCAAATACCCTTGGATGTTTAGTTCCCAGTAATGATTATTTTGCAGCCATGTTTCCGTAATGGCCACCAGATCATACCCATGTGTAGTTATTTGTACCGTCAACTCGTCAATTTTGTTACGAATGCTGCGTGCATTCAGATAAAGAACTTTCAAATATGTTTTCTGACAATGTATTCCTGCTTTTACCCCTTTTACTACTTTACCTTTATCATTATACATTCTGTCCCTTCCTGACACGCTCTGGTTTTTAATTCCCCCACTGCTACCTTGCTCTATTGCCTTCTCCGTTGTCATTGTTATTTTTTGCTCTCTTAAAACCTCCCCCCCACTAATTAGTATAAAGCCCTCTCTACAGCCCTAGTTATGCCATTCGCCAGGACTTTAGTCCCAGCACTGGCCAAGTGAAGTCCGTCCCAATGGAACAGCTCTCTCCTGTCCCAGTACTGATGCCAGTGTCCCAGGATGCAAAACCAATTTCTCCCACATCAGGCTTTGAGCCACGCATTTAACTCTCTAACTTTATTTACCCTAACCAAATTTGCACGTGGCTCAGGTAATAATCCAGAGATTATTACACTTATGGTTCTGCTTTTTAATTTGGCACCTAGCTGCTCAAACTCCCTCAGCAGAACCTCCTTCCTTGTCCTATCTATATCGTTGGTACCAACATGGATGACGACAACTGGATCCTCCCCCTCCCACTCCCAGTTTCTCTCCAGCCCAGAGGAGATGTCCTTAACTCTGGCACCGGGCAGGCAACACAGCCTTCGGGACTCTCGCTCTCGGCTGCAAAGAACTCTATCTATCCCCCTAACGATAATATCCCCTACCACTACAACATTTCTTTTATCTCCCCCCACTGGAATGGCCCCCCACTCCACGGTGCTTTGGCCGGGTTGCTCATCCTCCCCGCAGTCTCCGTTCCCATCCTCACAGGGAGTAAGAGCTTCAAACCTGTTGGACAAGAGCAAGGGCTACGGCTCCTCGAACACTACCTCCTGGATCCCCATACTTGCCTCACTTCTAGTCACACCATCCTGACCCTGGCCACGGACTACATCTGAATTAATGAAGCTAATTGGTGTGACTACCTCCTGATACACAGAGTCCAGGTAACTCTTCCCCTCCCTGATGTGCCTCAGTGTTTGTAGCTCGGACTCCAGCTCTTCAACACGGAGCCGAAATTCCTCGAGCAGCCAACATTTACTGCAAATGTGAACACCTTGAGCATCAATGGTGTTCACCAGCTCCCACATATTGCAGCAGCAACACATCACCTGACCTCCCATTCTATGTAATTAATTAAATTTATTAATATTATTCATAAATACCCTCTGCCCCGATTCTAGATGATGAATATCGCACCTTAGAAACAATAAACCACAGAGTTTAAGCTTCAGAAGAGAGAAATACTCACCAACCAATCACTTACCCGCTTTCTGGTGACGTCACACTTAGATTACTTTTTACCTCTCTCCTTCCCTCTGAGGTCCGAGACTGGAAACTGGTAAACCTACCTGGGTCTCTGAAGCTTTTTCAAGCTTCCCGCTCGCACCTCCTGCCCACACCCGCGGTTTGAGGCCTTACCTGGGTCTCTGAAGCTTTTTCAAGCTTCCCGCTCGCGCCTCCCGCCGGCACCCGCGGTTTGAGACCTTACCTGGGTCTCTGAAGCTTTTTCAAGCTTCCCGCTCGCACCTCCTGCCGACACCCGCGGTTTGAGGCCTTACCTGGGTCTCTGAAGCTTTTTAAAGCTTCCCACTCCCGCCTCCCGCCGACACCCGCGGTCTGAGGCCTTACCTGGGTCTCTGAAGCTTTTTCAAGCTTCCCGCTCGCTCCTCCCGCCGACACCCGCGGTCCTTCCTAAGTTGTTTTTTTTTCCAGAACTGAACACAGTGCTCCAGGTGTGATCCAGCCAGGGCTTTATATAAATGTAGCATGACTTCTAAGGCGTTACTGTCTCAGTATGGGTTACTGTGTAATGCCCCAAGAAATGTTGATGTTGCTAGTAGGGTAAACGTCTTTCAAGGGGTTACTGACTTGGGGGCGGGGCGGGGAGGAGAGTGGTGGTGGTGTGGTTTAATTACCCAGGACATGGATAATATCCCGGGCGGTGTAAATTAACCTGCTGGGGTTAGTGTTATGGGAGGTGGTAATTTCCCAACTGTGGTTAGTGTCTTGGGTGGGTTACTGTCCCAGTTGGGGTTAGTGATCTGGGAGTTAGAATCATAGAATCACAGAATGATGCAGCGCCGCAGGTCGCCATTCAGTCCATCATGCTGATGCCGGTTGTTTGAAAGAGCTATCCAATTAGTGCCATTCCCCTGTCGTTTCCCCATAGTCCTGCAATTTGTTGCATTTCACATACATATCCAATTCTCTTTTGAAAGTTACTATTGCATCTGTTCCAGCACCCTTTCAGGCAGTGCATTCCAGATCACAACAACCTGATGCATAAAATAAAACGTCTTCATCTCGCCTCTGGTTCATTTGCCAATTACCTTAAATCTTTGCCCTCTGGTTACCGACCCTTTTGCCATTGGTAATACCTTCTACTTATTTACTCTATCAACACACTTCATGAATTTTAACAAATCTGTTAATGCACCCTTAACCTTTTCTGCTCAAAGGAGAACAAACCCAGCTTCTCCAGTCTCTCCAATTAACTGTAGTCTCTTATCCCTGCTAGCATTCTAGTAAATCTCCTCTGCATCCTCGCTAAGGCCTTGATATAATTCTTAAGTGTGGTGCCCTGAATGGAACGCAATACTTTAGCTGGTCCCCAACCAGTGAGTTATATAAATTTTGCATTCTATGCCTCTGATTATAATGCCAAGGATCCCATATGCTTTTTAAACAGTCTTCTTCACTTGTTCTCCCACCTTCAAAAATGCATGTACGTACATCCCAGGATTCGCTGTTGTACAATTTATTTCATATTGCCTCCTCCAATGCTTCCT
Source organism: Somniosus microcephalus (assembly GCF_052327205.1). Lineage (NCBI taxonomy): Eukaryota > Metazoa > Chordata > Chondrichthyes > Squaliformes > Somniosidae > Somniosus > Somniosus microcephalus. Next base: position 15,114,294 of record NW_028225182.1, on the reverse strand, counting down.
ACCTTAGCTTACTGCATTTCCGAGCTTCGTGTCAGCTGCAAACATTGAAATGATGTCCAGTTCATTAATGTATATTGAAAAGAGAAATGGTCCTAATACGGACCCCTGCAGGACACCACCATACACTCCCCTCCAGTCTGAAAAACAACGGTTCAACACTTTTCGGATGTTCACAAGGTTTGCAAAGTATGACTGGCAAGAAAGAAAGTCCCCAGCACAACGAGACTGAGAGAACTCACTTACAGCATTCTTAACCAAGTGCTGAAGTGTGTTTAATCGTTCTCCAGTTTGCGTCGAGCTTCTAATTCACCTGGCAGCTGGAGGAACAGTGGAAGCTGGAGAATCCTGTATTTTCCAGTTGTGTCAAATGATGCTGAGGAGCCCTGCCTTACCAAGCAGCTTTCCGAGGAGCTAAGGTGCGTGCATTTTGGAAAAGGAAACAGAGACATCACCAAGTCTACTCGCATTCAGTGCTGTCATTTCACACTGGCTTTCCATCCTGTCTCTCTCTGAGGCAAAAGCAGTTTTCTAATTTTCCCAAAGTCTATCTGAGGAAAAAGGGTAGGAAGAAAAGGGCCATTTTCGGGTTGGCAGGCTGTAACTAGTGGGGTACCGCAAGGATCAGTGCTTGGACCGCAGCTATTCACAATCTACATCAATGATTTGGATGAGGGAACCAAATGTAATATATCCAAGTTTGCTGATGATACAAAGTTCGGTGGGAATGTAAGTTGCGAGGAGGATGCAAGGAGGCTTCAAGGGGATATAGGCAGGTTAAGTGAGTGGGTAAGAACAAGGCAAATGGAATATAACCCGGACAAATATGAAGTTATCCTCTTTAGTAGGAAATATAGAAAATCAGAGTATTTTTTAAATGGCGAGAGATTGGGAAATGTTGGTGTTTAGAGGGTCCTGGGTGTCCTTGTACACGAATCAATGAAGTGTACATGCAGGTAAGCAATGGTATGTTGGCCTTTATTGCAAGAGGATTTGAGTATAAGAGTAAAGTCGTCTCACTGCTATTATATAGGGCCCTGGTGAGACCACACCTGGAGTATTGTGTACTGTTTTGGTCTCCTTATCTAAAGGCGCACATGTTTGACTCATCTGCTGGAGTTCTTTGATGAAGTAACGGAGAGGGTTGATGAGGGTAGTGCGGTTGATGTTGTGTATATGGACTATCAAAAGGCTTTTCCCAAAGTACCACATATAGACATTTTACCAAAATTGAAGCCCAGGGGATTAAGGAGATAGTAGCAGCATGGATGCAAAATTGGCTAAGGGGCAGCAAGTAGAGTGTAGCAGTGAACGGTTTATTCAAACTGGAGGGAAGAATACAGAATTTTCACAGGGGTTGATATATATTAATGGCCTAGACTTGGGAATACAGGCCATAGATTCAAAGTTTGCAGTTGATACTAAACTCGGAAATGGAGTAGACATTGAGGCGAATTGTAACAGATTACAAGAAAGCATAGGCAAACTGATGAAATGTGCAGACACATCGCAGGTAAAATTTAATGCAGAGAA